>NC_055661.1:13357232-13664263 GCF_017976325.1 Chelmon rostratus
TGAGCACTCCAAGAAGGAAACACTGACATTGGAAATAAGATGCAACATAGAAACATGCAAGACCACAATTTACATGGAACTGCTGAGCAAAACAGCAGCAGAAAATGTCAAAATGCGTGAGCGAGAGGTTCAGGTTCCTGACCAGTGTCCAGAGAGTCAGGCAGAGGAGAACTGAAGGGCAAGTGAGGACAAAGCTTCCGTCTGTGCAAGTTCATGAATTACAAGCTGAGTCTCGCTGTCATGTGTTCGGGCCAAGGCGCAAATTACGGCTCCATTAACGATCAATTTCCACCACGTATCTTAAAGACATGGAGAGTGCTTCGTCCATTAATAACAGAAGTGAGAAAAAGAGAAAGAATCAGCCTACAGCCTACATCATCTGTAGCATCCTGGGTATCTGGTGTGATGAGAATATTAAACTGAAAAGCTATGGCAATATCAATCTGATTTTCTGTTTATATATATATATGTACAGTTTTACTGACTATTCAGTTTTATGTTATGTAATATTTCTACTCTTCTTAGAGAAAAATAGTTTTACTTTTCAAATTAATATTTACCATAGAAAGCACATGATAAATTAATAATGATACATTTCTTTAATTACTCCACCAGCTAGAACATGAAAATGGTGCATTAATAAGTAATAGTCAGCCAATAGTATATAATATATGATACATTTACTGTACGAGGGGTTTAATTAGAGCCGGTTATTAGTTCGAGAACTGATCTGCAAACTCACAACAGTCTAAAGTTTGCTGTCTTCACTGTTTTATTTGCACACAGTTAATTCTCCAGTGCATCTGCATGATAAAGCAGACGTGGCTGAGATTTGCTCTACAGCTGCAAAGCCTCTGCTTGTGAGCGAACAAAGCAAATGAAAGCTCTGAAACAACAAATCAACAGTGTAAGACGAAAGACAACGGCAGAATAAATGTTTAGCAACACGATATCCGGCCGTGTTTGCTTCGGCAGGTGCAGCGAAAACAAAATATGGCAGGCATGTTGTATTATTGCCGTCTGCTAATCTGAGAGTGCACAAGCCTGTTGATAGAACTTACCGCGGCTAACTGGAAGTGCAGAAATGTAGTGGAACATAAAATAAAACTGACAGCGCGGGTTGCTCCCAGTCACATCTTCTGGTGAAACTGCATGATTCATGTTTATGATCTGTGGGAAATTTGTCAGCATTTTTCTCAAAAATATGCGTCTACTTCTTGTAGGCTACATTTATTCAAGTTGACAGCAATTTTAAGATGAACCAGGATGAAAGCATGCCACAAAAAAAAGTGCTTTGAATATGAATATGTTTTTAAGTTTTAAGTCATTTTTAAAGGACCTGCCAATCACACACACAGGGACATTCACCTTGCTCTGCCTGGAGGCCACTTATGTAAAAAGACAGGAGGCCGGGGGCCAGCTAATAAGAAAACATTCATCATATTTATAAGATTAAATGAATAAACATTAAAATGGCCATAACTCATCTTTCATTGAAACGTTATTTTTTAATTGACTGTTTTATCATTTTAACCCATTAATAGGATTGTCAAAATAATGTGCTCATTTCGAATCATTCATCATAGAAAAGACAATGCGTCAGAAGGTTTAATGCAGATTAATGGCGCCCTATGATGCCTCCTGAGCCCAGACGTCACTGAACATAAAAACATCCACAGCGGTAAATGTTACAGAAGCAGATGATAAGTCATTGCTTGGCCCAGTTAATGGAAAATGTGCATTAAAAAAAAAAAAAAAAAAAAAACAGCTGGAAGGAACTATTCATGTTCAGTAAGGATTTTTGTGCCATTGGAGCACTTCAAGCCTGAAATGCCACTTAGCAGCCGAACCACAAGTCTGGTCAAACCGCACTCGAACAGGCGTTCAGACAAAGACTGCGTTAATCTACCTGTGACAGAGTATGTGTCAGATTAATTTAGATTAACTAATCACAAAGCATGCCATTAATTAGATTCATTTTATCAATCTTGACAGGCCTGCTCATTAACTACGTTAACTTGGTTCAAGAATTGACACTGTGCCTATATGACAGATAAATCAGATGTTTCACTGCATTTAATAGCTGCAACTACATTTTTCTTGTAAATGCTTTGGTTACATGTAGAAGAGTTTATACGACATCAAACACAGCTGGAACGTCTTCCATCAGGCCATCAATCAAAAGTTGGAATGATTCATAAACATAAATCATAAACTGCTCCTACCAGGGACAGAATGAGGAGCATATCTAAGCTCTTTTGGTGTGAAATACACATTTAGGGATCAGACTCGTGCATAGCTCACCGTCTGATCCTACTGCACTTTGCACTGCCTGGAGATCAGCTTTCTGTCTGTTACTAACAGCCAATCATGATACAAAAGTGCCATCTGTGCATCTGTACAGCCCTCATTAGTTTACACAAACACAATGTTTCTAGTGTGAATCAAATGATTTTCATTGTGAATTAGAAAATGGTCGGCGGGCCACCCGGCACCCTATTGCGGCCCATATTCGGTCCACGGGCCGTAAGTTGAGTTTAACTGCCCTACTCTTTCCCTAATCCCTCTTGCCAGGGTTTCATATAGTGACAGGGTCGTATTTGGAGCTAAAACATTATCTTTCTGCTCATTAACCTTCGACAGGGTTTCCATTCCGCCCGGCTGACTCTCCCTCCTCTGCCACCTCTGTCTTCACCTCCATCCCTTTCCCCTGTCGTTCCTCTCCTCCCTATTTGTCGAGGCACTCACCCGGATGAGATGGGAGCCTTTTAAAGTGTCTGGTGATGCTTCACGGTGCCTCTCCTCGGCATCGGGGATCGACTTATCTGGACAATTTGTCCCGCGAGTTGCAGAGACTCTAATGAGATCATCCGCAGCAAAGTTTTTTGAGGGTTGACGTGAAAAGGTTTTCTCCGACCTTTTCGCTGCCTTAAGCCACGATGATCCCCTCTGCTGAAAAACTCAATGCTCCAGGCAAACAAGCACAATATCTATTATTTATCATTAGAAATGAGCATGGAAAACATATGGTTAATGAAAGTTAAAGATCACAATCCAGTGTGTAAATACTCTCTTTTTCCACCTCTTTCCACCGCTTTCTACATTTGGGACTTTGAGATACTTTCATACCTAAATAACTTGTCAGTATTCTGGTTTAAACTCAGCATCACCTCATCAAGTGATGCGCTCTGTCACTGCTGGAGTGGACTTGACCTACCTGTGCAGGTGCTGCCAGCTGCTGTCATTCTCAAACTGCGAGGGTCACGGGTCAGCTGGCCACTGCAGGTCGGCAGCAATTTGTGAGTGAAGTGTGCGGAGTGCAGTGTGGACGCTGGTTTATATAGAAATGAAGTGGGAGCATCAGGAGACACTTTGGTGCCTTATAAATGAAGTGAATTTTATTTTCACCCTGCTCTTTGTAACTCCCCCTGCCTACACACACCTCAGGCCTTTTCATCTTTCCTACCTCCTCTGTTGAAACTCTCTCAAACTCTCTAAGTGGGTGTTAATGGGATGATGCCCTTGCATGTTGATGGCCTACTTCTGTTTTCTATTTTTTATGTTGTGGGTGTGACACGGAGCGAAGAAGAAAGACGCAGCACGGACCAAACACGATTCTAAAAGTGGATGCCACCAATTTAGCTTTTAACTTTCACTCATAAAAGGTTGTTTTTTTATATACAAACGGGACAAAATTGATGTAGTAGAACCACAGATATCGCCTCCTTTACCCTGCATGTTCTTCTCCTGCTCCTCTGTCACATTCTCCTTACCATAACCCTCAAATCCTGTAAAAATCCCTTTCCCAGACTCTACAGTTCTGTCTGTAGTGTGAAAAATCTTAAGATTTTTGGAGAATTATGTTACTAAGTAATCATAAATAATACCTCTGGATGATGTGATTACAGTTAGCAGTAAACTGGATGCATTCAGAAACATCTCAAGAGACAGACATTTCTGTTCTGCAGTGTGGCGGACATGGAAATGGATAAAATGTCCCTCCTCTTTATATTCATGTGAAAACAACAAGGCAGACAGACATTTGGATTTTACAAGAGAAACACACACACACACACACACACACACACATTCAGAAGCAGTTGAGGACATCACACCTGTGGGATGAGAAACACAGAGGCATATAACAAGCAAACACCAATAATGGCTCTCCCCACTGCTGAGGCATGATGTCGGCATCATCCTCATTTCACCTGGCGCTAAATGTGTCTGTGTCAAAGCAGGTTTGTTCTCGTTCCTGTCTGCTGCGAGCGATGCTGCTTTTTACTGTCTGAAAACATCTCCGCACTAAGAGCATCGTTTGTGCTCCGCTGGTCTACCACGGGAGCTGAGGAGGATCTGATGTAGGCTCAGACCAGGGCCTATGCTGCAAAGCTGGTTCCTTTTCACGCAGAATGATTTAGTGTCGGAATAACGAACGCTTGACTTCTCTTGGGAAAATAAATCGACCATTAGGTTTAGTAACTTGTGTAACTAGTCTCCTGGGTCACTTGCTCCCTCGAGGGCAGGATGAGTGAGTGAGAAACTCTTTCATTCCTCACCAACCCGTCGACTTGCCCTTGAGCAAGGCTTTTCCAGTGAAGCCATTTACGGCATGGACATTTTTTTCTGCCTGCACAGAAAATCTGTAAGTTCTGTACGTGTTATCATTTCTATTAGACAGTATGTGTTTTTTTATGTGCACAGTCGGTTGGTTGGGTTGGATTTCGTTTTGTGACTCTAGGTGGAGCTTTCATTTTTGTCCATATATTCTGCCACCTGCTGTTTGTGGAAATGACAAAGACGTTGTGTCAAAGCATTTGTGGGGCCGTGCGAACTTCGTTACTTGAACTGCTTCTCTTTTTTTCCTTTTTAATGTTGACATGCAAACATCAGTTCCTCTGAACCGACCTCACCCCATTTACACGTGTCTCTGCAGAACGACTGTTCCCACTCCAGTGGTCACCTGCAGGAAGACTTTGGTTGCTGTGTGCGAGAAGAGCAGAAAACATATTCACTCAGCCTTCATTATAGCTTTATGGCATGCCCGGTGTGGCATGAAAGATTACTGAAGAGCTTCCCTGTGGGCACCCAAGTTTGTGATTTTACTCAATTTGCACTCAAATAAATCAACTTTATAATTGACTTGCAGCCCATCTTTACTGACTTTAGACCAAAGTCTAGACTTGTTAATAATGACCTTTGAACATCTCAAAATATTGGTGAGACGCTGTGACATTTCTGTGGAAGCAAACCTTCCCTCAGGCTGCAACACGTTAATGTTGTGAATGGTAGAATCAAACACAACAAGCTGTGTTGGTCTCTGAACGGCTTCAGTGGGAACTGTGCAAAAAGTTACAGCCTCTGGAACAAATAACTTTAAAGACCTTGAGCCAGGCAAAACTAAGGTTTGTACAGAATGTGGAAAAAGAAAGACTGACTTCATTCTACAGATATCACTTTTCACGTCATTGGTCAAACATGTCCCGCAGCCCCAAAACTGTGAGGTCCTGGATAGAGTTCATATTACCACCCACAACGTGTACTTCTTGAGCTTCACAAATAACAACACATGCCCACCTTGTCCAACTCAACCGATGACTTGTTTCACCGTTCTGGCTCTGTGCTCTGGCTCGGATCAAAGATCCTCGGCCTCTTTGGCCACCCATTCGTCTTCTCTGTGATCTCTCTACACTTCAGCCATGCAGCAGTTCACAACTCTTTAATTTACCTGCTCTGACAATCGCCAAGATGGCTATATTACTTAATTGAAGGGACAGGACCCACATATTCATCAAGCTCGGTCTTAATCTCCTCCTCGCCTCACCTCACATCTATCTACAAGCACGAAACATTTCCAAGACACTCATGTATGTTATGAGCTCTTCATGGTCATGTTTGAGTTGCACGACTTTGACTGAATTTGTATGTTATTTTTGTCTTGATACCGTTCCTGTGAAGTGTAGTTAAATTAAAAAAAGACAGCGAAAGTGAAAATGAAAAACCTTCATCCATTTAACTGGGACCTAACATAGAATGAGCAAACATTGTTTAATTCTGCAGCTGCTCCTGAACGTGACCCTCCCCACCTTGTGATGCCACTCAGCCCTCTCACTGTATCGCCTTGATGAGCTTTTCATATTTGTCTGAAGGCGCTCAGAGAATAAAAACAGAATTTATATAGTTGAAATTAGCAGTTTTAAAACACTGAGCTTTCTAACTGGATATCTACATTAAAGGATTTCGTTTTTTACAACCCAGACAACTTTGGTGGCATTTGGAGTCGTTTTGAAGAAATTAGCACCAGAGGAGCGGCACGTATATCCGTATAATGCGAGTACGTGTTGGTGACGTGGATGATGTCATTTCCGAACGTCGCATGCTGCAAGCAGCCAGCCACAGCACGGCTAGTTTAGCTGTTTTGCATAGTGACGCCGGATGTTGATAACATGAGTAAATAGTCATATTTAATGCTAGAAATAAGGTCCAGGCTGTAAAAATCGAAAGTTATCCTTTAAGCAGTTGGTGATTTGTTAATTTTTAATGGGGGGTGGCTCAGTGGGAGCACCCTTAACCCAAATTGTGGCATTTCTACTTTGACGGCTCCATTTTATCCAGTTTTTCCAGCTATGCTACTCATATTTCTAACTCAGATAAAGGATCATTGAGTCAGGCAGACCCCTGCACTGTCTCTGCTACTAAGGGGAATGAAAGTGGGGGGTGGCAGGTTATCAAGGGGGATGCATTTTAGTCATTTTGCAAACAAAGGGGATGGCATCCTCCCACATTCCCCTCAAATCGCCAGCTGCCTTATGCTTTTCATAGATAGCATAATTAATTATCAAGTAAATGTAGATATAGACATATTATTAAAAGTCTGACACATTTAAAGACTTGACTCAGCATCTCATATTAAGGATCGCTACCCTCCTGTGTTGTTCTAATTTGTGAACCAACCAGAGTCTTTCTTAGCACATTTCTAAATGAATTAACAAGCTGATTAACGAATCCATTTATTCCTTCATGTTGAAACAAACTGTTTTTTACCGTGTTTCACTCGAGGTGCAAAGCGTTCAGGAAGAGCAGCTCATCGACAACCTGGAGGATGTGGTATCGATGTGATCACTCTCACTTAGTGAGGGGAGCCGGCGAGGCGTGACTGTGAATAATCAGCCTCAGCACTACATCACCACCACATTTTCCACCGGCGCGGCTTTTACACGCCCTCCGGGACGGTTGTGAGCAAAACAGGAAACAGTGATGTTTTATCTGCCGGTGGCTGCTCGACTCGAGAGGTCAAGCAGAGACACAGACAAATAGGACGCCGCTTGGACTACTCTCGATCATAAGAATAAGATTTATAGGTTTTGAATTCAAGCGTAGGATAAGAGAGGGAGTGTGCATCCTTATGGGTGTCAACACATCTAAGCCCTGCATGCAATATTTTCACCATAAAGAACTGCAAATCCATAATGATTGAATGAAAACATAGAGCAATGACCATGATAAACTAGATTTATAATCAGAAGACTGAGGGACAGATTTGTCCCCTGACTCCTTTGTATATATAATATACACACTCCATGAAATGTACACTAAGAAGTTGGACTTGGATTTTAGTGCCATAACCAACAGGTAGTTAACAGATTTAGTTATTATTTTTCCTAGCTGTTCATGTGTGTCTGTCAATGTGAATTCCTAAGCCAGGTCAAGTGGTTGCTTTTGCCTCATGAGTTAGATTTTTTTTACCGCCCAGTTGAGTCACATTTCTTGGAAGTGCCCTGATTGATAGGTGCCAAGAAGCGTTACTCACCTGCTCTCGTGTACATGCGAGACTCAGGAGACTTTGTTTCCTTCGAATGCATTTCATGGGGCATGCATCTTTCTCTTCCTTCCTCCTCCTTGTTCTGGGTTTCAGGAAATCACATGTCGTTAAATTACATTTCCAAAAATCAAAACAATTTGTCCGCTGCAGTTTAGGGAAACAGAATATGGTATTCCACTTTGTGCTGCTGATCGAGTGGAGCTGAAAAGCAATTCAAATAAATACACAACACAGTCTATTTTTACCTGCATTCGCTCATTGTTTTTATTACATGTTATCATGACGGTTACTCGTCGTTGTTTTACCTGTAACAGTCTCTGTGGTGGTGATTTTTTGTCTTCATTGATTTTTTTACCTCTGCCCTGCTAGTTGTCCCATTGTTACATTCAATGAGAAGACTTCAAGACTCAATACACTATTAAATCTCTCAAATATTATTGCTTTTGGCTAAATAAAGAGAACACCATTGGAGTCAATTCACATTTCCAGTGCCTCCCGTGGTGAAGCGAGAGCAGTAATGTAGTGGAAAGCGAGAGCTCGATCAGCTCGTGCTTGTGATACTGAGTCGTAATTCTCCTCCCAGTGGGGATCGGTTTTTACTGTTTGGATCATTATTTTCCTCGTAAGTGTTTGCATTATGCTGATCCCTGCTTTCACCGGGCTCAGTTTCTCATGTCAAGTGAGGGTCTGCTCAGCGATGGCAAACGGGGAAATGATTGTAAATGTTTTCATAAAGGGCCATGCATTACTGAAGGACCGACACTCCTTACGGCAGGATTATGTCTCCGTGTCTGTCAAGGACGCAGGAATGATTTTTTTAATCTAACGCCCCGCCTAGACATTCACCCCTCACACTTCTACCTCAGTACTCTACTGTTTGGGGTATTAAGTGGTTTCTGAGAGCTAATTGTTAAGCTGCTATCAGTGCTCTGACCACTTCAAACGTGAAACTAGACATAATGTGTTTTTTTTAAATGCCTGATACTCTTACTGGCAGGTGGGAACGCTCCCTCGTCTTATTATACTTTAGAATGAACAGGTAAGTTTCATCAATTCGTTAAAAGGACTGAAAGCTTGTAGGTGCAGCTGTGCTTTAAGCAGCAAAAAAAGCTAACAACGGCATGCTAACATGTTCACAATGGCAGTGCTAATATGCTGTTTCACATGTATAATGTTTACCATGTGCATTCTCTTAGTTGAGCATGTTGGTGTGATAACATCACCTTATTGGCACTGAACACAAGGTGCAGCCGAAGTCGATGGAAATGTCATCATAAAACCGATGTGATCATTTCAGGGAATCACTAAAGCTACACATGATGGCAGTCCATCCAATACTTGTTGAGACATTTCACTAGAAACCACAAATGTCAGCCATATGAAAGTGCTACAGAAGAAGTCAGGGGATCATCTGCACATAATTTAATGGTAATCCTTCTGGAAGCTGTTGAGATTTTTCAGTCCGAACCAAACTGGTGGAGCTGCTTTGCCAGCGCTGCGAACAAAACATGGTTCTATCATCAATTCACTCTATGTGGCCTCAGTTTACTGTACCTTATTTTACAACATACAGTAAGGCCTTAGGATTTTATCACTCTGTTCCCGGTACTGGTGATCTTTCAACTATTACTGCTCAACTCCTGCTTCGATGACCAAACCTCAGTCACATCTCCGCTGGGAAAAAATGAGAAGGAGTCTGGGAGTTACAGGATGACAGAAACTTCTCAGAGTACTGATTCCTCCTCCTGCACCACCCCCTTTTCTATCAACTGCTGCTCAGAGAAGTAGCCAGTCAGCAGAAAGCGAGCTGAGGGATCGCTTTGTGGTGCTGAAAGTAATGTGACTAAAAAAAGGGGGAATCTTATCAGCTGTCAGTTTCCTGCTCTTTCGTTCTGGCGACAGATAGAAGCCTTTATCTGTTCTCCCTTGGCCAACATACGCACATAAGGTCGCACCCTATGTACATAGAGCAGCAACAGACAGGCTCACACATGCCTGCAGGTATACCTTTACACACAGGCACACTGTAGGCATTAGCACATGTCTACACAGACTCATGCCACCCTGCAAGCGTTTTCTGCCTCCCAGTCATTTCAAAGGAAATTTGGGAGTAGAAGTTTTTCTGCCAAACCAGAAGAAAAAAAAAAAAAAACAGGGGAGAAATGCAATTAAAGCTGGTTTTGATGGAGGCCGTGGCCTTGCATTATTCAGGGCTCAGCTGCTGGTCTTACGGATGCTGTCCATGCTTTACTGACGAGCTCTTCTTTCAGGCTTTCCAGAGCATTAATTAGACTTTTTTAGGAGACAGCTGACCAGTCAGTCCACCACAAAATACACATCACTGACCAGCAAACACAATGAAACTGACATCACCCATTTGGAGCAATTTTAATCCTCACAAAGCCTGCAGAGGAACATGAATGTCATCAGTCACCACGCAGGATCTGAGCCAACATGAGACTGTGTGCCTACCAATGTTAAAGAAGGTGAACATTTATTTTCAACAACTTTCCTGTGAAAGGAACAAAGACACTGTTACAATGATAATGATGATAAAAATGCAACATTCGAGCTGGTTTTATGTGAAT
Source organism: Chelmon rostratus (assembly GCF_017976325.1). Taxonomy (NCBI): domain Eukaryota; kingdom Metazoa; phylum Chordata; class Actinopteri; order Chaetodontiformes; family Chaetodontidae; genus Chelmon; species Chelmon rostratus. The sequence goes on from NC_055661.1 coordinate 13,367,643, forward strand.
AAGCCAAACGCATGAACATACTCTATTTCAATAAGCCTTGGCTTATATTTCTCCCTTTATAGAAGAGATTCTGCTTATTTCCCAACAGTTATTAAATATTTATTAACACATATTAAATATTTTATATCAATGTTAAAACATGCTGACAAAAATGAAACAACTGAAAAATAAAAGCAAGCATGGTCTAATTTTAACTTAAAGGGATGTTGCATGCAATAAGGTTGTCATTATCATTTAATTACAGAAACCTACAACAAACAGTTTCCTCACACACACACACACATAGACACACTGAAGGTACACCTCCAACTTGCAGTTATGCTGAGCTAAATGTTTACTAACATTACCCTTGTTTGCAAAATGTATAAAAGCTTACAATTCGCAGAGGTTGTAAAAAGCCATTTTCTTCACTGATGAGGTTTCGTTTTGTGAGCCTCGCCACTGAAATTGATTTCCCCGCTGTCTCTGTTTCTGTGGCTGTCGACTGCTCTGCCACCTCAGCGATTGGAAGAAACTATTGTTTCAAAGTGGCACAGTGCTACACATGAAGTCCTCCATTTGGATTTAATGTCAGAAACATAAACCTGAACCAAGATTTTGGACCTAATGCTGCTTTATGTGCTTTTTTGAATTGAGAAATAAGGTGTTTAAGTTGAGAGGCTCATTATGCATATGTGATGGGAGCGATATGGGGGGGTTCTCACTTGAGGAGGCCAACAATTGTATGAGGATGGCCTTGCCCCCCCTGGCCCCCTCTTGGCAGCGCCCCTGGCCATACTGAATTATTGAACACATATATCACACTAACCTCTGTGTTGACTGGAACTGCTTCCCCTTGGTGAGGCCTCTGATGTCAGATGGTAGTGATGATGATGATGCTACTCACAGCTGGTTTTACATGTTTGGGTCAGTCAGTCTTGAGTCTTAGAAAGAGTCAGTTTTGAAAAGAGCTGTTCACAGTAGCAGGTTGTTGCTATGCAACTCAATGACTTCATCCTGTATGTTGTCAGACACATCAGCTGGTTCTACATTAAACAGCAAATATGTTCAGTTCATTTTGTTTACTTTTCAAGTCCTGGAGCTTCTTACCAAGTGTCTGAAGGAGTTCTCACACTCAGCATATTCAGACGTCACAGCAGCTTTTGTTCTCACAGAGTAGGAAAATGCAACATTTCCTCTTTCCAGGTGCACTTATCACAGCTTTAATTTCACTTTAAATGATTTCACATATGAAAGCAGAGAGCTGAGAAGCTGCTAGAGCTCGAGGTTCAGCTCTGAGTGGTGCTTGGTCACATCCTCCACGAAGGCCAAATCACACAGACACTTGCTGTCACTGAGTTTCCACGACAGGTTTTCCTTCATCTCTATGAATTATTCCAGATAAACTGACAGTTTAGAGTAATTTTACTTTGTCTGGTTCTAGCAGCTCCACAGCAGCGTCATGAATTCTCCTTCGGAATGAGGTTTCAGCTTTTATTAGCTCATTCACCACAAAACCTGTGTAACGCTGTCCCTGTCAGGATGTGGTCTTGTGAAAGCTGCTTGTTGGGCATCCAAACTCCACCAAAGAACTTTATCCAAGGGCATTTGATCTTGCAGCTCTTCCAGTGTAGCATGTTAATAGCTGTAAAGATGCATGAGATTAGCCTTCTTCATCACTGCAAGTGCGTCCCCACAAACTAACGTAGACAGACTGGCTTGCATTTTGCTTCAACATAAAAATAACCATGTACATTGAATGCATACATTGTGAAGCGTGACTCACACTGACACGGCACTGACAGGCACCATGCTGCATTGTGTGTAGTAGGGGTAGGCAGACTGATATCTGAAGTTTTGATAATAGTGAACTGATACTGAGTCTTATATTGAGTTCTGGATTGATGCCAAAAGAAATAAATGCGACTTGAAAGATGTTATATTAATGCAGCATTAAATCATGTTCTGGTCACATGAACATCCCACTAGTGCACCGCCTGGTTAATTTAGAGGATGAACACAACATTTTTGATTACCATTAAAAATGTAGTTATATTTTAGCCTGCAGGTAATTTAGTGATTTACAAGAGAATAGCAAAAAGAAACCCTTCATATTTAGTGGTAATTAAAATCTCTTCAGATCGCCTGTTAATGATGCATCCAGTCCTACATAATTACTCATGGCTCTCCCCTGTATGATTGTGCATTAGCTGCTTTAAATGATCAGTGTTCTATCAGCATCTGCCCACCTCCACTGTGTGGATGTTTACACTTTATTTCAGATACTACCCACCACTCCGCATGCAGGCGGCTCTCCAGTTAACCAGAAGCGGTAAGAAGTGCTGCGACAAAGGCAGGATGCCTCGCTGGCATCTCACCCATAAACTTTAACTGTTGCGTGAGCCTGGTCTCATTCCCAGGGCGTCAGATACTGACATTTTGTTAAGCCCCTTGATGTCTCATACAGATGTACAAGGTAGCCTTTGGTGTCTGTATGAGATGCACTGAGCTTTCAACTAACTCCACTGTAAACCTGTGGCAATATTAGACACTTAGAGGAAGGTGATGTAGTCTAAAGAGTGTAAAGGTGTCGAGCGGTGGTTCATACACTTTCACCCAGGAGGTGAAACCAAAAGAGATTTTTTCCTAAAACCTAATCAAGTACTTCTGATGCCTAAACTTAACCATTCTGACAGGAAAGCTTTGCATCGCTGAAATGAGAACGTATTGGATGGACGCTGCGGGTGCTCCGAGTATCTAATATTGGGTTTACATTGGAGTTAGCTGAAAGCCTGGCGTGTCTCGTGCATATGCTAAAGGATACCTTGTGATGGTTGTTTCTGACACATCTAAAAGCAGGCGTCTGTTGGGGTGAATGAGTGTTTTTTTCCTGTGTGCCACACAGCCGACCCCTGGAGTGATCACTGAGTTATTGATCAGTGAGGTATCAACCTAACAAAAATATATTATGGCAGGCATGTCAAACTGATTCCATAAAGGGCCGTGTGGCTGCAGGTTTTCGTTCCAACCAAGGAGGAGCACACCTGGCTGGAATCAATTAATCAGCTGATCTCAGTCTTCAGCTGATAACTAAGTGATCCCTTGATGTTGATTGGTTGGCCTGGTGTGCTCCTCCTTGGTTGGAACAAAAACCTGCAGCCACACGGCCCTTTATGGAATCAGTTTGACATGCCTGTATTATGGTGATTTAGCGTTGAAGTGCACATCTTGTAAGTGTGGAGTTGGTGTAGTCTGTTTTAACTGTGTTCATACGCTTGTGCTTTGGAAAGCATGTGATACATTTGTCAAACGCTGAGTCAGACTATCAAAATATCTCTGCAATGGTCACTGACACTTCTATATTCCCTTTTATGAGCCTTCATAAATAGTGAATACAGAGTTGCCTGACATACAGACATGTTACATCACTCTGACATGCAGCCAAGGCCTTAGGAAAGAAATGTCTCAGAAGTAAGTCCATATTATACAGCGGATTTTCACATTATACATTGGAGGAAATGTTCATCTGCACAAATAATTCAATCATGTTTTGAATTGTTACACAAGGTAGAAAAAGGTTTCAAGTGGGACGTATTTGTCAGACTAAATCAAATCATTTAAAGGTTGTTTAATGTTGAAATGGTAGAATACTTCAATAGGATTAATCTTGTGTTAATTAATTCATAAAGAGCATTAAATTATGAAAAAATCACATTCAGTTTAATGATTGAAAATAATGATTTGGAATTTAATTAAATCACTGTGGGCAGCAATGTGGACTTTGTTTCTCAGTTGTTGTGGCAGGTCCAGTCCCATGGGCTCAATTAAATTAGAGTAATGTGATAGTTTTTTGATGAATGTTGGATATTAATCTTCCATCCATCCACATCCTCAACCCCCCCTCTGTGAAAGTCAGTGGTTGGGGTCAGCTTCAGAACCGCATCTCTGAGCTGGGTGGGATTAATTGCCTATTGGTGAAATAATTGATGCATCTACTCCAATTTTTACTTTAATAAACAAAACATGTGTTAGCAGCACTCTGCAGATGAGCTATCCAAATGCCATCTGACACAATATCCCCTATGTAGCATATTTGTGCACTTGTGGTTCTGTTCGACATTAAGGATTAAACTGTCCAGCCAATAACAACTTCAGCTTCAGCAATGCAGCTTGAAAGTGGAGACAGATACTGACAAGCCCGGAGGTACAGGATTTGAGGACTCAGAATGCAGACCACAGACAGCTCAGCAGAGTTTCAAAATAAAAGGGTTTATTGAACTTAAAGCGCTCAGGATAAATGCAACTGAAGGAGAGACAAAGTACAACAGAAAACGCTAAGGATAACCTGGTAACTAGAAATGAAAACTCAAAGCACGAAGGCTGAGGAGAATACAAAGTAACAAACAAAGATACCAAACTAGACTAGATGCAAAAGTAACAAACAAAAGATCTCAAGGCAATACTGACAACTAGACTTACACAGACAAGGATCAAGGACGCTAGAGAGCAAGGCGAGTACGAGACAAGGCACATGACAATCTGGCACAGGACAAAGGGAGACGCGGACTATATATACACGAGGTAACAATGAACAGGTGGAGACAATTAGGGCGGGGTAGACAATCAGACAGGCGGGAAACACACCGGGAAGTCAAGGGCCTGAAACGAGAGGAGAGTTAGGTTTCACAATAAGACAGGAAGTGTATGACAAGACATGACGCTAGTGAACAAAAACACTTAACAGATTTGACGAGACATGACAGATACCACACATGTAAATGATGAAGGCAGCGTCCAGTTTTTAAATATGGAACATGCACAATTCTAAATGTGCTAAATGTTTAAATTAAATAATGAAGTTCACAAATCAAAGGTACCTGGTGCTGTGCAGAGATGTTGGACTTCATTATCTCTCACTGGCAGAGCCGAATAAAGGCAAAAAGTAATCATCTGAAGTGCATCTTCATACCTTTTTTGCTCCTTTCTTTCAACTTATACAATGTGCTGTTCCCAAGGAGAATCATCTGGTTCACATGAAATGACTGACTCTAAATCTATTAATCATTGATTAATTGAAAAAACAGCCTTTTTATCAGACCCAACAAAATTCAAGGCAGAACAGACATTAGAGCCGCTCCAACACTGAATGAAACAAGATTTTGTGGGTAGCCACAATATTAACAGACTGATGTCATGCAAGTATAATGCTTACCATTGTCACCACTGGCATGCTGCATGTTAGCGTGCTAACATTTGATGATTAGCACTAAACACAAAGTACAGCTGATGCTGATGGGAAGGTAATTAGTCATAAACCAAAGTATTAGATCACCAAGGTTCTAACAATTTATCCTCTGGGGAACATGAATGCTTGCACCAACTTTCATCGAATAGTTGAGATGTCAGCCTCATAGTGGCTTAACATGACGAATCAGGAAATAGCAAAGTCATTAGGATACATCATCCGGGAACAATCATCTGAGAAATGTTGAGACATGACCAACTGAACGATACGTCTTCCCTGGAAAACCCAGCTGGTTTGAAAGATTCTCATTCAGTTTTTCCTCAAAACATGTAAATACAGTTATTAACACTTTCAATTAACTTTCAGTTACACAGATTTCTATAAAGATCAACACGACTGCATTTTGGGACGAGAAAGTGCTGCTCAAAACTGGCCTCACAGTGTGCTTTAGAAACAAACAACAGAAGCTGCATCTAGTATTTTTCTACATATATTAGTGGTGTGGACCAGGATTGCCTATTCCTATTAGTTCCATTCATTACCCACTGGAGGGAGGCCTAATGTATCTTCTCCCCTGCCACCGTCATAAGCCTCAGATTGGTTCTGGGTGGTCGGTGGACTGCAGCCCGCTGCAGAGGAAGCATATTGAGCTTCTCCACAACTTTACTTGGGGTCATTTCATCAAAGGAGGGGCCTTCTGATTAACTTTCTCTCAGCCTCATTGCTTTGAATGCCAAACACATAGTTTTCATGGGGGCTCTACTGTCCCCTGATTCTGTACATTAACATTACTCTGCTTGATGAGACGTTCAGAGAAATGTTCCAGTCAAAGTAAATTATGTAAACAGTCATCATGAATGGATTTTTAAAGAGCAGCTTCGCTGAATAGCATTACGAAATATAGAGTTGATATGAAAATGACTGAAAAGTACAACACATAGGTTTACATTTGGTCAACAGTTTATATAAATATCAGGGCTCAGATGGGACACAGAGGCCGAGTGTCTGGTCAGCTGGCTCAGGGTTTTTGTATTTTTAGCCAAAGGCTGCTGATGAACTTTTGCTCAGCCTCATTGCTTTGAGAGCCAAACAGATTCCTCTTGGTCAGTCTTCTGTTTCAGGCCTACACATTAGTGTCCCCCCACAAAAAGTCAAAGTGATGAATTTTCTCCAGCTAGTACTCCACTAACTTCCAACAACTTGTGTACAGCACAAATTCAGCCAAGCACCGTGGTCAGCTCAAGTGTTCACTTGTTAATCACAATGGTTTATGTGCGTAAGAAGTATCAAGGTCACATGCTTTGTATTGGATGAACAGCTAAAACTTCCTGGAAGTGTCACTGTCATGACCCGATATCCTCTTTTTTACATCAGTGTCAGGATGAGAATCAGTTTATTCTAATGATTCATTTATTTAATAGTGGCATTCATTTTGGGATGAATTTCTCATAATTTATTTAAAGGAAACAGCGCAGCATGCAACATGATCACCACTTTGAGTTACCCACAGTAGCCATTCATTTGTGTGACATAAGTTGGCTTTCAAATCAACAAAAACTTCATTTGCGAACACACGTGCCAAGCACCCATTTCCCCGCAGGGCGAGCTTTGGAGGTTTGCAACCTTTGGATCTCCATCCGACAGTATAGATCTTCTTGTAACAACATAATATACATCCAGCAACACTTCAACCCCCTGGGCAGGGGGTATTGCAGAGGTGGGTTACCTTTCTGCAGGGTATCACCATGCTCTTGACAGCAAATGGTGTCAGCTTTAATTGGAACAAGCACAACGTAATGGAGCGTGTCAGATGGCTTCCACTGTGCCTGAGAGGAGGCATGGCTTCTAGGTTTCTTCATGGTTGGAGGGTCAGAGAGGGAGGGGGAGATGCAAAAGTACAACGCAAGCAGATAGAAACAGAAAGAAGGAAAAATAAAACCAAAAGAAGATTTTATTGCACTTCATCATTGCAAATCAAAGCTGACACGAAAACTTGTACATTTCTCTGCAGAGAAAGAGTTATGGGATATTGCAGGATATTCAACAGCCTGCAACAGTGTCAGACTGCTTTTACTCCTTATGTGCATAGGAAATAATAAGACCAGTATGATCAAACTAAAAACGACAGGATAAAGTAATGGAACTTTTTGCAAAGGCTGGAGAACAGTGCCTAAATACCTAGAATATTAAAGATGGAAGAGCAAATACAGGGAAGAAAGTAAAAGCATGCTGACACAATTTAATTAGGAGAGGAGATATGGGAAGATAAATATAGTCATATATGATACTTTTCTTCAAACTGCTATATGATGTGGCAATTTCCTGAAACGTAGTGGCAGAAAAAAATACATTAGAATACCGAACAGTCTCAAAGGTACAAGCACTGTGCCGATGCCGAACAACTGTGCTCCAGGCACCACTCCAGGGTAAACAAGTGAAACCTTGTACGTGTTTTTCTTTTTTAAGAACAAATTTTGTATTGTTTACTTAGCCTAAATTCATGAATATCTTGTTGTTACCAGAGTTCACACCTGTCTCCCATTTGTTGAATGATTTAGTGTTTTTATTGGCCAACAGAAATGTCAGCGATATTGTTTTGACCTTCACTGCGTCTGTTGGGAGTGTAATGATACGCTGTAGGGTTCAGGTAGTGGATTCACAATGTTTGAAGCGAAGCCTTAACTTGAAAAGGCCCCTTTTTATAAATGCAGCTTCTAAATTTCTGAGAGCTCTGCTTCACACGTTGCAAAGAGTTTACAGTTGTGAAACCAGGGGGAGTTCTCAATAAGCACTGCAAAGAGAAACAGCTGCAATTTCAATATCCCTGGAGCTAGATTTAAGGTACAAATGTGGCATGTTGCTCTCTCTCTCTTACTGTACTTGCACAGTAAGCTGTCTTTCTTTTGCTGATGTCTTCCTTTATTGAAAAACCAAACCTCAGCCAGACTTGAAATCCACAAGGTCCTTGTTTTGTTTTGAGCCCATCTTGCCTGCAACACCCCTTTTTGTAATGTACATTCATTAACCATAAACATTTATTAGATAGCTAGTCTCTGCTGTCTGTAAAAATATTAAAAACATCAAACAGACTTGATGCACTGCACTGTTTTCCCCTTCTGTTTGAACAGCTGTGAAACTATTATTCCAAGTTCATTTACATTTACAGATACAAAAAGCCTGGCAGCCTGATCCTCTACATACCACTTGTACTTAAAGGCAGATGAGTTAAGATTCCCCTCACATGCAACATGCATAAATGATCTTAAGTAATGTGAACTCGACTTAAGGTTAGAAATAATAGATCAAAGCGGGAAATTTGACTGCATCGATTTCGATTCATGTGTTACTTCTGATGGTAATAACTGATGAGATGGATGCTGCGCTGTTGCGTCAGAGGGGGAGTGATGAAAATAGCTGGCAAAAGAAGGAGCGAGCGAAGAGGATTCCAGTATGACTAAATGATGAACGCATGAGGACACAGGCCCTGGGATGATCAGACTTTGAAACTAATCTCTCTTATATATTTATGCGTCTTGAAACTATCACTCCGGCTTGGCAGATGGGATTGTGCGCAGCGATAGGGCCGTCAGGTACACAGTTGCAAAAATTTACAGATCCTGTGAAGCTTCAGTGGGGCAGAGAGTTTTACAGGTGGCCACTGGGTGTCGCTCTTCAGTCTCGGCTTTGAGACTCACAGCACCAAGAGGGATTACACATTACTATAACTGCAGCACCTTCATTATAGCTGTTACTTGCCGGAAGAATTCTGTGGCATTTTTAACCCAAATTAATAATTTGCACTGTTTCTGCACACAGCTATGACAAACAGGACTGTTACAATTATGCATGCAGACAAAAATGTTTTAACAAATTGAAATAATATTTCACTTTGGCTGAATCAAAGAGAGACTGATAGTACATTAACAGGGATAGTTGTAAACTAATGCACCCCCTGAAAATGACAACCCTTCTCTTGCGCTGTTCAGTTCTGAAAAACAATCCGCATTAATGCAGAGTTGGTTAAAGATAAATACAATAGTACTATGCAATGGCTCTGTATCCAGTATTAAGACAGGAAAGATATAGGAGAGATACAGCAGTGAGAGGCTTCTACAGTATCTACCTTTTCAGCACATCTTAAAGCAAAGGGTTGTAAAAATCCATCTTTTCCTGCAACTTAAACGGAGACAGTGATGTGCCGTTTGCTCCCATCCACCGTTTTTCTCCCCTGCTTCCTTGTTCCCTTGGCAGGAACAGGCGTTTAGCCTCTGCACCTCCTGTTTGCTGAGGCAGTGACAGCTCGCTCCGCAGCACTGCTGTGGGAATAACTCCCGGCGTGGACCTTAACACCCTGGAGAGCTTCCACTGCAGGGTACAGCCTGTGAAGTCGGAAAGGGAGAGGAGGAATATGTTGTATACAGTAGATATATATAATAGATATATATTCTGTGGCTCCTGCAGGACTGACAAATGTAAGTCTTTGGTTCTGCTTACAGATCCTTGCTTGCGGAGGTGGGGGTGTTTCAGAGGGGGTGCGAGTTTGGGGTAAGACAGGGCGAGAGAGAAAGCAGGAATAAAGAGAGAAGAAGTTGGAGTTTCCTGTTGCGTCATGTTATGTGCCTCAGACTCGGCATTCAGCTCAGATTCAGGGTGATAACAACTGAAGAGGAGGCTGCAAATCAAAAAGATCTTGATCATAACAAACCTCCAGTCCTCATATGTGATGTGAAACATAGTCTGTTGTGAGATTGCTCTTAAAGATGTCTGGCACTGCTCTCATTAACCATGCAAACATTAAAGAGAATGACTGAAGGCTGAAGGTGCGTGGCCCAGCTTGTTTCAGTATGCTAAAAGAAACCGCTTGAAATCTAATTCACTTGTCAGATAACTGGTGCAGAGTTGCTTCCTTTCTTTTGACACACTCATTTAGGTTCATCAAGGTTGTCGGCTGATGCCGTTGCTGATGGTAACGTGGGCACTTGAGGCTAAACGGATGCCTGCTTGGCTGCCTTCAAGCTCTGCCACAGAGCAGCACTCTGTGTTTTTGCAGACCTGCAGGGGTTGAACATCTCACCTTGATGCAGCGGTGCACAGGTGTACTCCAGGACCCCATGACGTCACGAAAGGATATTTCAAGCCCAAGGGTTGCAAAACACCCATGAAGCAGCATGTAATTCTTCATTGGTCATGTTGATTAGTCTGTTTTTTAATAATGTCCAAATAGTCTTACCTTTTTTTTGTACACTTAAGGTACAAAAAGGGGCAAAAAGGGAAGAAGACCCAGGCTGAATTAAAGGCACCTTACTCCCATCAGTGGTCACTCAACAGGCTTACAGTATTGTAGTATTGTAGGGGCTATGGAGACTCAACTGTTCCGAGTGACTTAAGTGTTCAATTGATTATGCGATTGACTGTCCGCTCATTTACACTGAAGCAGCAATCAGTCAGAAAACTGCCTCTGCGCTGTTTGCTGATTTGCACCGAGAAAGACTTGATGAAAAGAAGCATTACGAAATGAAAAATGTTACCGGAGAAAATGATGCTGTATTGTTCCAAGCGGGAGAAACATTTAATAATATCAAGCTGAGTTTTAAAGATGTGTTGGATTTTTTTTTTACGTTTCGGGGTTCTTATATCTTATTTGTTGTTTGTACTTATTTTTATGCTTATGTGTTTTATACTTTCTTTCATTGCTGAACGCTTTGGGTCTCCACAGAAGGCAAACAAATCCAAAAATCAGCAGGCCTAAACACAGGTAACAGATAACACACACACACACACACACACACACACACACACACACACACACATATATATATATACACACACGCACACACACTTGGGATTGATGGATCGATTAGGGACAGGTGGCTTAATGAGGAACTGAGCAACAGGTGTGGAGGGAGGAGGCAGGGTCAGGTGACTGGCAGGTGACAGGACTCTTAGGGCCTCTACTGGGCAGGTGGGGAATAACAAGAAGAGTTCAATGGAAAAGGCTGAATGCAGCAGAGGTAAAGAAAGGAGGACTGGACAGCTGTCGCCATGACAATGCTTTGATGTTCGAGAATAATTTGTGTGCCTTATTGTGGCACAAAAAAAAGACAAGTCTGGATCTTTTGCTGTAATGTGTCTTTTTTGCTAGATTACTTTTTTCAGCAGTGCATTGAGCCTGAGACGACGAATACTGAAGAACCAAATTAAGTAATGTAACTTACATTATGTAAATTAAATAGAAGTTAATGGTGACTATTATTATCACATGACAAATGAACACCAGTCTCCTGGCTGAAAGTCCTGTGTCTGACCCAGGTATCCTCCTTGCTACATGGACTTTTGTCTTATCACACTACAGGGATGCCTGCAGAAATGATGCTAGAGGAGCACCTACAGTGACGTGAAGCGTACGGCCTCTGAACAAATAAAAAATTGAAGAGCCTTACAAGAGCACTGTGCTGCAGGTGTTAGAGCACATCCATCCCTGTAGGAAAGGCAAGGATTTGAACTGGAAGCCCTCTGGTCACAAGCCCAGGGTCTCTATGGCTACTGCCGTGCACACAAACTACACTAACAAATGCGCGTGTGTGCCTGCACCAGTAGTACACGTGCTTGAACCAGCACGGACACGTCCTTCTGCTCATGTCAGACAACTGCTCACCACGTGCTCTATGTGATTTAAGTGGGAGCTGTCAGGAGTCAGTCCGCACTCTTCTAATACTATGAGATCCTTTTCTGGCCGCTGTCTTCTTTCCACTTTCCTTCTTCACTTTGCTTTTTAAATTGCGTACTCTCTTTATTCTCACACTGTCTACTCACTCTGCCTTGTTCTGTCTCTTTTTCGGTTGTCTGTCTCTTTTTCGGTTTTGGGCAAGTTACTTGACAAATTTATCAGTTACTCACTACATGTTACTGACTGAACAGCAGAAATAACATAATGCTGTTCGGTTCCCTTTGCTCAGCTCAGTGAAAGTCACCTCCCAATGCTGCCACACCCACACATCACATCTGTATTACACACGTGTAGAAATAGAAAACAAGGCTTTGTGGTTAAACTAGCAGCTGGCCAATGGTTTGTAGGTATTCAATCACCATCAACAGGTAGCTGAGGCCTGGTGACTACACACAGCCCTTCAGAAGTGCTAACCCAAATGGGCTTACAAGTGGCTGAAAAGACAGAACATGTAAATAAGACAACTTAAGAAGTTATGGGAAGATGCATTAAAAGCTGGTAGCCTCCCACCACCGCCCCCCTGCACCAAGCTACAGTAACAGGTCCCAGACCAGTCTCTCCACTGAACACACGGTGCTGAAACTGACATCAAATATTATGGAAATTGCTGTGTTAAAATGTACACGTGCTTGTAAGATGTAAAATGCATTGAAATAATAATAATAAAAGTGATTGTTGCGAAGCGTACGTATTACCCTCCAATGTAACTCCTGCTAAGACAACAAACAAGTCGACCGTCGAGTGTTAGTGTGATTGGAGCAACGAATCAATCAAATCCGAGTAAAGAAACGAAGGGAAGCCCACCACAGCATCAGAGAACATACACACATACCTGCATATTTCGGCGTCTAACTGACTAAGAGGTAGCCGGCAGCTGTGGAAGGGGCTGCAATGGCTGCAGCGTAATTCACGGGGGGAAATGCACCTGTGCTGCACGGTGGCTCTGTGGTTAGCAGCGACGCCTCACAGCTAGAAGCGACGCCTCACAGCTAGAAGATCCCCAGTTCGATCCCGCCTGGGGTCTTTCTGTGTGGAGTTTGCATGTTCTCCTTGTGCAGCGTGGGTTTTCACCAGGTTCTCCGGCTTCCTCCCACAGTCAAAAAACATGCTGAGGTTAATTGATAACTCTAAATTGTCCGTAGGTGTGAATGAGCGGTGTGCATGGTTGTTTGTCTGTATATGTAGCCCTGTGGTAGGCTGGCGACCTGCCCAGGGTGTCCCCTGCATTCGCCCGAGAGAGCTGGGATAGGCTCCAGCCCCCCCGTGACCCTGCAAAGGCAGGTGTCACGGGCAGCGGTGTATAGATAATGGATGGATGGAAATGCACCTGTCCTCTGACAGGCTCAGACAGGCTTAGATTATTCTAAGTGTCTGACAACATTATGGAAAGGATCTCTACAGAGAGCGGCTTTTTTTTTGACCGGAAAAAACTGCCGTATCGCTCCGTTCAAAGCCACTAGACTCCAAAAACAGTCATCTCACCTCGCTGTTCAACGCACGTCATTCAAACTCAACAGAAATAAAATAAAACTCAAAGACTCAAAATCATCTTGGTTAGTCTTTCCACTGTTCCAACAATCAGCAGCTCTGCTCTGGTCAAAATAAACAGAGACAGATATGAAAATATTCAGGCTCTACACACTTCCTCCACTGCTGCCTCTGACGCCTGATCTCCCTCTTGCAGCCAGCTTGGTTGTTTCCTATCAAACCCGGCTCAAATTAGATAAACAGTTGTGATTGGCCTGACACACACCAGGATGGCTGGAAACCCAAGCTGGTAATAGGTTACTGCGCTGTAATTATTTTTACATACACTAAGTGATTACATTACTATAGCATGTTGCTCACTAATGATTTAGCTATCTAACGCTGCTGGTTTTCCGGTTTCTCTCTCCTCCTCACAGTGCAGCTGTCCCTCTCTTGTCTCTCCTTTCCTCCTCCCACTCTCCACTTCTGTTTCTGTCACTTCTTCCGCTTATTGTCAGTCTCTCCATCACCCCTTCACTCCATCTGCCATCCCCTCCGATTCAGTGTGTGTGTTGTTTCTCTGTTTCGGTCTCTCTCTGTCTTCACCTCTTTGCCGGTCTTCCTCTCTCTACCGTCTCCTCACAGACAGTCCTCATTAGCAGCAGCAGCCTCTTTTTGCTCCCTGTTTGGAGCCAATGGGCCATTAGTCTGTTGTAGGCAGGGCAATAAATCGCATCAGGCAGGAACCCAAGCGCCCTGACTTCCTCTCCATGTCGGCCAATCAGGACAATTTGCTATGGTTTGGTGAGCAGTGTGGATTTGGGAACAGTGGGCCTGGTGCTCAATCCAGTAAGGGTAAATGCAGCAGTAGTATAGTGTCAGCGATGCAGTAATGAAGGATTTGTGTTAAGAAGATGCTTCTATTCTACATTTATTTTATCTCATCAGTTAATTCAGGTAATTTGTGTTTAAAATATAGTTGTCTTATCAATTAAAAACAATGCAATGGACAGAAAAATCCCCACTAAGTGAAAATGCTAACAATCCATATTTTCTCAAAAGCAATTCAGGTATTGTCATTGATCTGCAATGCAGAAAGAGAAGTGCAACAAAAATACAACATACAAATAGTCTTTTAATTGCAATGCGCAAATGAAACTGATTCCTTCCCTCATGTTTTTGGCATCCTTTGGTTCAATGCCGCACAGATAAACTGGCGCTGGGCAAAAATAAACAACCAAATCATATGTACAGATGCATTTTTGAGCTTAATTCGTATCCGGTCTGCAGTGGTATGTAATGCTTCAAGTAAACCATCCAAGTCTGACAGCAACTTTTTCTGGCTCTGCATGCTCGTAAAACACCAGGCAAACCACACGCTGCCAATGATCGCAAAAGAAGCAAAACAACCTTAATTCAGTGTTACAAACTAAGTCTACGCTGTCTGAGTTACTGTGACAAACTGTAGCGTACTTTTAGCAGTGTGGGTGGTGACACATGTTTTTCCCTTGAGGCTTACCATAGCCATATAAAGCCACTGCAGTGTGCTGAGACGGTTCAATACGACTGGAAAGCCAACCTGTACAGGGGACGCTCTGCTCGACTTGCATGCTGGGTCACATAAAAATGAATTTCTTGGCACCAGCTGACTTCTCTGACCGTGCTATGTGCAGTTTACTTCTATCACCTTGCAAGATATTTTCAGGACTGAAGAAGTAAAAACTTTTCAAACATGTTTCTCTTTCACTACTATTTGGGGCTGCCAGTGTGTGAAGTTACGCACCTTTAATGATCCCTTTGGGGAAACTGCTGTTGCAGCAGCAAGTACTAACAATAGGGAGAAGAGCAATGAAGAGTAGAGCATGAGATAAGAAAAGTGAAAAATGAATGTATGAACACAGCACTTTCACATTCCCAACAGTCAGTCATATTAAGCAGAAAATATGTAAATGAAAATAGCCCAACTGGGTGTTCACGTGAATAGAAAAATAACAGCAGCAGACAAGAACTTATTTAAACAAGCATTATATACTGTAGGATTTCTGCCAAACATCAACAATATGCAACTGCATACAGAGTATAACAAATGACAATATGGGGAAGACTGCAGCATATATTGAAGGTGTGCATGCTTACATTCACCTTAATAGGTCACATGACAGAGAAACTAACTTTATAATGTTCCTGATTTACACTATTTATAGTTAATTCTAAATTTAAATAGGAACTTTACATGCAAACATAGGCCACTCAGTGCCTCCCAGGGGAGACAATTAGTAGCTCTCAGCTGCATAAGTTATGTCATTGTAAAAAGATCATGCTAACAATGTGCACAAAATATCAAAAGAGAAGGAATGAAGGAATGATACACTGATAAACCTGTTGACACATTAAAAAAAGCATATTTATTTATCTCTCTGCTAACTAACTTGATGTTCACTGTGTGTTGCTTCCCTCGACCTTTTCCAGTTCTGTGTATTTGGACATTATCATAACGAATGTACGATGATCCAGGCAGTAACATCGTCTAGCAGCAGAGAACATGTCTGGAATACAAGTCAGCCTTTTTCAAGGATGAGGACAAACATGCATGTGTTTTGCTTCTCTGATCATATCGCTGCTAAGGACTGAGCTGACCTTTAAGGTTCGGGTAAGACAGCAATTTGAATGTTGCTGAGACATTGCTACACCACTGGCTTCATTTCCATTCAGACTCATGCAATGTTGAAAGATAGCATAGTTATGACTGCAGTGGTACAGATAGCAGGCATGATTAATTAATTGGGGTATGTACAATATGTGTATAGAAATGAGTATAAATGTGCACGGGGCATGTGTATTGAGCTAATCCCACATATGAGCGTGCAGGGAAATTAATTTGAGAGGGTTTTGTTTGTGTGGCTGCTCGGATGTCTGTGTTTGAGCTTTGTGTGTCTGCACATGTTTCCTGAGTGTGTGAATGCAAGTGAGAGGGAGATGTGAAGCTGTAGTCGTGCTGCTGCAGTGAAACACTGAAGCAGAGTCACTGAAAGCAGCGATTACGTGACACACCCACCACTGACGAAAAAAATAAATGAAAGAGATGCATCACGAATTCAGGAGACTGGTCTGCTGGGCAACTTTCATGTTCGAGAATGAGAGGATTGAAGGTTCATCTGTGTCTCTACTGCAGGTGAATGCAGTGTTAGCAGTATCACCCTCCACTGTATTGTTGTCTGAGACCGTTTCTCGCTGGCATTACATCAAAACTGAGATAATGAGAACTTGTAGCCGCTCAGAAGCTAAATGGTGACTAATCTCTCAATAAAATGGCATCTTACCTCCTTAATTTGATTTATTTCCTGGGGAAATTGAGGATGTCAGGGAAGGACATAACCTTGGAAGTGTAAAGCAATGGGAAACTGGCTGGGCAGTTTTATTTGAAGGGCAAGACAGAGGGGGCAGCGTGGTTCAGTGGTTTTACTGTTTGCATTCTTTTTACATTTAAAATTCCCTTTCTGGACCAGATTGTCATGTAAAACATACATGAAATATAAACACATGCACTTTAGCACAACAAATCGACTAGCTTCTTAGTTATTATTTCCTTGAACACATCTGTTCCTACATGTAACATTTCATTTTCACGGTACAGGATGGGGAGAAGCAGGGAGTGAGATCTAAAGCACCAGAGACTCTGAGGTCTTGCATTTTGCTCCCTGTGCCTTGTAAAAGGTTATGTGCTTCCCAGTTGCCCATTGTTAAAAAAACCCCCAAGCTTTTGTGTAAAGCCATCACACTGTTTACAAGTAGGTGTATGTACAAAGAATGGAGAGGGGAGGATGGAAATGTCAGAGAAATGTCAAATGCCTGCTGGCTCTGTCCGTTGTATTTCTCCAGCTGAAATGTTCTCTCCGGGGAAGAGGGTCCCGGCCAGGGTGACTGTGGTGGTCCAAGGTCACACTTGTTGGTGACTTTGAACAAAACCAGCACTAATGCGGTATGAATGCATTAAGTGAGAAATAGGAAAGGGTTAAGGGAGGAAGTCATAAATTATTCATTGAGGAATGGGCAGAGGAATGCTGCAGATAGTTCAAAACAGTGGAGGGATTGATAGATGGATGGGCAAATGATTGATAGGCAAAAGAGTGGATGAAAGGGTGGTTGATAGGACAGTAAAAGAATGAATCCGTGGAATGAGAGATGGATAAGTAGCTAAAGGGAAGGCTATTTATGAATGGGCAGATAGATGGATGAATAAATGGAGGATCGGGTTACACAAATGGACAAAGGATGGATTGACGATGAATGATTTAGTGGATGTATGGATGGATTGATGCATGGGTGGATGAATATAAGTACTGTTGGATGTGAACAGAAGTTTAGGGATAAATTAATGGAAAATTCATGGGTTGCTGCATGGAAGATACATGGATAAACGGATGAATGGAGGACTAAATGACCATTTGTACATAAACACATAAATGATGGACAGCTGCATGATATTTGCGTGAAGCGAAGGAATATATGAAGGAGAGGAGGGAGAAGGAGTGGCTACTATGACGGACAGGATGTGAGTGAATAAACTGACGGGGGTTGATGGAAGGACAGACAAATATATGGACAGACGGGGAGAACAAGTGACTGCAGCTCTGTGCTAGACATTGGAAACTATTTTGATCACACTGAACCAATATCACAAATCAAGCTCCTCTCCGTACACCCTTCTCATCGCCTCCTCTCCTTCCACTGGTGACATCCGGCGGCAGTGAGAAATTGCCTGTCTTCACTCTTTTGATTTGCTTGTTTGTGCGGTGCTAATTTATGGCTTAATCAATTATCCATTAAAGCCTCTTTCACATAAAGACTAGTGATGGTAGTTGCCAGCAATACTGTTGTGCTTAATATGCATTAGCGTGCCTATCATCCCCCACTTCCCCCTTTATCGTTAATGGGCCGAGGCACTGTTCCAGCTTTTATTATGTGTCATGCATCTGTAGATTTTTCTCCCCGTCTTCCTGCTTAATGGCTTAACTGAAGCACAGTACTGCACTAAATACTATGTATGAGATCTCCATTGTAAAGTGACAAACCATTTATTGCTGTACTACCACAACCACTTAAACTGCCAACAACAACCTCATTTGTTCTGTAACTGAAGTCACTTCTATGTGTTACAGAGCCAGGAGGAGGTCTTGTTTCAGGCCACATTATCAAGTAAGCCACTTTTGGACTTCACTCAAATAAAACCATTATATTAGGTACACTAAATTAGGACAATTCAATTTATCATCTCAAAGCAACAGGGTTCCCATCAGCACAGACTTGGCTCTGAGATGTGAGCCGTTAACAAGCCAGAAGACAATTTCTTGTCAGTAAAAATCAGAATAAATGTTAAAAATTAAGAACCACAGACTCGTTTTTGCAATATTAAAATACCTAATGTTAAAACACAGATTCAGTTAACCTAAAAGAAAATATTAAAAAATGAACACAACAGAATTATCTAAATAAAATGACTACTACAAGACCTGCAGGGGCTGCAGCTGAAAAAGGGGGGTTGTTAGGCAAAAGGCCAGCTGATTCTACAGGAAAGACACTGGAATCAGGCCAATTTCTTAGCTATATGTGGACTATGTGCTTGCATTATATAATATGATAATGTGATTTGCTTTCGGCAAGAAAACACATCTACAAACATTTGATACGGCACAGGCATTTCTGTTTCTTCTCCTCACTGATCAGCACACTAACTCTAGCTAACATTAACTTTTACTCTAGCTGACTGTTTAATGTCAAGTGCAGTGTTTTGGCAGGCAGTCATTCTTTGCACAAATCCCCCAAGAAGAGACAAAATAAGTCCTGATGCTTCATAGTGTTCAGTTTTATCCAAACAGCAGGGGCGGGGGTCTAAACAAGCGATGTGACTTCATGGACTGTGGCTAAACAAACAGAGTGCCAGGAAGGGTGCGTTTGATTTATTGTTCTCATCCCTGCCAAATTTGTGTACTGTCTCACTGTTCAAGATGTTGTTTGCATGAGGCATAGACAGACAACAACAATAAGAAGAATTATAATTAAAATAAGAATGGTGTCACTACAATATATTGTTTTGTACTCTTTGATTGGATTAAAATGTTAATATTTACCTAATGTCCTATAGTGTAAGGGAATGTTTAAAAAGTCTTTACCATAAATGTTGTGTTCTATAAACATGTTATCATAAATGATTAACTTCTGGGACAAAAAAAGGGCCAGTTAAAATATACAAGGGGCTCATAAAGCTCTACCAGCCAAGTGAGCCAGTGGGGAAAAAAATGGTACAATGGACCCTGAAATGGCTTTATTTATTGCTGTATGTGTCATGATTTTGCATAAGGGGAAAACAAGGAAGCAAGGGGGTGGACCCAAGTACAGACTACCAAATCAGAGTTGGTGGAATTCAAACTATTTATTAACCAAAAAAAGACAATAACAAAAGGGTTATGAGAATGATGAAGCAGGCAAACAAAGCCAAAAAATAATAAAAAGAATAAATCCAAAAACTCTTGACACAAAATGTACAAGGATGAACTGGCACAGACTGAGGGAAAACACTGAGATTAAATACAATGGGGAGGGAGGACAAATGAGAGACAGGTGAAACAAATGAGGGACAGGTGAATCAAATCGACATTAAAAGGGCGGGAAAACACAGAAAGTAAAGCAAAAGGTGACACACTCTCAGCATAAACCAGGAAATAACAAAACTAACAATCAGAACCGTGACAGTCTGCTATACCTTAAACAGAACAGGGTAAAGTTGGTAGTCGTTCTGAAACAGGTGTGGGGAACCTCCACCCCCCAGACTATAAGCAAGACCGTTTGATCCTTTGATCAAATACAAAAAAGATACTCTGAAAAAAAAAATTCTCTGCACAGTGATTACCCTTTTCCAGTGAAAAAATGACACAACACAAATAGAATAGTAGACTAATATGTCCTTCTATGGGGTGCCTGAATGCAGCACGCACATAGCGATTGATCACTGCAATGCATCATAGTGACTGTCAAGAAAACAAAAGAAGAGTGTCAATAGACAAATGGCTACTTTTTCGTTGAAGTAAAAACAGCTAATCTCAAGAGTCATTACAGGTACAAACATGCTAAACTGGATAAGCTGCTGAAATAAATGTGCTTCAATAAATCTGGTTTCACTTTTTTTTTAATGTAGTTTGCAGCTTTCAAAAGACCACATTCTGAAAGAGACAGTTTTGTGGTGAGAGTCTGTCAGTTTGTCTGGAATAGTTCAAAGAGATGAAGGAAAAATAGCAAGTGTCTGTGTGATTTGGCCTTCATGGTGGATGTTACCAAGCACCACTCAGAGCTGAACCTCGAACTCCAGCAGCTTCTCAGATCTCTGCTTTCAAACATGAAATCATGTGAAGTGAAAATAAAGCTGTGATAAGTGCAACTGGAAAGAGGAAACGCTGCATTTTCCTACCCTGCAAGAACAAAAGCAGCTGTGACACCTGAATATGCTGAGTGTGAGAACACCTTCAGACACTTGGTGAGAGGGTTCAGGACATGAAAAGAAAAACAAAATGAACTGAACGTATTTGCTGTTTAATGTGGAAGCAGCTGATGTGCCAAACAACATACAGCATGAAATCATCGTGCTGCAAAGCAACAACCTGCTACTGTGAACAGCTCTTTTTTCAAAACTGACTCTTTCTAAGACTCAGTTCTGCTAAAGACCGACTGACCCCAAACCTGGAAAACCAGCTGCAAGTAGCATCATCATCATCACCCTATCTGAACATCAAGACCCTTGATTGCCTGAAACAGATAGTAGTTTGGCAGTGAGTATGTCAGCCCCAAGCTAAAAATCTTCAAGTGACCTAGAAGGCTCTACTGAAGGCACATTTCACAGGAAGGTGAAGCAGCATATAGGTAAAAGCAGGCATGCGTCACTTTCCTGTTGTTGCCCACTTCTGGTTAAAAACAAGTGCTGGAAAAGTGCTGGAAAAACTAGTGGTGCCATGTCTACAAGCTGCAGCGTTACATTTTGCATGTCAAATGAAAAAAAAAGAAACAGTTTGCAACTTTATTTACTTGCCTTAGGTGTTAAGATGAGTAAAGAAAAGAGTTCTGTGGCTTCAGGTCATCCGCAGAGAGGATGAAAATGGTAAACTGTGTAACACGGCTAGTCAATACGTGTATGTCTGTGGCAAACACACATCACAGGTTAGTTAATGATATTACTTAGTAAATGACATGTGTGATGCTCTAACTAAAGTTTTGCTGTGACAAAATATGTCCCTACCATAAAACACCTGCTTTTAGAATGGAGTCTGGTTTAACAGTCCATCCTAAAGACCGCCGGGAGTAGAGGGTGTTTTGAGGTCAATAATTCACATAAATTGAACTGACCTAACTTCAAATAATGAACCCTGTGAAAAGCATAAAGGGAGGCTAAAAGCGACCTGTTTACTTCTTCTTGGTAAAAGGTCACGTAATAAACACAAACGGCTATCAAAATGAAGAAAGCAGTTCTGCTTCTCCGCAGAGATGTAAATAATTTACAGTAACGTCACATTGGACAAACTATAAAAACAGCAAAATAAAAGCATCTCAACGACAGAAGAAGTGACAGATGTCAGAAATACTTTATAAAGTTTCAATAAGCTACAGTAGTATGTCCTGTTTGCTGTATTTTTATTTTCTACTATTAATTTGATAAAGGCCTTAAAATTTGCATTTCACTGCTTGTCAAATTAGAGAAGGAGGACATGGCAGTGGTGGCAAAGAAAGATTGGAGCTTCCCTGAGGTATTTATTTCCTGTCTTAATGTGCTAATTAAGTCAATTGCCCAAATTGCACCTGTGAGGCGCTGAAGCGGGCTTGTCCATTTTACCTTAAAGTTCCCATCCCATCATATGTCCTAAACTATATGTCGCCTATACACAAGCATCTGGTCCATCAATGGAAAAAAAAATTTCTGAAGACATTAATGGTATTTATTTATGGACCCATCCTGCACTCTGGGCTGTATACTAATTTTACATCCAATGAAATGGTTTCTGCATTTTTATGACACTGCCATGGATGTGTAAGGAGAAGGGTGACACTGGAGTGGTGTTTCTGTCTGCGAGGCGTTTCGGATTAACGTTCAAAAACAGTTTGTACACTGATTTGGGTGGTACTGCTATGTGAGAGCTGCACCTTAATTTTGATTTTCACCAAAATGAAGTTTGTAAAAGATGAAGAAATTGTCATTTCAGAGCTCAGTTTTTGGTTTGTAGTGGTAAGATATTTTGCACACACAGTCACAGAACATTTTGATATTTGTAAAAGTCAATAGCTTTCACCAAGTATGGCATGTTGAATGCAACAAAGCCCTGCTGCTTTCCATTCTAACCATCTAATCAGGGAATGAATTACTCCTGGGAAGCCAGGTGAATGTTATTAGCTACTTGGTGGGACAGAAAAGCAGCAGCAGCCTCAGTCCTGAGGGCTCAGATTGGCAATCACTGTTGTATGACATGTGGTCTATGTGGATTTCTATAAATGTGGAATGTCAACATTAGCGTGCAGGGTATTGTGTTCTTTGCACTGTCCTGCAGAGATGGAGAGAGTGCTAGAGGATTGTACTCAAATACAAATAAAAGTACTGAGCAGAAATGTACTTTGTCGAAAGTAGAAAGTAGCTCAGTTAGAGTGTAATCTGAGTCTTTCTTTCTTTTTCATGGGAGTTTTGCTCTGTAATGGATGCCACTTGAAATGTACCAAAACTTGTGATGAAAAATGCTTGAAAAAGTATAATTACATATTTTTAAAAATACTAAAAAAGCAAGTACACAAAATCCTTTTGTTACAGTAATGAGAATAAATTTGATTTGTTGCTTCCACCCTTGCTGTTCTGTATGCTCTGTATTACAATAACCCTTATGTTAATATGTGTTTTACATTAAAATCGCCCATGTACAAAGTAGACCAAGGTTTCTTTCAGATAATGGAATATCTATGAAATACTGGCACACTCGTGCATTCTTACAAAGAAAAAATTTCAATGAGTAAGTCTATTGAAAAAAGGATGCCCACGATTCTGAATTTATGCTTGTGGTGTGTGCACGGCACCCCGCAACAACAGGCATATTTCAGCACTAAGCTGTCACCAGTGTTTACACTCTTATGGGGATGGACTTAGCACTAAAACATGGCCATTGTTGACTGCCGCTGTGCACATAAAGGAGCATTAAATCATTCTTTTGCAAGTGTAGACATCCTCTACAATATCCATGAGTCTACACCTTTTTCATATTCATTAGGCTTAGAGTTGCGAGTGCCAGTCCTTTGTGTAACATGTTAATGAGAAAATATTTTATTTCTGACTCACACCGTGGAGCTGCGGCTCTGTCAGTTCGCATTTGACTACCTGAGCTGTGGAGATGTTTGGGCGAGGTAAACCAGTCTTTTCAGTGGTTGAAGACGCAGTTGCATGATTGGACTAGGAATAGCTTCAGTGCTCTATGAAGATGCATAATGTGAGGATTGGGAGGAATGCCACCTGCACATGCAGTTTTTCTATTTCCTCTAGCAAGCAGTAAACTAGAAAATGTATATGAGCTGTTTTTTTTTTTAATACAGATGGTTTTATTTTTCATGTCAGTCAGTGTGTGTGTGTGTGTGAGTGTGTGTGTGTGTGGTTATATTAGTCTAACACTTTGGCCAGTGACACAGAAGAAAATATTTTGACAGCTGTTGGATGAAAATGCTTTGATATTTGATACAGGAAGGAACAGAGGATGAATATGAATGACCAACTTTTTACATTAAGGATAATACACAGACATTGCCGTCAACAGTTTTCATAGGGAATGTTTCTTTGGTAGAAGGAAACTTTAATGACATGTCAGTCATGATGGTCATAAATATGCGTGAATCATATAGGAATAGTCATAAATATACTATCATCATGGGTCCAGAATTTTGGACCTGATCCAAAGCAGACCCATGGAAAACCTACATGCATTATCTAATTTTGCTCCCTCAATCCCCTTCAGTTTTTTAAATACACTGGGAGGGAGGGTTCTAGCAGAACGTAAGGTGGCTGCCCTTTATCATAGGGCATTATCTAATACCATAGACCCTGACATGCAGTGATGCAAACTACTATTAGAATCAATAAGATTTCCTTAGCCACTAATATAAGCACTATTGTTTGTTTATATCGGCATACCCTCTGCCAGATAAACACCCCCCAGAACTCTTATTACGAGCAGTGGGTCAATAACCCTCTTCACTCCGCACCTCTCATCCCCCATCCACTTGTCACATTTGTCACAGGTGAGCAGGTATGCACAACATTACCACTCACCACTCAGTATGTCTGGCAGGCAGAGAAGGTGTAAGGACACCGCGCACCCTGAGACAGGCCTGGCAGGAAGGGGAGCACAGCGGACATGACATGACAGCCTTCCCCAAAACTCCAGATGGGATGTTAATGTGAGGAGGCATTGTCTTAGCCGGTGACTCTCACACTGACTTCAAACAGGTGTAATAATCTGTGCTGCAGTAGCATCGGCTCATGAAATGTATACACTGTAAGTTGGGGAGTTGTGTGAAAGAACAACAGCAAGAACGCTGTGTGACCACTATGATACACACATTCAGAAACACACAAAGACCGATAGATAAATCGCACACACTGAACCTATGTCTTATTTACTGCATGTCATCTGTCTACTGTCTTGTTCAGAGGATTTCACAGAAAAAAGGAAAAAAAAGGAATTGGGAAATCTTTGAAAATGGAGATATACACTTTTTATTATGAGTTTATTTTCACTATTATAGAAAAAAGTCACTTGACAAATTTAAAAAGACCACACTGCATAAGGAAACAAAAAAACAGAAAGGAGGAGTGGGACCAAGCACTTGAGGTATAAAAAGTGGTCAGAGAAGAAGGGTGTTACATGGAAAGAAAAACACACAAGAGAGGGAAAAGAAGGTGTTACTTAAAATGTCTTTAAAGCTAAAGCAAATGCAATCAGTGACGATTTACTACACGATCAAACAAGGAACTTGCCGACAGTGTCCCTGTGGTCCTCCAGGCATGTGGTCTGTTTCATGTTTAACAAGTCCAGGTAGCAAGTCCAGGTATTCCTCCAGCTGCAAATCCACTCCAGTTTTCACTCTGTCCGGAATTCAAATAATTAGTCTGTTAGTAAATAAGCAACCCAATGTCCAGAGCCAGTCAGCGGTGTCTGCAGCACTATTGTTTGGTCCAGCAGGCATTCTATGGGACATGCTGGGAAATAACCATGAAAAACAGGTGGGCAGTACTAAAGCAGGTGGAATAATGAACCTGAATGCACCAGAATAAATCTGTCATCCATTTTGGATAATCTAACAGAGGTGATATATGCTCTATTCAGAATCTTGCATTTAGAAATAGAGATATTAAATACCATGGAAACAAGCCCTCTGTGAAAAGCAGGATCTGACAGTTCAACAGTGTTTAAATCAGAACGTTAAAAAATGGTGAACACCAAGAAAGTTTCTGCTTTTCTTGAGATTTCAACGCGGGGCTATGAAGATGTGAAGAAAAGCACTGTTCAGGTTCAGAAAAGTATCTACACACATGCCTCTTGTACCCCCCCCCCCCAAAAAAAAAAAAAAAAAAAAAGTTGCACACAGTACGATATCCTTAGCATCTTCCATCTATCATCCGAGGTGAGGCAGAGAGGCTGCTGTCTCCTCCCCGGTGCCAGTGTTTTTACTAGTTATTAAGATCCAGTGGCAGGTTCAGGCAGAGCAGGGGTACATGGGGTGAGAAGGTTTTTAGAGTGGATGTATTTGATTGATGGATGGGTTGCTACCATGGGGGGGCCCAGATCCACACTTTTTCAGCACTTTTCATGGATGACAAAGCCCAGGTGATAAATAAAAGACAGGCTTGTGAAGCTTCTGCTTATTTAATATTGCTGATGTGGTGCTGGCTGATGGAGGCTGGAGAACGACCTGCGTAACCTTACATATCAGCTGGCGTGGGATGACGAGCATGGAGACATAAACAGTTGACTACCCGGTGCAATAGGATGTCATGGTGCAGTGAGCCCCAACCATTTGTCACTGAGGTCCAGGTCTGCAGGTTTTCACTGCTATTAAATGCTGTCGTTAAAGGTGCATAACCAGTGAAAGCAACCCTTGAAGTATTGAATCATACACATGGACATCCATGGCATGTGGATATACCTGCTGCTGTTGTGAGAAGCGAGATGCCCTGAAATACAAAGGTTCAGGTTTATCCTCATTAGTTGAAGAGACTGAAGGCTTTTCTTCTTCCTACAGTTGCAAATATTTTTTACCAGGCTAGTAGCCTGGCTTTAGGGATGGCACACTGCACACAAAAACCACTAACATCTGGCTTTTGTCTTCAGTGGGGGTACAATTGGCGTTCATTCCAGCTCAAATGAGTCTGCAGTAGTCACAGGTATTCATTGGCTTCAGTTCTGACTGTGGACACCAGTGGACACCAGTGGACACAACAATTTTGGCCCAATTGACGACGTGCATCAGCATGCTAGTATTGTAATTGTGAGCATATTAACCCCCTGACGTTAGCATTTAGCTTAAAGCACTCCCCTATAAAAGGGCTTTCATTGCTCAAGAGTCTTTTTTTATTTATATATATTTTATTCAACACTAAAGAACACCATTGGAACAATTTGTCTGTTTATTTAATCTAGATTTTCCCACCACTGTAGGCAGAGGAGACAGAGAGCACTCGACTGCTAACTAACTGCTCTGCACCTTGGTGAGCGCTGACAATTGTGCTACAGTGCATAAAGTTAGCAGTTTGCGGGTCAAGTTGAGTTCGGGTGGCTAATTAACACATAATTTTGAAGGCTGAGTGGTGCAGATCGGTTCTCATATCCGGTTGGGTGGTGTACAGGTACTAAAAAACCCAGAGCTACTACTAAGCTGTTCTGGAAAAACATGTCAGCACAAAAGCCTAAACTGAACAGAGACAGACCCAGTGGCCCATGCATTGTTGTATCTGAATGAATAACTGCTACCC
Organism: Chelmon rostratus; assembly: GCF_017976325.1. Taxonomy (NCBI): domain Eukaryota; kingdom Metazoa; phylum Chordata; class Actinopteri; order Chaetodontiformes; family Chaetodontidae; genus Chelmon; species Chelmon rostratus. The sequence continues at coordinate 13,395,102 of NC_055661.1, forward strand.
AGGAAGTCGTGTGTCCTTGTGGATCTGCGAGTGTGCACGCAGCTTATGTTTGTGTAAAGCAGTGGGGGAGACTGCTGCTGAGGCCTTCACACAACAGGGCAAATGGCTCCTATTATCCTCACTGTGGCTGCCCCACAAGTGTGTGCATGTGTATCACCGCTGGATGCCTTTCGCCAAGAAATCTTCCTCATGTTGGAGACAAAGAGCCCCACCAGGACACAGCAAGGTCCAGTGATCACCTTGAATGATACGGGAGCTTACCTTCTTCTTGTTTCAGAGCCAGGGACCAGAATAATCTTGCCATTCCCTTTATTTGGTTAATTTCTGGTTCCTTTAACTCCCGTACGAAACTGTAATTACAGACACACTGAAAAGTCATTGCGAAAGGCAGCTTGCTGCACTGTAGCATTTTCTCCTGTACCTCCCCCTAATTTGAGCTGGGCTTCATCTCATTGTTGCTAATGATGATGTAAGGGGAAAACAGAGGGGACGCAGCAAGTTAGCTGCTTGTGTGCTTGTGTGTGTTTAACCTGTAACAATCCCTTCTCAGCTCCAGGCCACACACACACACACACACACTCAGATTTGGCATGTTGCAGATTATTAAAAAAATGTAGTAACAAATAAATATTAGGTACATTTAATAATGTGAAGTAGTCTGCATTATTTCTGTTGTAACGTTTTCTGAGGATACATTAACAGGGTTAAGTTACATTTACTAGGTATTTATCAAGTGTCTCAATTACCCTGAAAGTTGTGGTTAATAGGTTTATCTGATTCTGCCGTGTTGGTGTTGATCCTACGACATCATAATTAATGTTGCTGCAGGACCATCGTTGCAAGTGATTAAGTGTCATTTTATTCTTCAAGGACTTCCTTTTGATTTGTATGAAAACATTTTAATTTTAACTTTATTCATTTTTAATAATATGTTGTGTAAAAAGTGATGTATTTTAACTCCATCACATACACCTTATTTATACTGTATCACTGATCATACTCATTCATTATTTCCACATTTAAAATCCCTGCTTTTAAGTTCATTCTATGACTTTTTTATGTGAAATACCCTGTGCATGTCATTGATTATTATCATAATTATATTATCTCAACACTGGAGATAACACCGAGGTCAACATTAAGGAATTAAACACCTCTTGCATTCCTGGACACATTGATCTTCTCTGCCAAGCATCCTGCTAGCCAATGTACAGGTGTTGGATAATAAACTGGACGACCTCTGCACTTGCATCAGTTTCCAGTGGGATATTAGGAACTATAATGTCCTTTGTTTCACCGATACTTGGCTAAATCCTGGAATACTGGACAGCGCCATTCAATCAGCTGATTATTTCTGTGTACACATCTGACATAACAGAGGACTGTGGCAAGAAAAAGGAAGGAGGCATCTGCTTTATGGTGAATATGGATTGCTGTGACAGCGGGATTATTAAAATGCTATTCCGTTCCTACTGACCTGATCTGGAGTTATTGTGAATCAAATGCAGACTGCACTTTCTATCAAGAGAATATACACTGATCATTATCACAGCAGTCCCACCTCAGGGGAGTACAGAGGCTGCCCTTTTGGATCTTTGCAAAGACTCAAACTGCTCCCAGACCAGTAATCCTGTTGTTGCACTCATCGTTGCTCGAGACTTAAATCAGACTAACCTCAAGCAGGGCCTGTCCACCAACATACTAACTGTGCTAGGAAGGAAATAAATACTCTGGACCACTGCTTCATGCCATTCAAAAATGGCTACACAGGACGTTAGTGACCATCATGCTGAGGTCAAAGTATGTAGACAAACTACGACGCATCCCCCCAATGAGAGGTAGGTAAATGGTCAGGTCAATAAGAGGCCGCCCTGAAGTCTGCACGATGCAGTCTAGAGCATGTTTTAGGACCCCACTGAAGGACTAGAGTTCATTACAAACTGGCATCTTGTCTACAAATGCATTTTGATTATTGGGATTTTTTCCTATGGACATTCATTTTTATTATATCTGATTTCTTGAAAAGAATAACTGGGTCTAAGTTGGTCCTTAATTGTGTACTACGTAGCTAATGCACTGGCTTTGATCCCATTAGATAATTACACATATTATAAAATATTTGTGACTTTAGGAAGAAGAAAAGACTTCAGTCTCTTTAACTAATGAGGATGAACCTGAACCTTTGTATTTCAGGGCATCTCACTTCTCACAACAGCAGCAGGTATATCCACATGCCATGGATGTCCATGTGTATGATTCAATACTTCAAGGGTTGCTTTCACTGGTTATGCACCTTTAACGACAGCATTTAATAGCAGTGAAAACCTGCAGGAGGTAGGAAATGCGATGTGCATGCATGTGCAGCAGTAATAAATATAAGTATGTCATAATTGTGTGTGGTATGTCACATCCTTGCGCTTAGTAAAGTCATCTATGCAAATATGAAGCTGAGAGAAAATGTATTCAGGACAATGTGCAAGTACAGATAGAATATATGATGTGATCCGGCTCTACTTAAACTGCTGACAACAGAAAGAGGAGAAAAATGAAGAAGCAGAGGGAGGAAGAGAGTGAGAGGGAATGAAAGAAAGACTGTCAGGCAAAGATAAAGCTCCTCCTCCCTGGCCTCCCTGGCCACTGAGAAGTTATTACTCAGTGGGGTCAGATGCAATCTTTTTATGCCTCTCTTTCCAGTGCCCCACAGGTGGAACCACACACACACACACACACACACACACACACACACACACACACGAACAACAAGGAATGTTATAGGTCCAAGTAACACCTGTCAGTTTTTCCCACACAATGTACAAGCACACACACACACACACACACACGCGCGCGGCCATGTTTTCATCACTTCAGTGGACATAGACTTACATTAATTTCCTGGAAACTAACCCAAACCCTAACCTTGACCTAAACCTCACCTTACCCTACTCTTTAAACAAGTCTTCACCACAAAAGGAAGGTGAGTCCCCACAATGTGACTGTGTGAACAGATTTATGTCCCCACAGAATGTGTAATGCATGACCACACACACACACACACACCTGTCACCAGAAACCTCAGTGTAAGAGGTCACAGGAATGGAGTGAAAAATCATCCGACTGTGATCAGATGCTCTTTCATAGTACAACAGCTCCTCATAGCTCATTGTTTATTAATGCTTTTAAAAGTGCAGGTACACTCATAGCACACCGGCTTGGTTTAAAAGTCGATGCTTGTGCTGTGCTCCTTTCCTCCCTTTCCTTTGTCTTAGTTCCCTATCAGGCAACACCCCAGTCAAAGACTTTTTTTTTTTTGCGTTGCTATGGAAACTGTGTGGGCATCTCTATCAAACAATATAACAGGAGCAAAAATAAGAATGTGAAAAAGAGAGGTGTGTGTGGCAGAGACACAGGTGTGTGTTTGTGTGTGTGTGCCTGAGAAAAGGTGTGTGAGGGGGAGAGAGTGCGAGTGTCGTGCGGGAGAAAAGAAAAAGCAACCTTCTGCAGTGGTTGTTGTGTAAGAGGAACGTATGTGCAAACACGATGAACTCATTGGCTATACTGTCATCCAGCTGTCAAGCACTACCTTCAGCGTGACTTGTACCTGTATACCTGTGTCTGCCCAACATGCTAAAATTGCACTGGTTTCTCTTGATGTGTATCACACCAAAAATACATCATCCAATAGCCAGTGTGTTCAGAACTTTGCAAAACTTCAACAAAAAGGATAATAAAGAGATTAAATAAAAAGAAAGGCCTTTAATGGAAGGTAGGTTATAACATTAAATGTCCTTTTTCCTTAATTACCTGTAGGGGTCACATTTTCAGCCAGGTGTCTGATCTGTCAGAATGAAAACAAATGGTACGGCTGAGTCCATGTTTTGCAACATTATATTTTTTGAAACCAGAAGTTAATGGGATAAGAAAAACGCATTTTTTGTCATTATTGGTTTTATGAGGAATGGATCAGTCTAATTCCCTATTAACTAATCTAACATTATTTCCAAAATACAACACATCTCTGTATAAAAAATGGTGCCAGCAGGTAAAAATGGTGCACATTTTCACAAAGCTCTCTTCTCACTTGAGCACCTGGATGAGGCCCGTGAGAATATGAAGGACATGACAGGTGAAAATTACACAATCCAAAGGTGGTAAAATATCGAATATATGAATGCGTACTCTGGCTAGCTCTTGATGAGCTTAAGGAAAGAGTAGTAATATAAAATGTTATAATAGCAGCACCCTTGTGGTCTGTGCGTGCAGGGTGGCCCGAGGGAGAGCTACATTCTCAGCCTGAATGATTTCCCTAATGGAAACCAAGCTCCTTACTCAGTGACAGAAGTCAATACATGGTGGGCGCCCGGTAACGCCACAGCCTTCCAGTGGCTATTGGATTGCAGGGGAATAAGTACTTTGCTCATCCACACCCTAACATTAGTTGATGAGGGAGCCATTACTTTGCCTTGTCAAAAAGTCAAAGGCACAACGCTGAACACAGGCTACAATCACTGTTTCCCACTTTCCCCACGGATTCGAATGATTAACAATCTTATACTTTGGGACTCCTTCGGTTCAACACGCCAATTGCAAGCTTTCCCATCAGGTCAGAGGATATACGTGTCAGGGGTGACTGACTCCTGCTGGAGAGCTCAAGAAGTCACATCAGACCACAGTGAAGGAGTGAGGAGAAAGGTCATAGAATGGGATTACAGCATGGAGCTCAGACTGTCTACAAGCGCCTTGCGATGAGCATCTCAGAGGTTCGATGAACAATGACACGTTTTTTTATTAAATCAGGTGAAGACAGTGTAAATACCAAACTAATTTCAGTTTCCCATCTATTGATTAAGTGCAATTTGAGGAGGTTCTTGAGAGTGATACTGCGAAAACATAACAATGCTTTTAGACAAATCTTAGATCGCCCCCTGGACTGGCAGACCGGGGTGGTGGTCCCCCTATTTAAGAAGGGGGACCGGAGGGTGTGCTCCAACTACAGGGGGATCACACTCCTCAGCCTCCCTGGTAAAGTCTATTCCAGGGTACTGGAGAGGAGAATTCGGCCGATAGTCGAACCTCGGATTCAGGAGGAACAATGCGGTTTTCGTCCTGGTCGTGGAACACTGGACCAGCTCTATACCCTCTGCAGGGTGCTCGAGGGTTCATGGGAGTTTGCCCAACCAGTCCACATGTGTTTTGTGGATTTGGAGAAGGCATTCGACCGTGTCCCTCGTGGCATTCTGTGGGGGGTGCTTCGGGAGTATGGAGTCCGGGGCCCTCTACTACGGGCTGTCCGGTCTCTGTATGACCGGAGCAGGAGCTTGGTTCGCATTGCCGGCAGTAAGTCAGACCTGTTCCCAGTGCATGTTGGACTCCGGCAGGGCTGCCCTCTGTCACCGGTTTTGTTCATTATTTTTATGGACAGAATTTCTAGGCGCAGCCAAGGGCCGGAGGGAGTCTGGTTTGGGGACCACAGGATTTCATCTCTGCTTTTTGCGGATGATGTTGTCCTGTTGGCCTCTTCGAACCAGGACCTCCAGCATGTGTTGGGGCGGTTTGCAGCCGAGTGCGAAGCGGCTGGGATGAGAATCAGCACCTCCAAGTCCAAGGCCATGGTTCTCGACCGGAAAAGGGTGGCTTGCCCTCTCCGGGTTGGAGGAGAGATCCTGCCTCAAGTGGAGGAGTTTAAGTATCTTGGGGTCTTGTTCACGAGTGAGGGAAGGATGGAACGTGAGATTGACAGGCGGATCGGTGCGGCAGCTGCAGTACTGCGGTCGTTGTACCAGTCCGTCGTGGTGAAGAAGGAGCTGAGCTGAAAGGCAAAGCTCTCTATTTACCGGTCAATCTACGTTCCTACCCTCACCTATGGTCATGAACTCTGGGTCATGACCGAAAGAACAAGATCTCGGATACAAGCGGCTGAAATGAGTTTCCTCCGCAGGGTGGCGGGGCGCTCCCTTAGAGATAGGGTGAGGAGCTCTGTCACTCGGGAGGAGCTCAGAGTAGAGCCGCTGCTCCTCCACGTTGAGAGGAGCCAGCTGAGGTGGCTCGGGCATCTTTACCGGATGCTTCCTGGACGCCTTCCTGGGAGGGTGTTCCGGGCATGTCCCACCGGGAAGAGGCCCCGGGGAAGACCCAGGACACGCTGGAGGGACTATGTCACTCGGCTGGCCTGGGAACGCCTCGGGGTCCTCCCGGAAGAGCTGGAGGACGTGTCTGGGGAGAGGGAGGTCTGGGCATCCCTGCTTAGACTGCTGCCCCCGCGACCCGGCCCCGGATAAGTGGAAGACAATGGATGGATGGATAGATCGAGAGTGACTTGGGACTATTTTTGACCCACTCGGGTCATTACTTGAGCCCTTCCTTGACACAAAAGCTCCCTTTTCTGCTTCACCAGTGACGAGCGAGTCACAAAATATTACCAACCCTTGTGGTCTGAAGGTAATCTGGCACACAGAGGGGTGGAGTCATGGTGGAGTTAGAGAAGAGGAAGAATAAAACATAACAATCCATTAAAGGGAACATAAACATAAAAACTTGGCAAAAAACAAATACAAACTCTGACCACAAACCTACATCCTCATTTTGATTCTGCTTTAATATTATAAAGGGAGATAAATATTTGTGGCATACGAGCGGGAAAACCAAGGTGACATTTGAGTCTTTTTTCTTCTCGGGTCGCTAACAGGGCAATATTTAAAGGTATTGCCCTGTTGACGTAAAACATTTCATCAAACGTCAGAACAAGATTAGGAGGCTTACTTTTGTTAAGAAACATGCAGTAAGACTGCGACTGTAGCAGGATTTTATTGAAATTCATTCAAAGTTAGAGCAAAGTTCGCACTGGTGCAACCCAGCTGTTGCTCAGCTGCACAGCAGCTATAAATAAACAAGTATACCATGCTGACACCTGAATGTCACACCATGAACGCACAGTACAGGATTTCTGTCATCCAGGCAACAGAGAAGGCCACGTATTTGTTAAATCTCATCTGGATTTGGGTGATTTGTATTTGTGCCAGTTTTTTACTGGATCAGTGAGCTCCTGCCTCTGTGCTTCGGGTCTGTGCTGCAAAGCCCTGTCTCAGATTGTGTTTTACTACACACTAGGAAACCACATTACCAAATATGGGTTAATTTGGCCAAAATACCAAACTCATATTTTCAGCAGCTACATGTTTGACTGGGATAATAACGTAAACCTGCTACATTTGAGTTATCAGGGTTTACATGCAGCATAACATATGTGGTGTTAATATGCAGTTGTGTAGTGGTTGACAAAGATTTGTGCTCTAAGGCGAATTTAAGTGAGCTATCCATATGGTTGACCTATAGTGACTGTGCCTTTTTGGCAGTTTCAGTGATTCATTTAGCATAAGTAGAGAGCTTCGTGTTGGCTCATTAGCCATACAGTTTAATCTGTGTTTTCAGCTCAGGATGCTGCACAAACACTTTCTCAAAAACTTTCAGTGGAATGAAGAGAAGCTTGGAACCTTAACCCATTTCCATTTTTAACCTAAACATAAACCTAACTTGATTATTTTAAAGCAAACCCGACCCTCTGTTTGGCAGGTGAATCACATTTCTGCCCAGAACTCTGGTTGGGATCCATGTTTTTGCGCTATTTTGGTTTCCAGGATTTTTGTAGGGTAAGGAAGATGCACAGTGTAGAGCGATTAAATCCCAGCTGTCAGCAGGTGGAATCAGCAGACTGGGAAGAGGAGGAAGACATTGAGAAGGAGCGATTGTTACAGTTAGGTGCAGTAACCACATCAAGTGTCCAGAGAACAGAACAGTTTGTCCCAGATTTTGAGGGAACAGCGCACACCTCCGACTGAAAACTGTGACAAAACTGTGTGAGATTTTATTATTCTGCTTCATCTTTTCTTCATCTGCTTTGTATGTTGTTGTGTAGATAGCTGTTCTGGAAACACTTTATGATTATCAGTTAAGTTTTTTTATAGGCACAAATGTATAACAGGTGAGTTTAGGACCCAAATGCAGCACCACCAGTGCACAGAGATTACTCTTACAGATTTAAATCTCAATTTGGCAGACACAGACAAGTCATAACACAGTCCAGTCTAGTTTGGGTGTAAAGTCTCTCGGTGTATTAAGACTCAACCAATGAGCAGACAAATATCACTCAGCTCAGCCCTCTTTGGTGGATTCAAAGTCTTTTGAAATGCAAACACCAAACAATCACAGACAACCAGGAACCAGGAAGTGCAGGACAAGACTCATGGTCAGAGACAGAAGACCGATTTGTTGTCAAAGGCAGGCAGGTTCGGTAACAAGACATCAATCCAAAGTTGAAAGCTGGAGAGTCTTGCATGGTTCAGAAGAAACAATCTGGCCAGGACTGAGTGTGGGAGAGCAGCTTGAATACTGGGCTGACTGGGAATGAGGATCAGGTGAGGGGTGAGTGGAAAAGTGGGCTAAGCAGGTGAACAGATGAATGGAAAGGCAGCAGGTAAGAGACTGAGGACACTGTGACACAAATGGCTCAAAACTTCAAACGTTGCTGTGAATCTTCCCAAAGAAGAAACTGATTTGTATTCAAATTGTTTATTTTTTATCGTATCTACACTGAAGGATGTTTCCACTGTTTCAAACATACTCACATTTTTGTGATGAGACGTTAATAGGATGCAGATATTTAGATGTAAGTCATCTTAAATCGTACCTACAGCTCGGTCTGATTGGTTAATAGGTGGAGTGACACCAGAGGCCTGGCTTTCCATCCCGACTCAGAACAGCAGCCTTTTATCATTCATTAAATGGTCATAATGACTATGATTAATTGTTAATGACAGTAATATTTCCCTTATGTTTACCAAGTCACTTGAGTTACCTACACACTACTATATTATTGGCTGTGACATAGTCAATTACTGTAGCAGCTAAAACTCACCTTGTTCACCACCAAAATTATTCTGTTTAAAACAACTCCAGGCTGTGTGAGGTATCTCACCTGATCTCATCCAAAAGCCCTGAAAGACATTTTTTAACCTCAACAAAGCTCCCACATTTTCAAACTGAGGAACTGTAATATTTCAGGGCAGAGATGTCTCCCTGCAGCACAAAGGCTGAAGTATTACCTGGGAAACAATGAACCTTTTAGCTTTGATTAAATGAGTTCCAAAGACCATGAGCTTTGGTTAATTGGTTAATTGCTCTTTGTAACTTTTGAGTGAACTTTAAATTAACCTCTTAAGCTCCAGGGGAGTTCACAGCGCATTTGGATATGCTGTCTATTACAGAACAAATCCGCTAAGAATTGTCACATCAGGGACTAAGTTTGTTCTCCATCCCGGGAGATTGATGCTGATAAACACCTGTGACACAAAACAAATGTAGTCAGGTTTGAATCGGTCTACGCCATCGACTAGACCACACTTCAAACCAAGGCCGCTTCGTGTAGTGAGCCAGACAGCACTCATGCTGCATTAAAGGTTATTTTTCCCACACTGATATCAAAGGAAATATTCAAGAAAATATTCTCACAGGGGCGTCCTCAGTTGGCATTTCCTCTCAGAGTAGACAAACAACTCTCGGGACGCCGTCTGGTCTTTCTCCTCTGTCTTTCGCTCCCTTTCTCTCTCGTCTTCTGTTTTCCTTTCAGACCCTGTCATGCCACACATTTCTGCACTTATCCTGATTGTTAGTGTAACAGTAATAAAGCACAATGCTCTTCATGTCCGCCTGGTTTATGACTGCGATCCAAACCTTTACTTAACCTTTGAATAAAGAACCTTTTAAGTATACTTGGCCTGCCAGAGGAGTCTGCTTTTTGCTTTGCCTTTTTACCCTGAACACATCGCACACAGCTCTTGTTTAAGGAAGTATGCATGCTCTGAAAAATAGGGGGTCAGCCGGTGCATAGAGAGGTCCTCTGTGATTGAGCCTGCTTTGGCAGATGATGAATCAGAAGTCCTTCACATAGCTGATATAATGGTTTTAGTTAATAATCAAACCATTTTACTTTATTTACCAACACACAACAGACACATTTATTTGACTGGAAATACTCACTATACACTGAAAAAAAAAGTCCTTTGAATTTACTTGATTTAAATGTGTACATCGGTCCCACATGATCAGAATGTGGCCAACTGACAATAGTTTTTCTCTTTTTCTCAATTAATTATTGCTCGTCAAACCAAAATATTGCATTCACGTTAGCCTGTTTGAAAGAATCGTGTTGATTCAACACATTATTTTTCAGTTACTGTAATACCAATTTATTGTGTAATGTTAAAGCAATTTTATCATGTCCATGATACCTGAATTTCAACTGTAACTCCTACTTGATTTCTTAATGCTAATATTATTCAAAGGTATTGCATAACTTTTAAACAATTCCATTATGTTCCTGCTACCTGAGTTAGGTCTGTAAATCTAACTTGATTTGTTCAAGTTAACTCTATCCAAACATATTGTAGACATTGGTTCCATGTACTAGTTAAATGTGTGCAAATACAAAATCATAAATGTAAAAAAGCTGATATGCATTGACAAAAAAAAAGACAGTCAGTTCTGTACCCAAATTTGATGTATTGAGCCCTGCATCAACAGCAGTTGATTCAAACACAAATACACAACAATACAAGCCACACAACTGTTTGTAGTTCCACAGAACAGTGGATTTACAACAGAAAGAAATGCAAATTTTGCATGATGTGCAATGGATACACAAAACATATAACATGACCTTGCATTAACTGTTTTCACATTATATCGATAGAAGCAAATACAAACATATCTTCAGAGTGGATTAAGAAAAGCAAAGAGTTATAAACCCTGCGTAAACTGTTGTCACAGTATATTTAAAAGTGCAAAAACAAAATACTGTCAACTGTTATGACCAACACTACATTTTCAGGAGCAAATGCAAAACTGAATAACACTATCTCACTGAAGTAAACTAAACATGTCAGAAAGTGAAGAAGGCAAATTACAGCTAGTGCTTTGTTAATAAGTGTACTCCCAAGGTTATCCCTGCACTCACTATTTTCACAGTATGGACAACAGTATTTTCAAAGTGGATTTACAATTGAAAGAACAAATATCAACCCTGTTTTCCTTGAGGAATAAACACAGATATGTAAACCTTGTACAAGCCATTGTCAGAGGATTCAAAGTAACAAATTAAAAACAGCTGCTTTATTTGGTTAGTTGACTCAGAGCAGCAAACTAAAATGGCTACAAACCCTCTTTAAACTGTTTTCATAATGGTTTTATAATAGAAAATAGTGGCAACTTACAACAGTGGATTTACAAAAGAAAATGAAAAAGCAATCAAAATAGAACAGCAATACCAAAGATGCTGTTGAGGACAATTCAAATGTCCTTTTTTTGTTTGTTTATCGCTGGGAACACAGTGTCTCTGACCCCTAACACTGAAAGAGCCTGTTTTTTAGAGTGAGTGCTTTGTTAGAAAGTTTATCTCCATCCAGTTCCATGAAAATCTTCTGGACTACCTCAAAGGTAAAGCGGAGGTCAGCAGGGTAGCTGAGGTTCAGCGCATACATGAGTCCGAACAGCATAGCAACAGCTAATGCTACATTGTCTAGATCTTGCAACACCTTGATGCCTTCAAGGACAATTCCAATATCCTTAGGTTCATCACTTGAAGCATGTTCTTTAAGAACATAAATCCCAACAGTGGTGTCCTCAATGGCCTCGTTGATGGCGTTTTCATCCATGCCCTGTACAAAACAGACAAAAGTGGGCAAATAAAGGAAGGTAAATAAAAGCTATTTAACCAAGCCCCTATCAATAAAAGAATAAATAAATATGAAATTGGCTAGGCATAGTGACAGGATATAGACAAGGTAAGGTAAAAGTGAGAATGAGGGTAAATTTAAATAAAAGAACAAGTAACTACAGTTGAACATTAAAACAAATTTCAGCTGATGTTTAAATCACATGAACCCTGTTGTGGCCACCATACCGCCAGTCAAATTTTCATTATCATATTGGCAACTGACTTTTGTTTTATTATCTTTCAATTGCTTTACTCATGTCAGAGAACTGTGTAGCTGTTTAACAAAATGAAAAGGATGAAACATGAAAGAATGACACATTAAAGAATAAAATAAAAGATAAGATCAGGTGAGTAGTTTAAAAAATGTTGGATTGTAATAGAACAGCAATGGCCAAGACAGAGACAAAAAGAATGGTGACAGAACAGCTATTGAAACTATGATTAATTTAAACTGATCAATCATCAGATTGTTTTCCTTTTAAATAATCAATGATTTAGTTTAAAAAAAATATTGAAAATAATGAAAAACACCCACCACCAAGTCTCAAATTTGCTATGTTAGTTTAACTAACAACCAAGAAACATTGTATTGATTTTACAATGGTACGAAACAGATTAGCAAAATTATAATCCGTACATTTTATATTAATCAATGAATTATTTCAGACCAAGTGATCAAGTACGAGAACAAGGGAAGGATGGAAGATAAGGGGAAAAAGTAAGCACAGATTCGTGTACATACCACATATTCCCGCACAAGGTTTTCTGGATCTTCACCCATGTAGATACAGACTCCCTTGATGATACACTCTCGTCCAGTGTCTACATCATTACACTGAAAGGAGATTTTCTTGATTAGTGTCTTAATTCAGCCCATGTGCTTTAATTTAAAGTCAACTACTGGTGCAAACTGTCATATGGGTACATATTTCTGAGAATATAACACCAGGGTTCCTACAATGGTACAAGCTTTGATGTAAGCTCCAGATCATTATAATGATAAATAAGTAAATAGAGGAAAAGTTAAAACAGTCAAAAAGATGCACAAATAGTGGAAGGAAAAAGATACAAATGAATGCACTCATGGTCTCCCTGGCTCTCTGTACAATCTGTATGCCCTTCTTGCCAATAAATTATGTGGCAACTAAAACATTGTTCAATTTTACATTACCTTTCCACAATTCAAAAAAAAAGAATTTCTAAAAAATGTCAAAATTGTTAACATTTGTGGGTTTTTCATGACTGTGGGACTCCTGTATAACTTACATCAGCAATTTGTGCAATGATTGTTTTGAGCCTTGCTCCGAGCTGTCCTCCTCTCTTTTGGAACAGCCTTGTCAGGTTGTCAGAGTAGAGGTCCAGCTGAGACAGGAACTTGGACTGAAGTGGGATAGTGGTGATTCTCTTGAATTCAGCATTGATCTGAAAACAGGTAAAAAGCACGAAGGAAACAGAAAAAGGTAAGACATATTAGCAGTTTGCCAGTGTGCCAGTTTGCAAGTGTACCTAAGAAATTCCGAGCCTTACCTCACTAACTTCAAACAGGGCAGGCCACCTTGCCATGAAATCCTCCACCATTGGAACATCACGAACGACTTCATGTCTTCTGTGTGCGAAAGTCTTTTCCATCTTGAGTTTCACAACCTCTCTGTTATTCCTCTTCTTTACATCTAAGAGTAGAGCTTTCTGCATGGCCTCCAGACTCTCCTCAGTTTCTGATGATGGGTATGTCGGGCAAAAGTTCACCTCTGCCCTCTTTGCCTTTTTGACACCAAAGGCTGCGCTGCGCTGTCCTGCGGGTTTGTTTTTTAAAGAGTTCACTGTCACCTCTGGGCAGCCCAGTTTTCTCAGGTGTGTGCGGTAGTTAGACAGTTTGTACTTTAAACTGGTCTTCCATCCACCATATCCAGTACAGGACCCTTTCTCAGTTAAACATGGATGTGTCTTAATAAGACTCTGGGCTACCTGTTCCATCTCCTTATCACTGGCATAGACTTTATGCTGCACAATTTCCTGCACTAAACCATCAAGGATGGATGACTTCAACTTGGGATCTGGAATAAGTACAGTGCCATTTTGAATATAGGCCAAACTTGCCTGCTGAAGTTTTAATTCAGCATCGTAGGAAAACTTAGGCACATGAAAAACAGGAGGCCAAGAGGACCGTGAGCTTGTAGACTCACTCGATGAGAGTATATCTGTATCCACAGAGCCACCTGACAGGGACGAAGAGTCATTTACAGGGGAAGAAGTGAATGCTTGGGGTCTTAAGACTGGAATGAAAACAGAAGACCTTTCTTCATCATGCTGCATAGTAGAGGGCCTTGACATATCAATGACTTTAAGAGTACCTTTATCTTCAACTTCTGAAATTGAGGTAAGGTTAAGGAACTCATTTCCAAACAAAGAATCCATAAATTGAAGTTTAAAGTTGCCCTGAAGGCCACACTGTTTCTTCACTTCAATGATGAGGTCATCAACGGATGCAGGGAGTCCATGGGAGAGAGTCAACCTCTGAGAGCTGCCATCAGTCAAGACGATCTTCAGGATCACAGGAGTCCCCATCTTCAAAGCTGTTTACTCTGCACAGACACACACACAAAAATGATTAGATGTCAGACATGTTTACATTTTAGATTTCAAATTCAGTGGTAAAAACCTACTTTTCAATTAGAGTTCAACTGGTATGCAAATTTCTTAAATATTTAAAATAGAGTAGGATAGGAGAAGAAAAGGAGTTAAATTTTATACTTAATTATACTTACTTAGATACCTTTTAAAAGACAAATTTTAACTACATTTTAGGCTGATATTTGGCCAAATCACCTTTTTCCAATTCAAACCATCACTGCAGGTCAGTATTGTATATCTGGTCCATGTCAGATGTGGACAAAAATAAACTTTAAAAAAGTTTGTTGAAATGAATACCTCATGAATTCATATTTAAGCATTTTTAATGAATTTTAAAGGCCTAATACTATAAAATTTAACAAATATAAACAAAAATACCAAATAAGTGATAGATGCAGGGAGATGAAGGTGGTGCTGCACCTTCCTGTAACCATATTTAATAAAGTAGACAAAAGCACATTGTCATAAACAACCCCCCAAGTTGCTAGCGCACCTTTTATTTCAATATGCCTTTTCAAAGTCACCATGCGGGCTGATCCAATCCTGTAGTCAACTAGTGGATAAGCATCAAGGAGTTCACTGAGTGCAATGAGCGTGAATGTTCTTGTGGGTGCTGGGCTGAGTTCAAAGGCTCTATAATGCTCTCTGTACCAGCCACAGAGCTCTTTGACAATGTAGAATATACTCTCATGTAAAATACAGATTTGGTCAATTTCACTAAATTCAGGCAATCCACCTGCTGCTCTGTGGGCCAGTATCATTCCCTTCCTATAGGTTATGCCCTTGGTTGTCACACACTGTGCAAGGTGAACCTCATGTGTGTCAGAGAACTGTTGCCTGATGACTTGTGCTATCTCCTCTTTGAGCAAGTCTACTGGTAGAGTGGATACAGCCGAGACCTCTAGGTCAGATTTGCTCAGACATGGAGAGCTCAGATGGTAAGCAATCATCATCTGATGCTTTGAGGCTAATGAGAGGGGCACATTCTTGAAGCAGCTTGTGTGTCTGATAACCTGCTTAAAAAAGCTATGCTTAGCCTCAAAGCGCATTGTCCACAGCCCAACAACTGGACCAAACAGCCTAATCATCTGGGGATAGTGTTCCAAATAATGGTGTTTTGGTAGCAGCTTGATGTCAGGGAACAGCTCTTTGTATCTCTGCCTGTGCTCTACGATTTTACTTTCTAAAAAAGCCAGCGAGTCATCACTATGCACAGGGGCAACAACAAGCTCTGTTATGTCCTTCAGATCCATGAGAACAAGCCACGCAGCCTCATCTTCAGGTACATATGATCCAACCAAAAAAGGCAAGAACCGGAGCAAGCTCCAGTTTTCATGAGCGTTTCCCCCCACAGTTTTTCTGCTGGAGAAAGTTTGTGACACTACATGAGGTTTATTTGTCCTGTCAGCCCATTTGTAGGGAAACTTCAGAATAGCATTGTTCAGGTCATCTAATGTGAAAAGCTTTCTGGATATAAGTACTGTTAAGCAATGAGCTAGCTCTACTGGGATTATACCCTCAAAAACATCATGGGCAAGATCCGGTGGATAGCCAAAGATGACATGAAAATGAGACAGATTTTTTGTGAAGACGCATTCCTTTTTCAATCCGTAACAACCTGTACCTGTATCTTGGGCTTGTTTGACATGGGCCTGATAAAGCTCCTTGGTTCTCAGACTGAAAGCACCAGATGCAACAGAATGCAGCTGAATATCACTGCTCTTTCCTGTGCAAAACCTGCAATAGTATTCCACCGAAAAACTCTGCAGAAATCCTGCGATGCTGTGTGCTCCCAGGTTGTCGGCCACTACACTGAGTACTGTACCCTTAACTGACTCACCTAACAGCGGGACATAAACACCCAATTCCTCCAAAGTTTTCAGATCTTGTAGAAGAGGTTCAAAGATTTTATCATAACCATAAGTTTTAACATCATCGGTTTTGCACAAAACTGACAAGTAGATAGATGACAACGAGGAATGAGAGCCTGGAGGCAAGTTTGCTAACACCCAATAAACAGCACAAAGCTTGTGTTTCTTTCGCGAGGTGCCAAGGGGGTTACAGGTTTCAAAGTCATCTACATAAAAATTTAGGATGAGCCTTGGCTTATCTCCAGCAAGGAAACGATTTTCCTTAAATAAGGAACCATCTCTTAAGGACCTGTACTGATATGACACTCCAGAATGTGTTTCCTCCTGTCTTTGATGGCCCTCAACAACTTTATCAACGATGTCCCTTCTACTTAACAGCTGATGTAAGGACTTCAATACTGGGACATACTGGAAACTGCGTTTGTTTTTACTATCAAGAATGTATTCAACTGGCTCTATAACACTGAAGTTCTCCTTGTAATACTGCTTACGCAGATATGCAGTACTTAGAGGGCCACCTTTTTGTATGGACCTTTGCACAGGATTACCAGAACAAATTGCATTAACAGTTTCTCTAATTATAAGTTCATCAACAGGGAGGTTTCTCTGATGAAAGATGTCACTCACAATATCACAAGATAACGGAACAGGTGCAGAACAAATCAAATGATGGAGTTCCCCTAAAAACACATCAACAGCTGTGCTAGGCACATGGACCAAATGCTCCAACTTCAACAACGCAGCTGCAAATCTTTGCTCTATGACCTTTTGCAAGTCCTCAGTATGAGAATGACTACTTGAAGGAATGGCTGTATCGGACTCCTCTACACACTCCTGACTATTTGTCTCCAATTCATTCACAGATGGTATCCTAGTTATAACCACTCCAGGTTTAAAATCAACCAATCTGTGATGGCAGTGTTTTCGGTTTTTGTGAGATTTAAATGTACAATAAATGTTTGTTTTAAAGTCACAGCCTAAAAACATACAAATGACCGTCTCATTTCTTTTGAGATGTGCATTTATATGAGCAAAATAATCCCTCTCTGAGGTTAAATCACTACAAGCACAAAAGTGGCAACTGAATATTGCTTCCTCTTTGCGAATGACCCCTGTGGAGTGGATTTTACTTTGGTGGACAATAAGGGCATTCCAAGTCTTAAATGTGCATGGACAGTGCAGGTATGTACATGGAAAGCGAGAACTACGTCCAAAATGTGGATGCTTTAATTTGTAGTGATGCAAAAGCTTGGACCTACTTGACACAGTTTCTGTGCACCCCTTACAACTCCACATTTGCACCACCTAAGCCTGCAACATACATCAAGATCATCATAAGTCACACAATAAGAGCTTCAATCTGCAATTCAAATATAAACTAAAAGGTCCGCTGCACTACCAAAATTGAAAACATTTGGAAATCTGCCATCACATCCAAATGAATTGATAGATCTTTAAAGACAAGAACTAACACTAAACAACAAGCAAATGTGTTTTCAGTGTTTTCTGATGTTGCTCAGAATGGCAATGTTTGCCGTGAGTAGAGCAAATCTATATTTTTAATTATACTCAATTGAAAAATAAACAAAATTAATTGCCATTTTCCATCTATACCTCAAACTCTTCGATTATTTTTGGAAATGTACCTCAGAAAGTCTCAAAAATGCAGATTTTGGGTTTAAACAGCAACACAAAATAAAAGAAGTATGACAGCACTTACCACTATAAAGCCTTTGAGTGTGTATGCTGTGCAAATAGGATAATGGACCTATGAAAGAAAATATTTAGAATCAGTGAGGTGAACTCAGTGGATTGCCTCAATTACTAAAAGACCACAAAAAAATATAATAAAAGCACAGTGCAAAGATCCGACAGTCATCAACTTTTAAGTATTTTCTGTAATATGGCGCAATGACACAGTGGCAAGATGAAAATAGTTTTAAATCCACTTTGAGTCCAACTTTAAGAACGTTGCTTCATTCATTTGAACACTTAGTCGATGTACGTGAGGAGAGAGTGTATAAGGAACCTGACATGACAAACACACGCATATAATCAATTGAGAATCAATCGCTCACGTTTGCCTGCACACAAAAGCTCTCTGTCACAGACACGCGCCGTTCTAAACCTCTTATTAATTTATGCAACCCCCGGTCCCCCGCTGTATTCGCCAACTGCTCCGCCCGCACCCGCCACAGTCACACTGTCTGGAGCGGAGGGGCGAAGCTCGGGGAAATCCCCTCAAAAGGTCGGCTGACTGCGCTCGACTGGCTGTACATTGAAGCAGCGCCATTACTAACGGGACTAGCGATTGATACTGTTGGTTTTTAGCTAGCTAGCTAAAAAGCAAATATATATATACAAACAAGTCGACAGACTGTTGGAATTCATACTTTGTGTAACGTTACGAAAACAGCAATCAAGTGAAAATGTCGCCTACTTGAACAGGAACTTACTAATTAACTTTTAATTAACGTATTAACTTACGTGTCCAGTAATTAGGTCGCTGTTGGAGGAATCAAATGGCCGGAGAATCTTCCAAAATTACCGCGGTCAACACTTCTTCTTATTGTATCGCGACGGTTGGCATTCAGCTTATTGGCTCATTTCCGCACCTTCTGCTCCGGATCGCCCAATGACACTTCCTGGCGCCTTTTGAATATATTCCATTTCCGGCGATGACAAAAATCAATTGCATTAATTCAAAATTTTCAATTAAATCACTTTCAATCAACACGAGAGAAACATGTATATTCAACATTTTCTATAAACAAGTGAAGTCTATGTGATTAAACTATGTTCACCAAAGGAATATAAATGAATCGTGTTGCATTTATTAACTTCATTTTTGTAAATTCAAAGACCTGCTATTTACAATTTTTTCAGTGTACTACTATACTATACTAATACTGGTTGATGATGGCAACAGCTGTTCCAAGGAACTTATGGTGTTATGTTTTACACTATGATTGTATTTTCACGTGGGTTATTAGTTTCACAAAGAAGTCGCTGAAAGACACTGTTTAAAATTAGCTTTTAGCTAACCTGTCATGGCCACCCATTGCAGCTGTAGTTCAAGCATAATTTCAATTAGCTTTCACCAATACAGAGAGCAAGTTGAGTGAATATGTTGAGTGCCACAATGTGTTTTAGCTTTAATTTGGGGCTCACAACCCAAATGTCATCACAAAGTCCAAAGTGGTTAGACCACACACAATGTTCACAAATCACTTGACATATACAAGAAGACAAGAAGACTTTTGCAGTAGCATTACACCGATTTTAAAATCGCTGCATTGGCTCCCCGTGTGTTTCAGGATCGATTTTAAGGTTCTTTTATTAGTTTTTAAATGTCTTAATGGCCTTGGCCCACTTATTTATCTGACATGCTTTTATCATATCAACCCTCGCGGGTCCTGAGGTCCTCCGGCACTGGACTTTTAATTATTCCGAGAGTTAATACAAAAACCCACGGGGAGGCTGCATTCAGCCATTACGGCCCTCGACTATGGAATAGCCTGCCGGAGAGCATCAGGACTGCAGAGACTGTTGATGTTATTAAAAGGAGGCTCAAGACTCACCTTTTTGGTTTGGCCTTTAACTGATCTCTTTTAAACTTTGAATTCTTCTATTATGCTATTTTTACTTCTTATATTTCTTATGACTTGTTCTTAGTTATGCACTTTATCAGTATTACATCTTAAAATCTTATTACTTTTATTTATTACTTACTATTTATTAGTTATTTATTTGTCTATTTTTCCTCTACATTTTTAACTTTCTTAAAGCTTCTAAATTTTGTGCCTTATTATACCTGCTTTTATCTTTAATTTATTTGGTTATCTGTTTATTTATTTTTTCTTTAGTCTTTTAATTTCTAGCTTCAGTGTTTCCTCATGTAGGGGCCGCCACACTGGGGTGTATGCCCGGTCTGCCCACGGGGGCCGTTGCTTGGAGGCCGCCTGGGCCCGAGGGACTTGGGTGGCTCTGCATTAAGTGTGGAGTCTGCCCCTGTCCATCGGCGTCTGGGTGGTCTCTGTGGCGGCGCTCCCGGTGCCCGCAGGCTGTGGCGCTTCCCAGTGTGGATGGCTCCCATAGGTGTTTCCTCACATGGTTCCTCAGTGCCCTGCCATGTCTCAGCACTGTGTGTGTGTGTATGTGTGTTTGTGTTTTGTGAGTGTTTGTGTGAGCGCATGTGTGTATATCTGGAAGTGGGATATTGTCTGTCATATTATGCTTTTATTCTCTCTGTTGTTGTATTCTTTTATCTTGTGAAGCACTTTGTGTTGCATTTTAAATGGATGAAAAGTGCTATATAAATAAAGTTTGATTTGATTTGATTTGATATGCAGTAGATACCTCTTAAGTACTGCAAACACAATTGCTATTGCATAGCAATCAGATGCTTTTACAGAGCAACCAATCATCATCAAGGAAGAAGGTGGAGGCTATGAAAACGGTCTGCAAAACCAAGACATCTCTTCCCATATATGCATATACGGAAAGTTATACAAGGAAACGTTAAACCATATGGGGTTAATTGCAGACAAAAATGACAACAGTCATCAGCATCATGGTCACTGGATTTCAGCTTTTAAACTAGAGGTCGATCATAAGGCGATGACACAAATAAACAGGAGCAGGCATGGTGCAGAACAAATTTTCAACCATGAAATAATGGAGACACTTTCAAAAAGATGGAGCAACTCAGAGAGGTGTTTGCTGCAAGCTCGGCGCGTTTCACATTGCAAAATTGAGTGTTGTATTTCAGCAGCTTGCTTGTTGTCATATCCTGAACCTGAGTCGATATCATGACTTCCTTTTAGTGGCTTGTGACATGTAATAAATTGAAGAGAAACATGTCACGTTGAAAGGCCTCCACCATGTCGGTATAGTTTCGTTCTTTATCTCAACAGCAGACGGCGGGCTGGGAGCTGCTGTGTGGCATCGCTGTGACAGGCAGCCTTGCCAATGAGCTAGTGCCAACCAGACTCATTATTCCCCCCCTCAACCTACTTTGCTGCTTTGACAAATGGCATCTGTCTTGTGCCTTCCATTTCAGAGGGAGCCCCTGAGTTGTCTAACTCATCAGCCAATAAACACACACGCCAGTTCGTGAAGCGCTCTGTCGTACATGGTTTGTCACCTTATTGCTGATAAATCGACAGGTGTGCTCAAGTCTTCTCTGCTGTTCGGAGCACAGATAAAGGACAGAGGTTAGACAGATCCAAACCAAAGTGAGCAGTTGATATTGACTTATATTGACTATATCTTTATGATTTATGATCATCACTTTCATCCAAGGACATTTTCTATCTGTTAATGAGTCTGTTGTTTGAAAGGACATGAATGGTTTAACAAATCTCTATTCACCAGCCTGTGTTGATGGTGTTTTTTTCACCTGGTGAGTCTGCATGTATGTGCATGTGTGTGTATCATTATGGCAAAATGTGGTCCTGCACACACCAACTGTAGCAGGAACTACCACAGAAACGATTTTCAGTACCTTGCCAGGTGTTTACATCTGTGTGTCCGTGCAAGATGCCGTCACAAAATTTTACGTGTGTATTTGAGATCAAAACGAGTTCAGAGAAGAGTGTGGTCTGAGCAAGGCAGCTGGAAGTAGGGGGGCAGGAAGTCAGAAGGGGTCACTGGCCACTTCCTTTATGCCCCTGGCTCACATCCTGGCCCCTGGTCAGCATCCGCAATGCCAAATCAGTGTGTTCGGTGCAATGGAACACATGAAATGAGCAAAGTGAGTTTGGCGAAACGGGTAAACTGTGCTAGCTTTATTCAGTATGCCTAACCATCCTCACATGGTCAACTTTTAACGTACGTTAGTATTGACGTTTACTGCATTAAACATGGTTAGTCATAAATGTGGAACGTGTCATTGGTTCGAAATAAATGATGAGTCGTTTGGCAGGAATGTGAATGGTGAATGTCCACTACCAACTGAAAACTGTTCATGTATCCTGAGGAACCGTCAGGATCACATCGCGGCCGTAGCGCAAGATCTGTGAGGATTTCAGGACTCATATGTACGATCGATGACAGTTCTGTTGCCTGTATTTCTAATACACAATGTATGTCGTATAATTAATGTAAAAAAATAACAGCTCCTAGCAACCACTGCCACTTCTACTGACTGGTTGGGGCGAAGCAAAACAAAGCAAGTAGTCATCTTGTTACAGATATTCAGTTAAACATTAATGATTAATGATTATCGGGTCATTCTTGGTTCTTCACTCCTTCCTTGGTAGCTACTTAAATTTTTGTTTACCATATTGTTGCCACCTCCTGAAAAACTACATACAACAGCATTGCGGTGATGGATACACTGACATGTATCATTGCTTGATTTATGACTGACTCAACTGGTGCCATTATACTGTAAAATTCTTCATTTAAAACGGCATCATTTTGAGTACTAATTAGTTCCCTGCTTCCCACGCTAGTTGGCATGGCAACCAATAAGACATGGCATAACTGACTGATTAAAAATAGATACTGGATCAAAATGTTCACTAAATGGCTCTGCCATCAAAGTGTTAATTCCATCTTCTAGCTAGCTTTAATGAGAAAGTGCGCGCTGTTACAGGGGTAGCATGAGAGCTTGTGCTCAGGTGTCCACGAGCACAGCAGCCTCCCGGCCGTGTGAAATATACTTCTCATAATGGAGCAGGCAGCATTTTTTTTCTTCCGGCAAAAACTTCAAACAGCATCTGTGTCCCGCCGGAAGAGCTTCGCTCTCGGTGCTTTGCACAAAAACTTTCCTGCACACCCTGTATCACCACCACTTTTTCAAGACCAATCTGATCGAATGAGCTCTTGCCTCCTTTTCTCCTTCTCTCCTCTTTTCCTCTACTTTCTTCTGAGGTGAAGGTTGGTAGTTACTGTCTATTTTTAGCCTGAGCTGCATTGCCTTTTAGCTTTAGACTCTTTCGCTCAGATGCATTTTTTTTTCTCATGCACAATGATCCTTTAGCTCTTTCTTGTTCGCTGGCATTCCTCAGGGGATGAAGCTACAGCAGTTGGAGGAGTTTGGCAAAAACTTTTCTTAACTACAACTAAGGCATGTGTTCGGAAAGTTACAGCAAAGGATAAGAACTCTGTGCAGGGATATCATCTCATGAGGGTGTCTGTCACGTATGCAGGGATTGGTGTTAGATACTTGCTGAGTCGCTCGATGTGTCT
Organism: Chelmon rostratus; assembly: GCF_017976325.1. Taxonomy (NCBI): domain Eukaryota; kingdom Metazoa; phylum Chordata; class Actinopteri; order Chaetodontiformes; family Chaetodontidae; genus Chelmon; species Chelmon rostratus. The sequence continues at coordinate 13,418,565 of NC_055661.1, forward strand.
GAGTGCCATGTGCTGTGTGCTACGCTTGAGAGGGTTTTGACAACAAGCCCAGACGGTGCCGTCTTCCCTTTCTTTCCGCAAGCAACTGGTGGCTTCGGGATAGCTTCATGTGATCCAGCACTGACCACGTTCGCTTTGAACATGAATCTGAGACTGGCAGTGGCCCAGAGGTTATAGAGACAGTTGCACATCAAGAAGGTCACTCTGGATAAGAGAAGATAAGCCAGATATCTGGAATACATTGAACCAATTTCAATTCGATGTAAGTGTGAATGCATGACAAGTAAATGGGAGGAGGGAAATGTAGGAAGAGGCAGCAGAAACTGAAGAAAATATGTGATCAAACCTCTGTCAAGCAAGAAATGAGTCGAAGGAAAAGCTGGCATCAAAGAGGACTCTGTCCTCTCACCGAAGATTTTCTCTGCTCCAGTTTGGTTGGGACCAATGTTATGTGAACAATACACATTTCAGCAGGGCTCTCCACAGAAGACACTGGTCAGTTATGATTTCCAGGAGCAGAACAAATAGGTTTTATTTCCCAGGGACCGTCACTGTCACGTTTATGATCGGTCAGACATGATCAGTTTTGCTCAAAATGTGTGTGTTGATCAGACATGCAATTTGTAATCCCACTGCACTTCAACCAGGCTTGAGTAAATATGCAGCCATTTATCATTATACTTATTACGACAACCAGACGGAAACCAGCAGTGATATACAGTGTATGTATGACAATTTTTGTAGTCAATTTAGAATAAAAAAGAATCAAAATCAGATGTAGTGCAAGTCAATGATTGTGTTTTCCTGACTCATGTGTTTCATGTTTTGATTTTTCTTTAAACCTAAGGTATGGGAGAGCACGCATCAGCTGAAATATGTGTATTCATACATTCATGTTCAGACCTTTCACACATGTCATCCGCCTCCAGAACCTGTACAGTTCTTCAATGTCTCTCCTACTTGCCTGTCTTTCTCCCTTGTTCAGTCTCAAATAAAGAAAAACAGAAAAGGAAATGTAGCCCTAACTGAGGGATACATCAACAAGTGGCCATTGAGGGACATGATGGGAAGAAGACACTTATGGATTCGTCCTTCTGGCAACAGCTTCATTAATCACGCCCCCGATCGATGGCGGCAAGGAAACAGGGGCTGCCCAGTACTTCGCACTAACAAACAACACAATAGATTTTTCCTTATTCCATCTCTCACTTGTTGTATCTTTGACCCAGTTTGTCTCTAAATGTGACTAATAGTCCACAGTCTGACCAAGAAAAGCCATTAGTCCAGAGTGGACCGTCCGTCTCTTGTACTGTGAAGTATATCATACCAACCTTTCTTGATATTTTGCCCCTGCCCCTGCATGTGTGTGCATGACACTGCAACTATTACTGTCCTCGTTGAAGATGCTTTGGATCAGAGCAACAATAAAGGCTTAAAATGCCGAAAAGCACATTTTGTGAAGGATGAGCATATCACAAACATCATAATTGAACTTGTGAAAGCTTGTCAACAAATTCACACTCATAAATACAGTGCAATTGTTTCATAGTTTCAGTTTCATAGCTCTTATAATGGTGCCATTGTACCATAACACTGATAATAGTGCCTCTTTTCTGCTGATTATATCTTATCCTTTGTTGGTGTTGTGGATTGTCTCACTTCCCTTCAACTCAGATAAATGTTATGGTTCCCAGAGCTGGCCAATGAGCCATGAAGCACGCCTGATTAATTGAAAAATCTAAAGAGATAAAGACCATACTGCTGCTAAACCGAGGAGCACGAAGGTAATGAAGAGATACAGGCAGCAGTGCTGCAAAGCTAAGAGGTAAAGAAAGGTAGACAAAGCATTATTATTATTGAGGGAAGAAGTTAGATGTGTCTGGAATGTCTAGATGATTCATGAAAGATTTACACAACACATATCTATAAGTAAAATATTTATATATGCCAGTAGTAATTGTTAAATTCTTCTATTGATTGGTTGCCAAACACCAAGAAGGTGGATAATAGTATGTTTAGACCTTAATGGACAATGAATAATAACCCTCATCCAGAATGATGCCATCTTCAGTGCAGAAAAATAAGGGAAGACCATTAAATTGGGGCCACAACGACTGCGGTCCAGGAGGGGTCGGGGGTGCAACCTCAATTCACCACATCCAAGTGAAGACAGCATGTTTCTCGCTGGAATCCTACGTGTTAACCACCAAAAATACACTTAATACCATTTTCAAAGTGTGGACAAATGTGGATGTAAACTGCAACTTGACAGGTTGGCGGAGGCGGCAATTCTGGTTGAACAACCTGATTGTATTTCACATGAAACAACCGCATTGTTTCAGCTCGCCAGCGGTAGCAAATTAGAATTCATGGCGTCGTCTCAAGAAAGAAAAGAAATTCATACTTTAAGTTTGAAGTGCTCTATTAACAATGAACATAAATAGATAGAGCAATCTATAAAACTTTTAAACTGCAAAACATTTGCCTATCGCTCAAACAATTTCTCTGAACAGGCAGCAATTCAACAGAAAGTTTAAAGTGCTTATTGAAAATGAACATTATAAATAAGGAGAACAATCTATGAAAACCTCTTCTCTCTCTATTTGTCCTTCTCCGTGTAAACTATGTTTTTTTGTTGCTCCTTGCAGCACTGAGTAGCTGTTTGTCTTTCAAGATGCTGAGCAGGACTGTGAAGAGGCGAGAGTGATGAGGAACTTACTCCTCTTGAGCTCCGGCGAGCAGTTGTTCCTGCTGTCACTCCATTTCTTGGCCGCTCTGGAAAAATATTCTCTCCACAGAGCCAGTGGACGCTGGAGTGCTCAGGCTGACAATGGACTGCGTGTCAGGCAGGTTTGCTACTTGAAAGAGGGCTGTCCACTTTGAAGTCACGCCTCTGAACTTCCACTCATCTTCTGCATCGTCTCCGAGGCCCTTCAGAATGGTATTTGCTGTATTCATCATGTACGTCATCCATGTTGATGAGGTGGAGCTTAGCAGTGACCCTCTCAATGTCGCTGAGGGCGAGAATGGTGCAAAGACCTTGGCTGCGGGCAGAACAGCCAGTTATTGTCTGAAAAGTGGAACCATTTCTCAGATTGCCGTGCAACTGGTCGTCTCGTTGCTGTGCGAGTTGATGATTTTCCACATTGGTTAAACATGAGCGTCATACTACTTCCTTTATGCACTGACACTGAATGCTGGCATTATGCAGCATGTGGTACAGATAAATTTTGGATCAAATATAGAGATTTGATGAGCCTTCTACCTTCCTCAGTATAGATTTTCTCCAGCACTAGGTGCTGCACCTTGTAGCAGCTCGTCTCTGACATGGATTTAAAGGCAGATAACATGTAGAAACCCTGGTGATTTTACCCTGCCCTCACACCGGCTTCGCTCCCCTCATCTCCCTGTAATTTATCACCTCATTAGCGCACAGCCCTGGAGGATTCTTCAAGGTGTCGTAGGTGTAACACATCCAGATGGATGTTTCTAATGCTGCCATTTTATTTGTTCCGTGCTTTTTACATCCTCCATGCAATGCGCTGTCGTTGCACTCCTGGAGCTACGGCCATGTGAGACACAGCATGCCTTGAGGCACTCTGTGTTACTGTGTTGCCTCTTGGAACGTTCTGGACACAGGTTGTGTAGGAAGAAACCCCAAAGGGTTTCAAACAGAAACTGTCTCCCATGCCCCACTGTGACTCTCGAATCCTCTCTTCGGAGAATATGCCCCTTCTACTTATATTCAAACACAACAAAACACCAGGGGACCAGAGTTAAGAAGCTGTGTACAGAGCAGTGGTTTGACAGCAGGAACTGTCAAATGGCATCTTTATTATGTTCCATGAGGAGTCCCGGAGGACCGCACAAGCATCTGTTTCCCCTCTTTGCTGCCACTACAGTCATATAGAAATCAAGCAGCTTCACCCAGTTGACACAAGAGGACACGACTTAGAGGAACAATGCAGCCCAGAAAATGGAGGGAAGTGCATCTTAAGTGTGTTGTTGCACACTGTGATCCATGTATTTGGCTTCATGGTTGCATAAGCACATTTACTTAAGTATTCTAGTGAAGTACAGCTATTTCAGCCTACAAACAAAACTAAGTAGTAAAATATGATGCACTGATATAAATGAAATGCCATGCATACCTCCACAGGTGTTTTCAGTTGCGTTGCTGATTAGGCCTATTCCGGGTGGAGGTGGCACTGCATGATGGCATGATGTTGCTGGGATTCATATGAGCTTACCATGTACTGTACTCATAAGAAGGAAGAAGTTGCAGCCACACAAAAGGTTAAAGAAATACCATCTGATGGGAGTGTTGAGGCTTTATACTTTAACACTCTGAAATGGGCCATAATATACATAACAGTATTGATACTTTAAAATACTTCCTCCACCACAGCTCACAATTAAGTCCATTAGAGAGCTGGCTGGCAAAAATAATGGCTAGATGCGACCACAGGGCTAGGTAATGGAGCTTGGATAAAATTTAAAAACATATAATTGAATTGTTATTAGCTTCCAATTTAAAGATAATGTTATATAAGAAGCCCATAATGTACCAACCTTAATGTCATTAATGCTATAATTAACCATTAAACTTCAATAAATGAACATTTGACCATGTAGACCAGATGGGGGGACTTTGGTTTGCGTGTATGCTTGAAGGAGTTGTATGTTTAAACCCGTGTGCTCCAGCCTCAGCTCTCATGGTGTCGCCGAACGTGCATGCGGAAAAGTCAATGCAGCCTCTTTCAGAACGATTCTTTTATGGCTTAACATTAGCTTCAGACTCCACTTACCAAAATGTAACAGCTGGCTTCTCATTCTCTGTGATTGCCTCAACTAACCTCAATTTCTACACCTTGTTAAAGTGACACCTACATGTGTGCACGTACTTGCACTTGCATTGACTGGACATTTAAAACAATCTCAGCTTACTTCTTAGACTGCATGCAATTTCTTATATTCCCAAATGTTTATGGAGTTTAAATTGAAAACTTTCCTTTTATATCCAGGTGCACAGCCTTAAATCTATCACAACTCCCTTTCCTTTGAGACCTTCAGAAGAGTCTCAAAATGCAGGTTGGGTGTACGTGGAGGTGTGGGCTCATGGTGTTTCAAATTGAACGAAATAATATCCATACATGTGATTCATAAAGGGCACCTGCTCTTGGGCTCCTGCTGGCAGTGTTTTCCCAGCGGTTGGTTGAAGATCAGGGCTGAAAATGGAGCAGGGCCCCAGTGGGGGTCCACATCTGGAGTTTGCGAACATGAAGGCCAAGAACTGAGGCTTCTGGGCTTAATTTAGCAGCTGTAGGGGGAAAGGACGCTGTGGGCAAGAAGACTGAAGCACCACCCACTGTGATTCACTCTTCAAAACACCATAGATCCATTAAACAGCTCCATCAATTTTAGCATTGTGTGACATTTTATCAGCTCATTGGACTTGACTAACTTGATAACTTTAACTTTGATGAACAATTGCAATCATGTTGGATCTCACTGGAAGCTTTGATTTCATGCCAGTGAAACCAGTGAAAGTGTTTCAGCTTTAGGTTTAGGTTTTTAGAAAGCCACTGCTTTAAATATAGCTGCAGTTATGTGGAGTGGATTCAGTGGCTTTGACAGTAAAAACACATGGAGGACACCTGTGCACAAACACTGAACAAAACCACACATAAAGGCAAAATTGCACCCGAGGATGTGAAGATCAGAGTGAGATGTGACACACACACACACACACACACACACACACACACACACACACTTAAATTGAGACACATTTACAAAGCAGCAGAGAAAGAACCTCCATATCCCCACTTTAGATTGCTACCTTTTGTACTTGAGGAAATTCCTTTTGTACTTTGGAAGAAATTGTCACAGTAGCTGTCTGAAACTCAATTCTTTTATATTTTTTCTAAGTGTTGTGACTTGCCGGCTCTGCAGGGGGAAAAAAAAGTTATAGATTTTTCTCATATTGCATTTATGGACAAATAGCGACAACATCAAAACAAACAAATACAACTTGGAGCCACAACTGCCAGACAACTACTTCAGAATTGATTTGATGTTCTGTGCACTGTAAAAGCTGAACAACATAAATTTTAGTGTTTCTGTTTTATGAAGTTCAACAAAAGAAAATGCACAACAAACCCTTCTGCTTTTGCTGTATATTTGTATGGTTTAGGTTTACATTTTAGACAGTTTTAAGCTGATGTTCCATCCAGGCCAACATAAAATGTATGAGGGTGAGATTTTGGTGGAATTTGGTGTCTTACTTAAAGCCACTAGGCTCCTGTTGGGATACGCAGAAAATGGATGGATGGATGTCCTCTTGTGTGTTTGAGAGATGATAAATGAATGATGGCCTCGTGCAAAAGAAGTTACGGTAACATCTGACACTGTTGTCTAACTATATTAATAGTTATTTGTGTGATTTGAATATTGGACATTTTATATATAATGACTCCCTAAGGTGACATTTGAATAAAATGCATAAACATACATATAAATGTCAAGATTTTTAGGTTGCTGGTGTCTTATTTTGTTTAGTAAGTAATATTTTAATAACACAGATGCTTGCAATTTTAGCTTTTGAAGCATTTGTAATACTTAACATAAATTTGACTATTAAAATATGGACAATAACACCAACATCGCGGCTACTTGAATTTACCATGGCAGGAAGGACAGACAGCTGAAGTGCTGCTGCAAAGGCTTTTAGTTCTGCATGATGATGATGTTTATAGCAAGCTGCCTGCAACTGTACTCTGCAGCAATAAATAAAACTCTGTATAAATTCAGACAAAATGCTGTTACGGTCCAATCATCTGCCTCTAACCCCATGAAGATATCATCCACCTTCTTTTTCCCCTTCTAAATCCACCTCCACCCTTACTCCTTTCACCTAAACACTGCCACACCTACTTTGGAAGAAGGGGGACAATATTCAAAGCTTTTGTCCCTGCTGCATCCTCTCTTGATTTAGCCTCTTTGTCTCCCCTCCCCCCCTGATGAGGTCCTGAAACCTCCGTCTTGTAGCAGGGAGCCCAGATGGAGTCTTGACCTGAACCCTCTGTCGCTCTTTCAGACCGTTGCTGCAGACCTGCTTCCCTTTCTTGCATCCATCATCAACTCCTCGGTTACATCTGGCTGTACAGTGTGCCAGGTGTGCTCACGTGAACAAGAGTAACTCCACAACAACTTGAACAAGGATAACTCCTTGAGAAGCCACCTTTTGACATTACTAATGCCAAGAACTTCACACTTCATATGATATCATTGCTTTAATTCCTCTCCAAGCAAAGGTCAGAAATACACAAACCTACTTGACCTGTCTGCTCAAACTGCCTAATCTCTCTTCACTCCACATATTCAGGTCCTCCAGGGCTCAGTCCTTGTCTGACCTCTTATTTCCGCTCAGTTATTGCTGCATGCCATGAGTTCATTGGCTATCCTTTCGCTATCAACTTCTCTGGGAAAGCTTGCCCCCTAAACATTTGTTATTTAATACCCAATTAATACCAGCTTGCTGCACCAAGCCTTATTGTGATCCTCTGCAATAAAATATCTGTCCCCTACAATGAAGAGTCCACAGCAATGTACAAAATCAGTTGAATCAAACCTTGTGTTAACATAGAGTATGAACAGCTCCTTGACATGTGCAATTTCTCAGTGCTGGCCTCCCTGAATTCATATTGTGAGTCTTCAGTCATCCTGATCACTGCACCCCGGCACATCTTCAACCTCCCTGAGAGCTCCAATATAACACTCCTCCTACCTTCAAGTGAGCAGTGTTTTACTAGCAGCCACCAGCACAGTGCTGCCATACCTCCAGATACCTCCAGACGCTGATTCCTACGCCTCATGGTGCCGTAGTAGTCAACTGATTCCTCGTCTTGGTCACAACTGAAAAACCATCTGATTTGATTCCACTTCACGAGCTGAGCTCCACCTCTCCCTCCGCACAACAACACACACTTTTCATTAATGCTGTTGTTTGTTTTCGTAGCATTTTTTTTTTTTTTTTTTAAACTCTGGCTATGCGAGTGTCTCTGATGTTTAGCAGGGATAATGTTTACCATGTGCAGCATCTTAGTTAGCATATTAGCAAGCTCACAGTTGCTAATTAAAGATGAAAATCAGGTCAGTCAGTCACCTGAGAATTTCACATATTTACTATTGCATCAAGTGTGTCTTTAGTGCAAATTAGGAGTAAATTGTTACTCTTAATTTGCACTATAGACTGCTGCTACATTTGCAACTGCTGCTGCTACTAATGCCATTGCTATGACTGTTCACTGATCCTATTATGTGGGACCCATCATGTTTACCGGGTCCTGTTTATCATAACACAATTTAAGTGGTCACCGCTGATTTGCAGCGTTGTCTTGTGTATACTATTACTAATCCTAGCTGGATGCATCCCTCATGAGAGCTGTGTCAGTTACCTTGATTAGAAAGCCTTAGCAACTAAAAAGTTGCTTGGAGCGCCTGTTGCTAAGCTCCTTCTCCAAGCCTTGATATTGCTTTCTCTATAAATAGGTTTATCTCCGCTGAGGTCAAACTGCTTCATTCAGCTTAGTGAATACAAAGTCAGAACCCATTTATCATCAGAGGAGCAGTACATTTAGAAGATTTACATTTTAGTCATTTAGCTGGCACCCTTATCCACAGTGACTTAAAATGAGGGAGCCAGTTGGGGTTTTCTGTCTTTCTGAAGGATACGTGGAGGATTTCAGAAAGAATTAGTTGGTTAGTAAAGCTGTCAAGTGCCTGTAAGTTTTTGTCTTATTGCACTTGCACAAAATCTGTCATTAAGTCCATTCAGGTATATGAAGTCTGCTAATCCTTATTGTACTTTGTTCCCACAGCACAAGCTCAAGCCTCAATGCTAAACTCAATTCTAATTCTAGTTTGAAGCTAAACCCAAACTATAAACTAACTTCGATCCTGATGTCAACCTGACACAATAATATAGCTACTAAAATCCTCAACCCACTCCTGTCAACTGTTTGTAAACTGAAAGCCTAAAACTCAACGTATCTTGACAGAATACAGGAATACCAACACTCTGTATGCATTTCCCTCTGAATTGACATATTCTTCAAGGGTAAACTTAATATAAGGTCAAGGGTAGTTTGAATGCTATTTTTCATCAAAATGGTAGCGTTGTTGGGGGGCGACTTCTTTATTTTCACCATTCACATACGTTCTCCTTCACCTTGAGTCACGTGACCTTTACCTATACACAGACTTATCTCCACTGGGGTCAAGCTGCTACATTCCCTCTTGTTCTTGCAAGCTGTAGTTTTGGATGTCTCTTCATTCCTTTTCCTTCTCACATGAAAGCAGCTTTATATCATCCAGCGTGTACACCGGCAGCACCACACCGGTGGACCTTAAAGCAATTCTGATTGGCTCTTTTTATAATCAAGCAACCATCTGGAGGCTTCCTAATGGGCTTAATGAGTTTTGCCTTGCATTGCTCCTGCACTGTGCATTAATGAGTGAATGTATACGCAGGTGCACATGTACATAGATACATGCATGCAAACTCGGATGTATACAAACTGTTCTTTGTGCCCAGCTGTCGCTCTGCTGCTCTGCTCAATGATAAAAGTCCATGCATTGTGAATAAAATCATCTCATTAACCACATAGATTCATTTCATATCCTGTGGTTCAAGGTTCTTACATAGTAGCTTTCCATATCTTCTCTATACATACATTATAATAACCTATATGATGACTGCAGCTTTGGTTGTTTCACTTTACCTGTATCACTTACCTTAATTAGACTGCAGCATTATTCAGCCCAAATGACCACATGTCACATGGCCTCCATACAGGCTTCTGTCCTTCAGAGGCCACTGAAGAGGACATGCCTTTTACACCGTCCCAACTCCAAGGGTCTGAGGTGCAGCCCAGAAATAATCGTCTCAGTGGCCTTTTGTGCACTCAGCAAGGCAAGATGGGGAGTTCATTTGCCGTGAAAATTTATATCTCCCTTTTCCTTGGCTCCTGGTGTTCTCCCATCCCCACCACACACATAGCGGGATGGGTATTCTTCTTTCTGTGGGCAGCAGCCGCCATCCCTGACACGCCACATGTTTTATTGCCCACTAAAGCATAATGCTCCACTCCTTTTTGATATTGAATTATTTATTTATTTTCCTGTGCTGCCTGTGAGCCCCTATGAACGATTGGGTGCCTCGTGCCTGCTGCGACATGATCTCGGGGGGTATAAATATATTGCCAGTATTTGTTTCCCACCTCTAAGTGGATCGGACGACACTGCAGACAAATACTCATCCTCCAAAGCAGAAGAGCCTCGACAACAAAACAAGTATGTCCTCTGCTCCATAATCCTTATTGCATCCAGCCGTCTGGTGGGGGTAGCAGGGGGGAATAGAAGACTGTTATTATCAGACTCAGATTGCTTTGTGTTCACCCAGTATGGATTTTGTACATGAGACCTGTGACTTTGCACAAATGCACAGACCCTAATACTATGTATGATGATACTACTCGCGTTTAAAATAAATTCTACATTCATTCATTCACACGTATCAAAAGCAACATGCACTGTTGCACAATTTTCAATTAACTCTGCAGTATGTGCATCAGCCTGCATACAGCTGCAGAGAAATATGTGCTGCTCTCACAAAGTAATCTTGCTGGTTAAATAAGCGTTAATGTATGTGGAGGTATCCTAATAAAGGATGACATGCGTCTATTATTGTTATTAAAACAATGAAAGACCAATGAAAGAAACCCTCCATGAGAAAAAGCATTGTCTGGCTGAGGCTAGTGGAGCTGAGGCTATATCTTCAAATGAGGGCAGGACGTCAGCTTTCTGCTCATGAGACCAACACCAGACTTATCAATTCCTTCACAAAACCTGAGATGTGGGTGTTGGTTCAGAGGACTGGAACCAAGCTATGTAATGAATTTAATGCTTTATTGATGAAGTTTTGGAAGAGAAGGTCTGCTATATAGAAAAAAAAGTACAGGAATCACAAGACACTTAAAAGTATTGAGTGCTAAGAGTAATATCATACGTACAGTATGTGAAAATGTAAAGCTTATCTTATGGGTTACTTCAAATAACATGACTGGACAAAGTGTGTTTGTGTTGACTTTGGTTTGTAGCTCCATGACAAGTTACCAAACTCCATGTGCCGATGAAGAATGAAGCTGACGAAGGAGCAGCTGAAAGCTCCGTAAATAAGCTTGAAAGCCGATCTTGAGGATTATCTGACAACGATTTTCAAGGTCAAGAATGAGAATACTTGTGTATGTGGAAGCTATGTGGAACCAAACCATATGAGCTATCTATTTTTTAACAGACCCCACTGGCTGAATTTAGGGACATACATTAGCCCTGTCGTACTATTAGAGAAGTGGAGGAATCCATATTTTCTCAATGATTCAAGGCCAGAGTGTCCTGACAAAATTTACTTTATTGGAAATCACGAATGACAAAATCCCGTACCCAGTATTGATGTGGAACAGAAGTGCTGGGTGACAGCAGTATCTCTCTCAGACTAACGTCATCTCCATATCTCTGACTTTCTTATTACTAACCCCCCTTCTTTCTCTCTCATTCACTCTTTGAAGCTGTAACAAAAGAGAAAAATTGAGAGAGTTATCACAGTTTTTGCATAACCAGCCCATCAGTCTTGTACAAAATCATGTTTATTCATTTTGCCCTCGGGGGAGTGGGGGTAAAAAGGAGATGATTAAATTCTAATTTGACCTCTATCATAATTTAGCTGAGCCTATTATGATGTCAATCATTTGAACTCAATGCTGCAGTGAGGAGAGAGCGACTGTGTGGTGAAGGGAAAGGGGATTATAGACAGTTTGGGGACCACACAGTCACTGTATCAAATTGGTTTTATCCAGCCACATGTAATTTTTCCCCCAGAGAGAACAGAGCTTGTTCAGATGTTCCATGTGTGAAGTGAACATGGGGCATCAAAGGAATGATGGACTTGACTATAGCTAGCGAAGGTTGCTTTTCACTGTGTAATAGTGTGCTACATCGGGGGAAATGATTTGCTTATTACAAGGGTGAGTCAAAGATGTGACGAGCTCCACATGACTGAAGTCTGTGGAAAGAAGAAAGTATTTGGTGTTTTCCAGCTGTTTGTGTCATTTGTATATGCTCTGTGCATCCATTTGTGGAGGTGTGCGTAAGCTGAAAACCCATTAGGCACATTTGGTGCATTGACATCATTATATTCATCAGCAATACCAAGCAGATCACACACACATAGTATGAGCGTGGTGTTCTCCTAAGTGCTGTTTCCAACCCCTGGATTTTGATAAGGTAAAAACAGCAGCATGTAAAAAACCACGTAGCAAATACACTACTGTACCAAGATGGCTGAATGTACAGGCCTCCGTGCACCTCTGTTTAATAAAGACACAGGATGTAATCCCAACAAGAAGCTAGAAACTGCTGCACGGATTGATGCTGGTTTTAAAAGAGTACACCAGCGATTTAGTATTTTACTGCCTTTAAGTTGAGGCGCTAAAAGAGACTGATGGAAAAGAAGGTCAGAACCGATGCAGAGGAGGTTGGGATGTTCTGACGATTATCCCCAGTATGGATCTATTTACAAAAATCGCTCCTACAGTTCAAGTAGTGCAAGTCTTTGCTGAGTGTTAATACCAATCATGTATCACTGCTGAACAGTCCCAAGTGTGGAGCTCTACTGCCAAAAGCCACTGATTCGGTCAGTGACAACAGTGAGTACAGTCAGATCAACTTAAAGATTTGTAGATTGAGATTTGTTTGGTCATGTTCTGAACTCCTCCCAGTGCAGGGACAGGGACAATAGCATTGATTTGGATGGCAGGTCATCAAATCAATAAGAGATGTTATCAAAAGGCAATGCAAATATTGCATTTACTATTGAGAATGAAAGAAATGCCATTTTTTGGTTTTGTTTTCAAAGTGTCTCACAATTTTAGAGCCATTATCATTGAAACTAATACATTTTGTCTGTAATGTAGCACCTCCCTAAAACAAAAACTGAACATTATAATCTGTGTGGAGGTTGGATTCGTTGTTGCATTCATAGCATTAGACTGCATTAGATTTAGCTTGGTGTACCTAATAAGATGGCAGTTAAGTGTATATGTTGTTCATCTAGCGTGCTGTTAGTCTCTGTCTATCACACCTCTGTTGCTCTGGACAGAACAGCAGGTCTCTTCTGATGTTGCTCATTGACGGCTGAGGATCCCCAGTGCTGTTAGCCCGGGTCGTGTCTCGCTGCCTGGGAAATCTCTGCGTTTACTGTGTGGTGGGATTGGCTGCTGTTGGCCTGCGTATGATGTTAACGATGTTGACTGCTTGTCCTGATGTTCGATGAGACGACTGAAGTGTGTGTGTACCATATAGGGCAGTATATACACTATACAGCATGTGTGTGCATGTGTTTGGCCCTGCCACAGATGTTTCTTTTCATCAGAGGCTCAAAAGCGAGTGGACCATGGGGATCCACTCAGTGAGCGAAATCACTCCTCAGAAGGAGGGGGAGGAATGCTCGGGGTTATCTCCTGGACCGACTGGCGCGTGCTATGGGGATAATGCCACAATACATGTGATTTAATTCCTTCCTCTAAAAGGAAGAAGAAATATATTTTGAGTTATTTCAAAGAGCTAACAAAAATCAAGCTTTTCATAAAGCCCGGCTTGGGAAGTGGGTGAAAAAGTGACAAAAACCCTTAAGAACTTCAATTCATCACTGCTTTGATTTCCTGTCCTCGTCCTCTTTTTCTTCATTTCTTTCTTTCTGGTGTTTTGTGACGATCAACAGTTCATGCAAAGCTGCACATGTGCATTATGTGAATGTTTTTTTTTTTTTCTTTTTCATTTGTATTATGAGTTATTAAGCACTGCTTGAAGACAGTTCTGGTAATGTGTTGCTTTGTGTTCTGTTTCTCAGAGGGTTTTCCCATTGCACCAGTACCGCTCTGAAATTAATATGGCTATGATGATACAGTTTCTGTGTTATTGCTGCTTCAGTGCTTGTAAACAGCATTGGAAATCTTTGATTTATCTTTACAAAATGAGCAAGTGGATAGCACCAAAGACCAGCAATGTAGCCCAACCAGCAGCATTTCAAACTGGCTCAAAGCCAATGTGTTTGGGTGCCAGCATGCTTTAGTCACACTGAATGGTAAAACAGACACAAAGGTAATCGAAAAAAACGAGTGCTGCAGATACAGAATCATACAGAAACATAAACGGCAAAGTCTTTCTGGATTGCTTCATCTGCCTCTGCACAGCTCTTTATCACCAGGTTGACAGCACAATGAGGGAAAAGACAATTACATTTACTTTAATTACAAGTATGCTCCTTGTGGGATTCCTCAATGATGGTTTTAGCAAAATTAAATTTAACAGCTGAGCTTGTTTATTTTTTTCCAATTGAAGTTCCTCAGCATTAGGAGGGTCGGAGGTTAAAAACTTTTCTTGCTGAAGGTAAAATTTATTTACGGCTTCAATAATATCAAGTGAATGATAACAAGAACAGTGTCACTTCTAAATGATACGGCTCAAACTGATCCTCATTATAAGGCAAGCCCTGTAGTGAAACAGCTGAGTCAGAAACACAGAATAAAGGTGGGCAGATAAACCATATTTAGGAAAAAAATGCATGAAATAAAATAGAATTTCATCAATTCAGTGGTTATTTACCAGAACCAGTTTTTAGCTGTCACCTTGCAGGCCCCCTTGTGAGCTGTTGGCGACAGCAAATCAAAACCTCCAGTTAGTCAGTGCCGTGGCTTTTGATTGACATTTTGGGTGGAAGAAACAGAAATTGCACGCTGTAAACAATAAGTGTCAGTTGGCTGTTGTGAAAGATGGAAAGTCAACAGTAGACAGTAACATATCTCACACAAATATCAAATGTATCAAATCAATACAATTTATTCTTAATTTAAAACTTTATTTTCATTGTCATTACTATCATTTTTTTTTCAGTTATTTTTTGTTTCTCCCACCCTGGAGGCCACTTTCCGTAAATGATAAATGCAATTTTGTGTTGTGAATGAAAAATGATGATCAATGGAAGATCAGTGAAATTATGAAGCATTGCTCTGTTTTCACAAAGTCATGTATGTTATCACTGCTTTTTTCATTTCAAATCCATTTTCATTTCAATCCATTTTCATTTCAAATCCATTCCAAATCCATTTTTAAAATCCTATTTTTCAGTTAACATGCATTTTCACCACCTCTATTTCTGTTAATTATTTTTGTTACTTCCAGCACTTGTACACTCAAACTATTGGAAGCAACTGGTTTATAGTCAGCGTGTTTTGGGCTCCCTATATTCTGACGTGACATGCTATGACACATTTTGAAGCCACTTGATAAATGAGTCTGTATGGATCAAATCTGTGGGAAAAAACATCATTCTGCTCTTTATTTCCTGTGTGGCAGCAGAACAAAGAACACAAAGCAGCAGAAAACCTCTGCTGGTCATTGATCTGTCTAATCTATGTTTTGGAGCATCAAATGTGCCACAACCGGTTAAACAATGGCGGAAGTAATAAATATTTCTTCAAAGCAGTAGAACTGAGGAAATATTTTGTGACAAGGTGAATATTTTCTGTTCTTTTTACCAGTTGAAGTAGGACAGGAGTGAATAATAAACATATGCAAGGTTGGCCTTTCATGGAAAAAAATTGGAAATTTTTCTGTATAAAAACAGACGATTTGTGAGCACGAACAGAGGAACTCAGTTTCAATACCAAATTCAATTGAAGAGGCAAATAACTGCTCACACAGTTTGACTGAGTGTTGATCAGAAAACTGCCACAACTGTTGAAACATAGACGGAAAAACAACAAAAGCGCTGGAGGAGCATGGTTTTACACTGAATCGACAGATCACGTTATAACTAAGCATGATGGGAAGAAGGCTGTTTGTGAGGCTGTCAGCTGGGGGTTGGAGAAAACCTAATGGCTGATGATCATTCATTGATCCTTCAGCTCTTCAGCAGCCACATCCCTGAGGCTCACTTCTGACCTCCCCCTCTTTCTTTTTCCATTCCTCCCGCTCCATCCGCAGCACCTCCCACCGTCCCGCAAGGTCTCATTGATCTGCGTCCTTCAAGGGCACTGTGGTCTTGTGGTTGCAGGCATCCTGCGATGTGGACTCTTAGACGGTCGAACAAGTTAAGATGATTGCACCGGACCACTTGCTGCAGAGAGTCAGCAGGGACGATGATCTGGGGACCACAGCGCAGTACAGCTCAAAGAGAGCTTAGCCATATCTCCACCTCATTACCCTGTTATTCCAATTTGTGGACACATTCCTGTACACAGCGTCGCCCTGAATCATAAGAGGAGGTCTTCTCTTCCGCAATAACCTGGAAGGAAAAAACCCCACACGCACAGAATAGATGGTTGAAAATTGCAATTTCCCCACACAGAGTTAGCCATCCGTCTGCCCTGCTCTTGTAAAGAGATTTTAATGAAATGCAATGTATTTGCACCAAATGTGAATACCTGCATCCATCACCTATGCAATTAATCGTACACTGTGCTGTAAATCATGCCTGGCGGTTGTGTGTGATTGGAGGAGACAGCTAGCTGTTTGAAAGGCTGGCACGCTCACATCTATTCCACGTGACTTGCATTTCGCGATATATTGACACAAGAGGTTGAATTCATTATTTCTTAGAATGATGGTACGCCGTTCTCGAGCACATGGATGACTGAGCATGGGAGCGTCCATGCATCATGATGCTTCTGACCATTCAGTCATCGATGCACAGTATGAGGGAGTGTCTTGGTTTCTGCAGGCTCATAAGAAATAGTGTTGAATCCGAGATGCCTGTATTTGATCTTGCTAATGGCACTTTTCTTGGCCAAAGAGAAAGACATCCTGATTGTAATTGTTTTAGCTGCTGTCAGTGTCGAATATCATGTAGCATTTAGATGGTTGTGGGTCACTGAAACTGCATATAAACAGTGTAAAGCCTGTCCATGTTCACTTTTTTGAGACAACTGGCATCCAAAGTCGTTACTGACATGACATTCAATCGTTTGAGCCTTGGACAGTCAGGGTGGGGAACAAACATCTGTGCAAGTTGGTGGAAACGATCTTTATGTGTGGTTGATCCATCTTTTCAGGGTTCAGCCAGTCGTCAGGTTTGTCCCAGGCTTAAGGATGGTAAAGGTTTGTTCCACGCTAGCAAGACACCAGGAGCGTGACAGCATGTCAGTCATCCTCCATGTGTACACGCTCAAACAGTCCTGAGACGAGCTCTAATCAGACAAATTAAGAGAAAACACCCTCTGCAGATGTGCAGGGCCTTTAATGAAAATATACTGGAAGCAGTTTTTTATTTGTTTCATTTACTTGTTAACCCCCTGGAGGACTGTCAGTCACTTTTGAGGTAGTCTGACATGCGTTGACATTTTTATATCTACCTATATATGTAAAAAAGAAAAAAAAAGCATTGATCCCAAAGTGCTACATATGCTCATACTCAGCACCAACAATCTGAGAGCAGTAAGAATGTCACTAATCTGTTTTTGTTGTTGTTGCTGCTTGTTTAAACGTCCTGCCGTCAGACACTTTTCAAACATCAAAATGTCTGTTTCATGCTGCTGGTGGGATTGCCCCTGAGGATTCATTTCACCTGTTTTCTCTGCAGTGATGAAGTGACGGCTGATATGCCGTATGAGATAAAAGGCCTGTAACAGCCAACATAGCCCTTGTGTGCAATTGTGCTTGGCAGACTGTCACTAATTATGACTTACCTGCATGGTGACCAGTGACCAGTCTGCCACATATGAACGTCTCATATGTACCATGATGTTTCTTAAAAGAAAAACGGATGCATGGAATCAATAATATACTCAGCTGATAGTAATTAGCAGGTAAATTACTCAGAAGCCAGAAAAGTGGGTTGCATCACTGTCCTCTCTCCTCTCCATCACATTCCCTCCCTCACCCCTGCTTTGCATATTACTTTTCTCTCATATGTCTCCCCTTCCCTCTCCTTCCTCTCCTGTTATATCTACTTTGATTGAAATCACTCTTACTCCTGAAGCAACCATCAGGGATGCAGATATGCAAGCCTCTGATTAGATTACATTCCTCGTCTTTTAAGAAGAGGGAGATTTATGCCTTTTCATTATTAAAGAGAAAGCATTTAATCAATAATTATTGGGGAGAGAATTTATGGCAGGCACAGTCGGTAGAAAATCTTTGGGGCCAATGTTATTAACTGTGACAAGGCCTGTGGCTGCTGAGGGCTTGGATCTGGGCCCGCCGTGTGAAGGCAGGCGGTGGCAGAGCCATCACTCTGTCTGCCTGGGTGGATGGAGGCCTGCAATCTCTGCCAGCTGCTGACAAGCAAGACACAAGACGCCCGTGCCACCTTAAATCTCAAACGGGATTCAAAACGAGACAAACACATGCAGATATGCACGCGAAACGCACGCACGCCTCCTCTTACATGTCTGGCTTCTTGTTGCTTCACTCAACAGCAGAAAGCTGTGATACTGCCAAGTGTGAGCTGTGTACTTGTCCCTGAAATGATCACAGGCAGTCAGAATCTCCCTGAAGACACAACTTGGTAAAATCCAAGGCGAACAAGTTCACTCATCACTGCCAATTCCCTATCCACTACCTTGTGTGTATTTGTCTGAGCAGCACAGCTTGCTTTTTTGATGTTTATTTTTTATTTCTCACATACAATTATGTTTGGGCATACCCAAGGGTCTCCGTTACTTCTCCCTCCTCTACCTCTGTAAAGTTTTATTTGATTGATTTTCAGCAATTTTCGTCTTGTAAATCCACCATCTCCATCATGCTTGGCTTACTGCGTTGATGTCCGCCCTTGCTGTCGACACTGTCTCAGCTCAGAGATGGATGAATGAAGGAGGGGGCTGAAGGGAGAGGGAAGGAAAAAATAAAAAAAACTCTGATAGGAAAGGGAGGGAAGCCAGTCCTGTAAGAGGCTTAAGAGCCTCCTGGAAGCTGTCGTTTGGCTTGGGACCGAGTGCTGTTGTGGAATTGAGTTGCTCCTTTATCTGCTTTCGGCTTTGTGATTCCAGGCAAAAGTCTGACCACCGCTGCTCTGCTTGGTTGGCTGTGGCGCATACACACAAAACACACGCACACACAACCACGGGCTTAAGACCCTCTCACACACGACTGACTCCATCTTTAATTTCTCAGTTTGAACTTCTGAGTTGCTGTTTGGAGGCAACAACAACAGCGGGGAGCATCAAACAGGCCGAATTTTTTCATTTCTCTGTGCTGTTTGCGCATCTCAGACAAGTTTGAAAAGTTGCTCAAGCCAACGTTTGTTGTCATGACTTAGATGAGTGTTGTGTTCACTGATGTGGCGGGTCCAATGCTTAACACCCTCCCTCACGACAGCGCTGAGGACACAGGTGTGATCTGTAGCCTGCAAAACAACATGTGCAGCGATTTTGAAACAAAGTTAAAAACTCTTGTTCAAATGTCAGAGAAAGGTGGACGGAGAAAGAGAAAGAACAAGGCAAAACATGGTAAATGCATGTAACACCTTTGACTTTGGGGATATGAAGTATGTGATATGCTGTAGGTGTCAGTAACGTTCCCAGTTCACAAGCACAGTCTTGCTTATCTGCTTATAGACAGACACTGTAACACCAGTGAACTAAAAGTAGAGTGTTATTCACATTTAAATTTAAAGTTGCAACCATGTAGTGAAGTTCATTATCTTGTTTAGAAGATGGGACTGGCATCACTTAGTACATCAGTTTCAACTAATAGAACAAAATTTGTAATGTGTGGGGGCCACTGCACGGACAATGCTAAGTGCCAAAACATAAGATTTTACCAATCTTTGGAGCAACAGCACTTGATTTACAAAACAAATTCAATTTTTTATCTTGACGTGGAGTGTTCAGCTTTATTATAAGATTGTTTAAAGACATTAACACCTGTTTGTTGATGAATTCCTGAAATAAGTGGAACTCTAATTAGAAATGCAACATTGAGCAGCGACAGTTTCTTTAAGTTTTCTGCAATGCTGATACAAATGAATGAGCAGGTAGTAGTCTAATCTTGAGTTAAAAGAGACTGTAAAATTACATCATTCAATGCTTTATGAATGTAACAGATGAATAGCTGTAAGTGTGATTCAGACAGCATGAATGTTACACAGACACCTGCCAGTGTTTTCAGTCAGAAGCCAAGGTGACGTAGATTTATATTCTGGTCATTCATGCTTGGATGAACGTTAGTTACCAGCTAGTTTTATCCAAAATGTGCAAAAATGATTAATGGAATAAGGAAAAATAATGCACTGAATGAATGCGCCTAAATATCAGGTCATTTCTAAAGACTCAGTGTTTTGAATGATGTGATTTTTACACAACACTTGCAACTGTGCCTTTGTTTCCTCGGTGCACACACAGCGAGCTGGCCCGTCAGGTTATTTTCTCTTACAAGTCCCGTACAACATTTGTGTTTAATCAAGCAGCGACAGAACAAAGACGCCCAAGCTTTAGTTCAAAGCTCCGCTTTTTTCTTCAGATCCTCTCTGATAAAACCAGGTCCAGTTTTCATGGTGTCAGGCTCTGTTTATATAGTTTTTCTGGATAAATGTCAACCCATGACCTTTTTTGAACTAATTTACTCTCCACAGAAGGCAGATGCAGCATTTGTGCGGCTGTGTTCACTGGTGAGGTGGTCTTTTACTGCTATAATCCTTTACATTTCCCCCCTTACCAGGACATGCGTGAATGCATGTGATCTCTCTCTCTGACAAACACAATACAATTTCTTGTGTTGACAAAACTACGTTCTTAGAAAAATATATTGAGATGAAAACAGTAACTCTCAATCAGTACCAATTTACCCTCCAGATTAAAAAGTGTCCGAAATCAAATATGAAAAGAAAGCTATTCTGCCTCTTTCCCTCACTTGCAAAGTTTCCACAATTTTAAACAAATTTGTAAAAAAATCTGCAAAAAAGCAAATGAACGTCAGTATTAGAAGATGGCCACTGAGGCAAATCTGTGTCTGTTGTGCCTTGTTGCATTTTGCTTTTATGTCGCATCGAGACACTGACACCTCAGCTAATTGGCAAATACACATAAAAGCAGGTGAATGGAGACAACTTACAATGAACAATTTTTTTTTCACCATTTCTTGCAATTCACTCTTATTTGAGCTCATACTGCTCTCCACAGTGACCTACGGTATAAAGACATTAGTTAATAAGCCCCAGTTTGATCGCTGATGTTACGAACAGGCACTGCGTTTGCAGTGAAGGAGCTTGTGATTAGTCGTCCAAATACACCAGCAACAGCCAGCTTGTGTTTGGGTTTTCATAATTCCCCTCATTATTTTGTGTTCCGGAAGATGGACTACTCCAGTTTAGATTTAATGGCCGCACCACATTGTGTGCTGTGCCGCTAATGTTAATGTAGGATAGTGTCACAAAAAAGCTTAAAATCATACAGTAATTCATGGAAAAGAAAAAAACAAACACTGTTTTTCCAAAAGCTCTGCCTCATTTTCTGCTTCTTTCACAGTCTTGCATTGCTGGACCTGAACAGCTGGAGGCCAAAAGCCTTGCTCAAGAGCAACTCAGCAACGGTCATGAGATTGTTGCTCATTTTACACATGCAAATGCAAACCAGCTGTTAAAGGTGGATTGATATAACAATTACACCCCCCCCCCCCTCCTTGCATCTAGTTGACATTACATGTACACATGATAAATTTTCAGCTTTAAGATTAAAAACAGAGATATGAGGAATTTGAATACGCTAAAAAAAAACATGTGCAGTGAGGCAACATTTGGACAACAGGCACCAGAAAGAATGCAACAATCTGGATTATCTGCAGACAAAAGACGGTCATTTGAATGAGGTGTGAATAAAGGGAACTTCAGTAGTCTAAGCCTCGGCACGCACTCAAACACGCTTTTCAAATCCCATCTAATTTTGAAAGCGCCGATAAGCCTGCTTCTCTAGGCTACCACATGGCATTGTAGTACAGCATATCCTCCATGTGCTCCTGCAAAAGCATGGCGGGAGGCCCAGCGGAGGGTTACATGCTTGGTTTGGCTCTCGATGTTGCCACCTGTTTAGGCAGCCAAGAGTTCAGTCAAATGAGGCTCTGAGTGAGCTGAGTGTCGGGGATGAGCAGCATTTGACCGAAGCACCCTTCACGCTAAAAATCACATCACAGGTGAGAAGTACTCAGACACATACTCACTTGTGTAGACACTTGTGGATGTGCTTAGGCAGTAAAGCATGACTGCCTCTTTACCAATGGACATGTGGCTTTCTATGTTTATTAATCGCTTGTATTTTCTATGCATTTGAATGTGTTGCACTTATCAAGAGCGGTGTACGTTTAATGAGTCTGGTGCAGTGCATTAGAAGGCACTGAGGCTGATGAACACACACCTATGTCCCTCTTTTTAGCTGTTGGCCATGGAAGTTGAACCAGGCTGTTGCCTAACTAATCGTTGGGTTGTGGGTTATACTTGGTCACGCCCACCTAAGACATCAATAGGCGTAAGCCTTTCACAGATTCAACAATCAAAACATCCTTGAAACTCCAACTTTTTCAATTCCAAGAAAAATGTGAACACTGTCTGTTAATGTTTACAAAGAATTCTCCGATATTCACATTTATAGTTTATATGATTTTTTCGCCCAATGTACTGCGGGGACTGGTGACGATATATAAAATCATTTGACCTTTAACAATTTGCTCTATGCTTTTGAACATGCAGTTATTAGCAGTTTGCATCGTATAAAGGAGATTTATGTTAGAGTCTTTGCAGAGATGTTAGGAGGAGGAAGATCACAGCCTATATAAGCTTTCTGTGCAGTGTTGTGTCAGATGAAGCCAGCTTGTCTGGTCAAACAGATTCACAGAACTGCAATCCCTGTGTGTGTGATGTGCACATACTAATTTATTTATCTAACAGATCTTCTGGGCATACAGCGTTAAACTCTTGACAAAAAAAGAAGAAGCCCTCACTCTAACTTCTGCCTGCCTTACATGCTGTAACGTTTAACCGATCTCAGAACCAAAGACAAAGCTGACAAAGTCCAGATGAATGGCGATGAGACTACAGAGTGCCACCATGTTTCTTTTCTGAGTCTGGTGCCTTACTGAGTATCTATGCCTCAAATAGTCAGGAGTGTGATTTTCTTTGATATGACCTTCAGCCTATTAGACACCTGACCTCAAAGCCTTGAAGTTGCAGCCACCACGCTGATGCTGAAAATCACAAATATATAACCAAGCATTGCTTTTCATAATGCTTTCAAAATGTTCCACGGTTGAGGAAAAACTGACACAAACTGGTAAAGAAACTTTACCGCAGTGTAAGTGGAAGCCAGGTCTTCTTGAAGCCTCCTACATTCCACTGCTGGCTTTGTTGTTCAGTTCATTTTTCTCCCTCTGTAGCTCACACTGTAACTCCCCGCTCTCCTCTTACAGGGTTTCAGAGGTTGCTGCTTATAGACAAGACAAACGATTTAATGACTCTGACATTGAAATATCCGTCCTAAGCTGAACCTGTACCTTCCTGACCTTCTTATTGACTGTAGCTGATTTCCTCACCTCGCCTTCAGACGGCAATCAGAATCATAATTTATAGCCCCCTGGCTCCACCTCTGCCTCTGACTGATCCCATTAAATCCATAAGGTCAAGGGTCAAAGGTCATCAAATGTCCTGCCTCTACTAGGGCAGGCTGATGTCAACAGGGAGGGACTCCCCAAACACCTATTTTCCCTTCAGCTGATTAAAAATGACACCATACCTTTTCATCACGCGCAGCTCTTCCAGGAGAGAGGTTTTGATTACGAGGTGTTTAATAATGTTCAGTTAAAGTAACGTGAAAGTGGAAATCTGCTGGAGGAAGATGAATGAAAAGCCTCTGATCTCAAATGAGTTAAACGCCATTTGAAAAAAAAAAGTGGCATCTGCTTTTTAAAGCGACTGCCGGAGTGAAAGCAAAGCGGAGTGAAGGTTATGCGTTTTCTCAAGGCCAAGCTTTCTAAAACTGGAAGATGCCATGTGTATGGTGAAAAGATTCAGGTGCGAACACGATGGAGCAATATTTCATTCAATATAGACGTAAAGTGCCATAATGAAATACATTGTAGGTTAACCTTAAAGCCACAGAAAGAAGTATTCAAAGTATCTTAGATTTATTCATATTAATAAAGATATTGTGGACTACGTATCACTATCGCTGTTCAATATAACTTAACCTATGCTCATTTATTCAGACTCTGCTCTTAACACGCCTGTCCTTAGAGAAATAGTGCAGCACACAAGAAGTGATAGTTGTTCCACTTTTGTTGAACATAATGATAAATAATGAAGCACCGATTCATGAGCGTGAGCAGCGGTATCCACCGCGCATGAACACATCATCAAACTTTCTGAACAAGAAAGAGAACACCAACTGATCGCTGACAGGTGATTGACAGATGGTGTCTGGACTGTGCAGAGCAATCACCACAGCAACAAAGACTGTGAAAAATAATCAGTAGTGCTTTTGAACACTCGCTGATACATTTAAAGCAGGCCTTTATTCCTCAAAGATGTTTTAACTGTTTTGTGACATTCAGCCTATCGGGTGCAATGGGAATCTAAAACCTAAATCCTTAAAATGCTGAGGAAAGGAGAGAAAGCATGAGGGATGGGCGTGCTGAGACACTTCCAGATGATTTTACTCTCAGAAATCAGTAGAGGGCACTGTGAGCTTTTTGGTCAGCTCGCCCCACCCGCCCCGCCTCCCCCCACCACAGTCCTGCAAG
This sequence comes from Chelmon rostratus, assembly GCF_017976325.1. NCBI lineage: Eukaryota > Metazoa > Chordata > Actinopteri > Chaetodontiformes > Chaetodontidae > Chelmon > Chelmon rostratus. Next base: position 13,443,405 of record NC_055661.1, read on the forward strand.
TGGACCAGCCCGCTGCCTGGCCTGCTGTCTGTTGTTGTAGGAGATTTAAACAAAGAGGGTTAATATCAATCAGTGTGTGTGTAAACACACTCATAACTCACTTGAGTAATGAAGCGGCAGTGAGTCAGCCTTTTTCCTGTATGGGGATAATGGTGCGTGTGAGTGTGCGTGTGTGTGCGTGCGTGCTTGCGTCCGCTTGCGTGTGTGAAGGGGGTGGATTGTGAGAGACAAGGGTAGCCTACGATAAGAGCGTAGGCATGCTGTGGGCTGTACAAAGAAAGAAAGACGAGATTGGCAAATGACCTCACACAGGTCTGTAAGCAGGGAGTTGCTGGATCTGAGTTGTGCTTCATACTTACACAACCCCTCTATAAATAAATACACAGTGTGTGAAGCCTTGAAAAACAGCCATACCTTGCTTCATTAACAGCCAAACGCCGTCTCATTTTTTTGAACCTTGAAGAAAAATCCTTGCATTTTCAGTCAAATATATGGCTCAACCGTTTTGGCTGGGAAAATCCTTTTTCTCATCCCAGATCTCATCAGGAGTTTCATCTTTACAACATTTTGAAGGAAATACAGTAGTGTAATAATGAATAATAAAAAAAAAACATTCATCATACGCCATTTTTCATAATACAACACATGCTCATTCCCAACTCTCCACCTACGGACACTTGGTTGGCACCTTGGTGTCACTTTTTGAGCATCTTTTTTTTCAGCACTCTGCATTCAAGTTAGCATAATATGCAACATATAGTTAGCACTCTGGTTAGGTTCAGGCACCAAAACTACTTGGTTAGGATGAGGAAAAGATCATGGTTTGGCTCAAAGTAAGTACGCTAATTATCTACGTTACTTACGTACATCATGTTATGGTCGTTACAACACTAACAACAGAAATCAACCTTCACTTTTGGTTTCACACAAACCCCAGTCTCCTGTGTTAAAGTCCTTTGATAGACCCATCCAACTACCCAAAAGTCCTCCCTAGGTGGTTTTTATCTATTTATGCTACATCATGTGATGTGTTGAGAGCTAGAAGTCTATCAGACCACCCTGCATGTTGGAAAATGTTGTTTAAGTGGTAGCCAGTGTCTTAAAAGTGATGCCAAGGGGCCCTGACCGAGCGTCTGTATGTAAGGAGATGGCAGTGAGAACGGCTTTTATAGTAATAAACAAAAATGGTACTTTAGAAAGAGAATTAACACAATACCTCTTTTTCATGTCATACACATTAAACCCCCTGCAGGTTTACCTCATTTGAATTCGAGATGTCAGTGTGGTCGACCAATCAGCATCCAGCACCGTGACTGACTTAAGCTTAATTGATATTTGTCGTTTGACCTGTGCGAGTGTCTCCGAGCAGAAATGACGCATTTGCAACTGACGGAAGTGTTGCGAGGCATAATTGTCAAATACGGCTAGAAATTATTCATGTCATGGGCAACATCAAGGACTGCCACACGGAGCATGGAGAGCTCATTACCGCAGCGATACTCGCCACTTTATAAACGCGGCCTAAGCCGGGAACAAACATGGAAGGTGGAGAGGACAGACTCAAAAAAGTCAGAGAGAAAGAAAGAAAATATCATCATTTAAATGACTCACTAATGACTGAGACCACAGCCGCCGAGCCAGAACTGGCAGGGTGGAAGAGAGTGAGTGATCACTGCACTTAATCATTTCTCAGTCTTTCTACTTACTGTCACTTAAGTATAAATGTGGAACAAATTATCTGTTTTTTAGAGAGAACTGTCAAGAGTTTTGAGCTACCAAGTTTTGAAATTAATTCCATAAATACTCATTCAACTAAATCCCCTGCGTCTGCAAAACATTTCGGATAACCATTTGTATGACCATGATCCACGCCACACATCAAAATAAAACCATTCAAACCAGTATCAGCATCAGGTTGTGCAACAACGACACACTGTAGAAGACAATAATCAGCCTGATTCCTATTTGCTGTGTTTTATTTATGGGTTTGCTTGAAAAACACTACACTACCCACAACCCTTGGTGAGTTCTCACCCGTTGGAGATACTGTTGCCATAGAGACGTTCAAGTTGGCAGCCAGACCACGTTAAAGTAACATCAGCGCGCTAGCAACCCTTGCTGGAGAATGGCATCACTCCACCGTGGTTTTACTGTCGGAAACGATGTGCTTTGTAGACAAAAAAGTGAAGACGATCATTAGAAATCAGTAGTTAATGTATGCGATGAATAGTTTATTCTGCCATGTATTTGCAATATCGTTCTGGAGCCAGGGATTAAGAGGGTGGGCGTGTTTCAGCTCGTTTACAGACCGCTAGGAGTTTGAATTCCTCGCCTTAAAGACGTGATCCTTTGGGGGGAGTCGATTTTTAACCGGAACAGATTGCCTACAGTACATTCTACATAGCTTACATCCACAATCCATCATCCAGCTTGTCACCAGCGAGACCATCCCACTGAACATTAGTCTCACCTTATTACATTAGGGAAAATGGCATAAACATATTTGTCTATAAAGTCAGTGTCATAAAGGGATGTCAAGCACTATAAAGCAGGAAGACAGCAGCCGGAGTAAAAATAAAATTCTCAAAATGTCCAAAAGAAGGAGACGGATTCAGATTTGTGCACAAAGACAGAGCTGTGTTTTGCAATTTACTGCGTAATCACACAGCTGATTAGGAAAATGCACGTTAGACACACATTTCCAGCACACCAGCACCATCATGTCTAACTCCTGGCTTGTGTGGGAACGTGGATCTGCCGGGCATCCTGCTCATCTCACTGTACATTCAATTACAGTCGCACACAAATTACATCAAGAATACCAGCCAGCATAAGCTGCCTGCCGCCTCCGCACGAGAACACGCTCCTCCTTCTCCTCATGCCCCCATCTCGCTTTCATTCCCGTCGTCTTCTCTGTCTCTTCTTTGGCATTTCCGCAGTCGAATGCTGGACTGTTACTTGTCAGAGAGCGGCTTGCTTTCAGTTGCCACGACGGTACTTTTTGATCTCTCCCAGAGTCGAGGTGGGAAGCACATGAGCAGAGAAAAACAGCCTCAATCAAGCGGCCTCATGTCTTTAAACACCCACTGCCGACACGTGCTGATAAAGCTTGTTCTCTTCTAGTGCTATAGAAATACACACACACACACACACACACACACACTGTGCAGCTCATGTGCAACATGAACACACAGATACAGGCATGAATACATATACATTCACACAGATGAATGCGTGTACACACACATGCACCAAACACCCACTCTACTCATACATATGTGCGCTCATCAAACACACACACACACACACACGCACATTCTCTCGACACACAACAAGGCTGCACTCAGCGTGTGTTCTCTGCATCATTCTTGCTCTTTCTGTCTCTCTCCAGGGTACGTATGATAGCGACTGATGTAGCCGGCAATTTATATCGCTGAAGGAGGCGTAAGAAAAATACAGATAATATCCCGCAAAGGGGGTTTCAAAAGTGGAGGAACGGTGGTTGTGAAGGAGATGAGGAAGAGTGGGGTAGGGGGTCCTGAGAGCTGGCTGTAAGGCTGTAGTGTCATTCAACCTGACACTCAAGAGACATTTGCAATCCACTTTGAACATAAGCTGTTTTCTCTGCATTTTCCAACATCGTGTTGTAAAGGGCTCAACCAGACACTATACTGTACTGTATTCAGTCAAAGTTGAAGTTAACCATGCAGTAATTAGTCTAAATGGGGGGTGGGCTTTTTCTCTGTTGGCAAGTATTTGTCCTCTGCGAGCAAGTAACTCATCAGCTCCAGGGCCCAGATCTGTTGCTAGCCTCTGACCTCCCAGCGGAGCGTGGGCAAGAGAAGAGAAAACAATTTATTCTTTGTGTGTTAACAGCAAAACAATGAGGAGAATGAGACAACATGTCAGCCTCTGATGATCTCATACAGTTCAAGGCTAAGTAGGGACAATTTGATGGGGGAAAAGCCACAGGATTAATGTTAGAACAGCTACGTAATGGAAGACAAGTGGTGCCTTTCCTGGAACATCTTTCCTGTCTAAGATGTGTTCATTTGATGTGTACATAAGTGTTCCATCTGTCCCTGGCAGCACCCAGTTCAAACAACAAGTCCTGCAAATTAAATGACGAACTACGTTGTATGTAACTTTCCTCCAGTGCGACACACAAATTATTGGAAAGTGAGTAAGAGGCAGAGAGGATACGGCAGAGAGAAACTGAGGTGTATGACTGGAATCAAACCAGCAACGCTTGCCACGACACCACCTTGTGCACAGCTTGTGCTGTAACCATTCGGCTACCAGCACGCTCCATTAAAGCATTTTTCTGATCTGACGCCCTCATCAGCGTGATGTCTTAATTCTTTCTTCTTCTTGTCTTTGTTGACTGTTACAAATTACTTTTGGGACAAATATTTCAGTGTATGATCTGACAATGACAATCTGACTTGAAAGTGACTTTGTTACAATCACAATTTCCGTTTAAATGACTCCATTATTAGGTTTGGACAGAGGCCTTTCGTCTTCATGGTAAATGACCACTAGGCTAGGTCTGGGAATGACTAAGGTCATTGTTAAAAGAAACCAATGTTGAGTCGCACATACTGTTGATCGTTGATCATGGATCTCGATCGTCATGGGCCTGCCCTTGCATGGCTATAAATAAACCTTTCTGATGAATGGCTAAACATCTTCAGTTAAATCTGTATTCAGTTTATATTGATTTGGCTTTCTCCAGGCTTTGTATCATCTAAATGATTGGGATGAACATTTGTGACACAAAGAGTTATCAACCTGTTCTACAAACCAGAAGTTACACAGCAACACAAGAACACCCACAACTGATGCAGCACGGATTCAAATAACCTGATTTTTGGCTTCAGTATGGGTCATGCTCCAAAAAACGTGGAAAATGTCACTTGGGTAATTGCTCAGAGTTACAGAGGACATTGTACAACTGGTTTCACAAGTTGTGTTGTACCCCCTGTGACTTTTAAGTTGACTTTGACATGTAAGATTCAAATCCACGTAATGTCTGCTTGGGGCAGAGATCAAACAGAATAATCTAGCAACAAGATACTGTATGTCGCCATGCCGTTTAAACTGTGCTTTTTAATGGACAGAATTTAATTGTATGTAGCTGAAAGCACTTTCAATGCCAGTAATTTGTTCTTGTGGCTGTCCTGTGTGTTTGTGTGTGTGTGTGTGTGTGTGTGTGCGTAGGCGGTGTTGGAAAATGCCAGTATATTGATTGTAATGACTCTCTGTAGGTGGTGATTTACTTTTACAGAAGACAAATAATAGAATAATATGGCCTTATAGGCTGCTTTTCAATTTTCCAATTTCAGTTATGAACAGACTAATGTGACAGTGGCTAAAACATAAGGGCATATTTAAGTCTCCTGACTCTTCATCCTAACGATTGATGCTGGATTGCTTCCCCTTGAACATGAATCTTGAGGAGCTCTTACAGTCACTCCATTTATCCCCATTTAGGTTGGGAAGAGCTCCAGGTGGGGAAAGGCCATTTAATGAAACACACTGAGGTTAAATGAGAGCCAAGTTAGGGCAAAGTGCTTTTAGCCGCAGATCTATAGCCTGTATGAAATGTTAATTCCTCGAACATTTATCTTCTGTTTTTATTGATGCCAGATGCTGAAGATATGACAAGTTACTCTGTGACATGACACATCATCTGCAATAAATTCTAGTCCTGTTCACGATTTTCATGAAATAAAACCCCACTGTTGATAAACTTCATGGTCAGATTTTTTTTCTGCAACAGCATTTAATGGATTCACATTCAGTAATCACTTACATGTTTTTTTAGAACTGGCACAGTTCAATGTTACCGCACCGGAATCAGATTCACGGGAAACCGATGCATGAACGTTATCCATCAAAATTTAATGTAACCGATTGATTATCTAACTGACTTCCTCGCTGGGTTAGGGTCTTCACTCTCTTTACACCTTGTCAGAGCTGTTCTAGCTAACGCAAATCAAACCTGCCTCTTCACTTCTGACCAAACTGCTGCTCTACAAGATTTTGCTGTAGTGTTAAACTGCACTTGCTGTTACCACAGTAACCAAAGGTGTCACCAGATCAAGCAGGGGTGGATTTGGTGAAAATCAATTATGAGATTAGACCAATAATTTAACCAATACTTTCTCCTTCTCTTGAAAAAATGAATCATTTTCTCAAAATAAATAAATAAAACTAGATGTTTCTGGTGATTATTTTGCTTAAAAGTCATTAATATGTATTTTTCAGCTGGGCTACAATATGAAATGTTACAATAAATGTTTTAAAAAAATAACATAAAATAGTAGACAAAACGGTTTTCCTTGAACGCAACACAAGTGGCTGAGATCACATCAGGGCATCATGGTGGGTGCGACAAAATCAAAATGGCGCATTTCAAGAGAAATGGACAAAAAAGCAAGCCAGTGTGTCTAAGTTAGTTTGTGAGGACGAGGTTGCAGTGATGAAGAAGGCTAATCTGGAGCAACATATTAACTACAAACATGCTAAATGGATGAGCTGCACGGATAAATGCAATTGCTTAAAGTTAACGCTCATCAATGGAGCCCAACATGCAGCTTTCAAAAGACAACATCCTGACAGAGACAATGTTGTGCAGGCAGATTTTGTGGTGAGTGAGCTGATAGCTAAGAAGCTGAAACCTCATTCAGAATGAGAATTAGTGAAGGAGAGCCTTGTTGCTTCTGTGGAGGTGAAGTAAAATTACTCCAAACTGTCAGTTTATCTGGAATAAATCACAGAGATGAAGGAAAACCTGTCATGGAAAGCAGTGATACTACATCTCTGTGTGATTTGGCCCTTATGGTGGATGTTACCAAGCACCACTCAGAGCTAAACCTCGAGAGGAGAGGAGGAAAGAGGAAACACTGCATTCTTCTACTCTGCGAGAACAAAAGCTGCTGTGACGTCTGAATATGCTGAGTGTGAGAACACCTTCAGGCACTTGATGAGAAGCTTCATGACATGAAAAGAAAACAAAATGAACTCAACATATTTGCTGTTTAATGTAGAGCCAGCTGATGTGTCTGACAACATACAGCATGAAATCATTGTGCTGCAAAGCAACAACCTGCTACTGTGAACAGGTCTTTTCAAAAGGGACTGACTGACTCTTGCAAAGACTCAGTTCTGCTTAAGACTGACGGACTCAAACCTGTAAAACCAGAGGTTTCAGAGGCCTCACCAAAGAAAGCAGTTCCAGTCAACCAGTGATGTATGTGTTCATCTGAAATGTGTGATATATGTGGCCAAGGCCACCCTGATACAATTGCTGGCCACCCCAAATGAGCCCCCTCTACCCCCTGACCACGCTCATTATGCATAACATTCTTCGGAGGTGCTGCCCAATCACCAGTGACAAGCAGTTTTGATGCCTAAACCTAACAGACGTGCAACAATTTCACAGTGTTAATGATGTATTTTAAACTGTGACCGTCTCAGGGTTTAATAGTGGTTAGTGGATGTAACTCCAGTTTGTTTTGGGAGTCAATAGAAACAACCTATTGTGTTGTGTAAGTCTAAATGATAAAATGTATTTTCATGTGTTTATGCTAATTTTCATGGTAATTTCCTATACTATTTACTCCTATACTGTACATTACTTGAGCACATTCCAATCTGCTGTATATGTTGTACTTTCTCTCTACTCTGCAAACCTAAGCCCTGTGCTAAGGCTGATCCGGTCAGAGGAAAAATGCTGCAGTACACTATTCATTATAATCTACTACGAAGGCATTCCATTATTTACAATCAATACACAATTATCCTACAGGCAGGGGAAATATCTTGTTTATGTCCAATAATTTTTTCGTGTAATGGTTCTGGTTGACCTGTGGCTGGGCTGCAGAGAGAAGAGGGCGACGGAGGATGTCAAGGGTTGATGGACTCGCTTACAGCCATCTTGGTGGCACCGGAATGGGAACGGGAGGTGCTAGATTTTGTGGGCGTAGTGTAATATTTGGAGAGTTTTAACAGTGGTAGTAGTAGTAATAGTAGTAATATTTACAGAGTTAATGTTGAGTTAAGATGAACAGATAGTTAATATGGAATTAGTCATATATGAGTGTAAGATATTTAATCACATGAAATATGTGAAGCTTTAATCTGCGAGAGAGGACACCCAATCGATCCATATTACAAACGTTTCCTTACCCAGCAAGGAACAAGGTCAGCCTCGAAGTGGATCACTGTTTCCCTTTCCCTCTGGTTAGTGCAGTGGTAAGCTATCCAATATTCCCATAAGGCTCCAGGTCTTCCAGTGGTGGCTTCCAGTAGAGGAGAAAAAGCCCCCCGGGTCTTTAACTCCACCGCTTCTCTCTTCACGGATTGGCTCCTGATCTAAAAACAGTCATCTCCCATTGCTATATTGATTGGGATTCTCTGGGGAGGGCCGACTGTAACATCGGATACCGGGGATCTGCTTGTGGATTGTGTCTCCCTGTCAACACTTTAAATTGCCACCGGGGCCAAACTAGCAACATTCGAGCTATTCAATATGTCAGAGGCAGTTAAAGACGGCGGGTGGGATTATCAATGAGAGGGTGAGTAACCAAGCAGGCGCCCCATTTTTGGGGGGACTCGAACAGGAAGTGGAGCAATTTGATTTCCATATTGATAGTTTCTGAAATGAGAAACTGTGGATGGAAATTGATGCCATGCACCATGTCGAGCTCAGGCTTGTTGGCAGCTTTTAGGGGAGGCAGGCTTGGAAAGTTAAAAAAAACACAATCACCTGTGTTTTTATTTCTATTCCATATTACACCAGCAGTCCTCGTACTAGCCTCAGGCATTCACAGTGTTCCACATCACCTCTCTGGGAAAAAAAAAAGAAGCTGTTCCCCGATCATGTCATTTGACACTGGAATAATGACACATTGTTATAAGCGCAGCAACATTACCATTTCTCTGCTGTTAAGTGAGTAAGTCTATGGTCCGAGACAAAGCGAGGGCAGAGTCATACAAATGTAACCAGGAACCAATATGACAGGGGGCTGACAGGAGGAAAATTATGAAACAAGATTACATTATTCTAATGTGGGCAGACAAAAGGGTAAGGGACAAGAATAAATGGAAATTCAGCTGAGTCAGAGGAAAGCAGATAAATGCCAATGAGCCAATGCAAAGACTTTTATTTTAATGAGATATGGAAGGAGGTGATGGGATGAAATGAGAGATCAATGTGACGAGGAAATGACTGATTACACACCAACTCAAACGTTATAAAATGGTCAGGTTTTTGAAGTTCGACTGTAGTTTTCGCCGCTCAGATGTTAAATGGGCACTCATAGTGCACCATTCATTTCTGAAGAAGTTTGAGATAAAGCAGGAGCAGCGGTACAAAGATGTAGAAAAGTGTAGCCAGGATAGAGAAGCTCAGTTTGAGAATTTTAAAAGTTTTTCAACATCTGAAAGAAAAAATGGGTGTTCTTAAAAAGTACAACAAGATGTCAAATCCTTTATGAAGCTAGAAAGTTAATAGACACAGTGTTAATGACGTTTCCTCTCAGCAGCACTTCTGAAGAGAGCAGTGTGCTTCATGTCTGTTTCACTCATCAAGGGATTGAAAACAAACCAAACTATTTCTGCTGGACTTTGTGAGTTTTTCTTATATGTTTGTTTAAAATTCTGCTTTTCCTTGTATTATCTGTCTGTGGCGCTCCATGCTTCTTCTATACCTACCTATTTACTCTCTCACATTTCAATGTGTGGCAAACATTAAAATAGACTAAATACAAAAGCTGGAAATGCACGTATACACTACATGTTTGCCTGTTTTGGTCTACAGTTCATCAGCGCACTTTCAAATAGACATGACTTGTCATGTCGGTGTCCAAGAGTCCAGGTGATGAAGGGAAATAAAAGGAAAGCAGAGCACAAAACCGTCTGATTCTTAGATCCCTTACTTGCAACACCAGTATCAGTTTGTTTTTGTTTATTATTTGTCATCTGATTGATTTTGATTTGGCACAGTAGCGGCTGAGTATAATGTTATTATTGATACTATTTTTTCCTCAGTTAACCTGAATACCATAGTGGTTACTGGTCAAACATCATCAACAATGACTGAAACTCTGTATCTAGTCTACCAGTTTACTAGTGTTAGTGTACCCATCCCACATTGACCAGTATTCGGTGGGTACAGTGGCAGTTTCCACCGGGGCCATCCACGCTTGTGTGTGTTACTAATGCTGTGAGGTGGTCTCGATGAGATGACCACATGCTGTTTTATAAATGTGAGCCTCAGTGAAGAGAAGGGGGGTCTATAATGCTGCAAGCTGTTGTGAAACACAGTGGGGGATTTATGTCCATGGCTCTCTCCCTGGACCAAGAGGCCAAGCTCCTGGAGCTTTCTGTCTCTGACCCTCACAAGTCTGTCCTCTCATCTGGAATTATTCATGTTTCCACAGACAGGACTGAAGCTTTAATCAAATGCCTGCTACCCTTCACGCCGCTGACCTCTCTCACGCACAGCCGTCACAGCGGGGTAGGTAGGTCAATCGCTTCTGCCACCACTGTTTCCTCTGAGGAGCGTTTCCACCACACGAGATGGCCATTAAAGCGATTTGAATCAGTGCTGGCAGAGTGGACGTTGCTCGCCGCCCGCCTTGATAGCCCACAATGTAATGATTAATGTGTGTGAGGGTAGCGGTGGTCTTAAGTTTGGGACAAAACACAAGTGATTGGAAGGCACGTGGTTCAGTTCCACAGAGTGGCTGGGAAAATCTGATCAATGGCTGAGCTGCACAATGGCCAACAGCAGAGGACTCTGTGCACTTAGCACTATCCAGCATGATTGTGTTATTGTATGAGTTAAATAGCACCATGCTAAAACAGAGCATGTGTTTTCAGGTTGAATAATTAGTAAAACTGGATAAATTGTTACAAATCTTTTGGAACGACTGAACTCATGCTGCATAATATGACTTTGATTCAATAGCTTTGAAAACTGGTTTAAACAGAGACTAATATTACAGAATCCTTTCTGAGTGCCTGTAGCTCTAATGAATGTGTGATTGATGACCTTGGAGGTTGGTATTGTAGAGAGGCCGAAAATACATCAACTGTTATGTGCGAGAGTATAACTGGACTAAAAGCTGCATGAATGGATGGTGAAGTGCTAATTTAATTAACAATGTGCTTTCGCCATGATTATATATATAAAAGATGGTAATATCATGTTCCAAATGTCACCAAATCTCAGACGCATCATATGCAAAATAAAATAAATCGTACCACATTTCTGTTTTAAAAGCTGGATTATCTTCATGCTGTTGGCATTGCAAAGCTGTGATTGGAAGCATTGATACAGATAAAGTATCAATGCCAAATACAATTGGCTCGGTGCTTCACAAGAGCCAACTGCTTTTGGCAACACAAGGCCAACAATCCTTAACACACATGTCCACTAAAAGATGAAAAACGATAAGAAGTGAAAGAATGCACAAGCCAAGTGCTCAATCAGTTTCTACAGTACGTCCAGGGAACTTTGAGGTGCTCTTGAGCATGAAAACGCTCGTCGCAGAAAAGAGATTCAAGGACTCTTAGGCAGAGCGAGGAGAGAAAGGGTGTTACAAAAAAGAATTTATTTTTGGTCAGGCATACATTTTATTATTACCTTCTCTGCAACACAACTTTAGAGATGGGACAGTAAAATCTTCTGATATAATATTGTAATAATTTGAAAGGTGGACATACTGATGTCAAGCACAGTCTAGAGACATTCATGTCAAAAATTGCAAGGGGGCAATTTTTTTCACAAAATAAAATTCATTGATTTAACCCTGCATTGGAAAGGCTACAAAACAACAAGACTGGCTACCGTTTGCTTATAGAATTGATTGCAAGATATTATTGATTACATACAAAGTCCTGAGAGACCTCGCCCCCCAACTTATTTATCAGATCTCTTATTGGCCTATGTCCCTTCCTGCTCCCTGAGGTCCTCGGATGTGTCCTTCCTTGTTGTTCCAAGGTCCAGATTGATACATCAAGGTGGCAGAGGGCCTTTGCAGTTTGGGCTCCTAGACTTTAGAATGACCTGCCTGAGGAGATCAGCGCTGCAAACTCTTTCCAGCCTCACTTTTAAAATCCCACTTTTTGAAAATTGCTTCACAGTGATTTCATTTGTGTTTCCTGACATTTTACTTAGCTCTTTATGTTCATATTGTATTTAGTTTGTATGGCTTTTTATTGTCCTCGTGTTTTAAATGAGTTCTCCTTTTATTGTAAAGCACTTGTAACTGTGTTTTGAAAGGTGCTATATAAATAAAGTTTATTACTATTACTATTATTAAGAGTGTGTTCATATAGTGTTTTTCTCTGGAAGAAAAGCAGTGGCAGCGCAGCTGGTGAGAGCGGAAAATGCTATGAGGACACAAGCCCTGAGGCTACTGTTTCAAAATCAAAGAATAAATCTATTAATCAGAGCAGCCACATCAGAAAGCAGCAGTAGCAGAACGAAATGATTTTTTAAATATATAAACAATTCTCTGTCAAAATCAGGAGGGGGAGGTGCAGAAACGGCTGTCTGCACCTCTCTCTCTCTCCATGTGCTGTCCACAGTCGCCTCCGTCTTGGAGACGTAGCCTCTGGGAGGGCACATCGGAATCTAATATGTCTCTAATATAAGTATCTAATATAGAATTATCTAATGTGACTTTACTCCAAAAATAATGCAAACAACTTGGCTCAAATATTGGTAGGGACATGTCCATACTGTCCACGTGCAAAGCTACACCTTTGCAGTCAGTCAGTGTAAAGCCTCAGCAGAGATGTCACACAGTGGATGACTGTAAGTGCTATTCGTCTCAATCTCTATCGTTTCTGTTGCTTTTGGTTTTTACCTGCAGTTCAGTTTTTGTTTAGTGAATCAGCACCTAGATAACACTCCTGATCTCACAGACTGATTGAAAATCTCTCTTCTTATTATTCTCTCTCAGTCCACACATTAATGGTTCAGAGAGACATAAATTATATAATTATTGTGTCTGAAATGCACTCCTAGACACAAACGGTTGCCACCATGAGCCCATATTTATCCTCTCTAACCCTCTCCATTTCCAGAGATGCCTTGTTTTAAAGGGACATTAGCTGGTCTATGAACTTAATTGTGAACCCCATGCCACGGCCAAATACAAATGCTTTGCAATAAACGCGGTCAGACTTAAACATCAGTGTTGTCAGTTCAAGCATCACTTGGTCACATGTAGCTTGGATGGATGTGGACGCTCCCTTGCTATGATGCAGTATTTTACGTTAACCTTTCGTAATACCCTGTAATCTAATTAGAAGGCCCTACTGTAGCTTGATAAACCAGACAGCATGGGAGTATATTATCAAATTTCCTCTGACAAAGCCATTCTTATGACCGGCCTAATGACCGGGCGTCTCTCTGTCTGCCTTTGATTACTTGCTACAGTTGTCAGAAAGGCAGAAATTCCTACATTATGCAAGTGTAAGTGGAAATTATGGTTAATAAGGAATAATGTATTTTTGTGCTTTATGATCTTTACAGTGAAATTTCCTCTTGTTGCCTTCCACAGGGAGGTCAGAGGTCATTTAGTGCCTTAGCAAGCTAAACCTATACAGAATATGCTGTAAAAGTCATTTTTGATTGACAGGAACTGCAGGCCATACGGGTGGTCCCTGAGTGGTGGTTCCTGGTCCCCGTTTATTTATCCCAAGCATCGTTTTTACAAAATGATGGTAAGCAAGCGCAGTTTGACACGCTGGTCATATGTCACCTGAGCTGCAAGATGAAAATGAAAATGGTTGTTGTAGAAAGACATTCTGAGAACTGTCAGACTGAACTTGTATCCTTGGATACAGTTGGTAGTAATCATCTTCATTTTCATGTCTGCAAACTGTTGAATTCAAAACTAAACTCACTTACACTGAACAGAGAATAAACCAGGAGCTCTGCATAAAGAGATATTCAAAGGACTGAGTGATTACTGAGAACAGACTTTGGAAAGAAGACGCCCACTGATATTCTGATCCTATGTTGCTCAGTTACCTCCCTGTTCTCCATCCTCCTTTTCCTTCCACAAGAGTATTTAATTCAAACCGGCACCTCTTTCTGTCTCACGGTCAGCCTTTCAGACCTTCATACAATGCCTCTGTGCCATTCCTAAGTGTCCCAATCATTTATCTCCCAGGTATCTTTACAGGATGGCTCGCAGTGAAACACCAGCGTCATTTCATTTCACGACTGAACAGATGCTGATACTGACTCTTAAGCTGGCACAATATAGTAGAGTAGATCTAGATAAGACTTCACCACATGATGCAGTGCGGTATTATACCACACCGATGCGTGCTAATCCCACCTGTCACTGTAAAGGTTCCGTTTATTATCATACCTTCCAGCTCCTCTTTTATCCCCTGCTGAAGTGAAGGATCTAACTCTTATTCATGTATTTTCACACCCAATTAACTCATGGTGGCAGAATGTGCCCTGTTGACCATACTATGCTACCCTGAGATATTTCTTACCTCACTGCCGCATGACAGGAATAGAACTGTTGCCAGCTGAAGTTACCCTGGCAATCCTTGCCAACACTGACAATACTCTGTGCAGAATCATATCACTTACATCATTAATTTATTCTAAAGCACATTACAAGAAATGCGCACTAAACACACCATTGTTATCGTCATGCGCCAAGCATTATATAACATCATTGTTACTGCACACACTAAATATTGTATTACATTTTATTTTAAGAATCTTTCCAGTCAGCTCTGTCAAAATGTGAACACACAACATCAGTATCATGCAACTTTTCCATATCCCAGCAATCATACAGTAAACCATTGGTTTCCTCAGTCTATAATCCTTTGTCTTAATACCACAGAATTGCAAACATAACACACACCAGTAAACACAGACGGTACAGCTGTGCGTAATCCATCCCTGACAATGCAGGGGTGCTCTGTTTATATCATCCATCCCTCCCTTACATGTTTATCTTAAATGCATAACACCAAACCTGATCACAATAAAGTCATATTCCTTTTCATATCGATTTGAAGGAAATACAGTGTGTAATTGACCCAGAGCACATATTGCATTTGCTTTTGTGCAGCCGTCCGTGACAACACATCTAACGTGCTCCTCCTCCTCCTCCTCCTCTGTCAGTTCATATTATTAGATCATTTACAGTGGGATATTTCAGACAGATGGGGTGGACATCTTAGATCTGGGTTGCTAATCATGCCTTAATATAGCTGACTGTCTATTATTTGGTGTGTGGGGGTGGTGGTGTCGATGGGTCTTCCAGGACCACTGGTGCCAGGTAAATATGATTTACTAAAGATTCTACACAGAGAAGACAGAGCCATCTGTATTCCCAATGTGCCTCACACACAGTATGAGTGAGTTGTGCACAGAGCAGGAAAGTAATGCCTGCACCGCCTTTTGCTCGTTCAGCTGTTTTCATGTGTGGACAGTCGGGGCAGATGAATAAAGGCTGGTTTTCATTTGTGGGTTTGTGTGTTTGTGTGTGTACGTGAGGGTGCATGTGCACAACCATTTCATCAGTGTAGATGATTCAGTTGTTGTCCCATAAATTCATATGTCACGAGGACCAAGTGGACCACAGCACGCTGATACTTTTGCCAGAGGGTCTGCTGATTTGACATAATGGTTCAGCCAATCCCTACAAAGAAGTCCACAAGCTGTGAACAAAAAGAAACATGGATAAATATACAGAGCATTTACATGTGATTAATAAAAACAATTAACGTTTGTCACAACGAATCATAATTTTGTACAATATAGATATACCGTATAATATTATGTATATGATATAATGTACAATATTTGTTATACAGTTAATTGTTTTGTACATTTGGCGCATTAGTGGTTTCCTTGATGCATTATATACAGAGTAAATAAAATAAAAATCTGCATTTATGATTTTTTGCTGATGATTGATTAACTTTCACAAGCATACATCACTCCTCTCTCTCAGAAAATGTGAAGAGGAGATACAGTAAGGGATGAAGGATTACTCCACTTTTTACTGGTGGTTTGAAGCAGCACTTTTCTCAGCAGCTTTCTCCCTCTTAGTTCCCCAGCATGTCCTCGTCCTCTCACTGTCCATTTCTTTCTCTTTTTAGATCACATTTCCATGCACGACTTTTAGGATTCATGAACACATACGTGATCAAAACAAATGTTTCTCTGTGTGGGGTAGCACTGTAATACCATGGTATCCGCACATGTACATTAAATGAGCAGACAGGCACAAAATGCATAATCTGTTTTTGATTTGATAATTTCCTCCATTCTGCCTCAATCTTTTGTCCCGTCAATCTTCTGAATCCCCGGCTCAAGCAACCCAGTCCTTGAAATTGCAATGACTTCTCTTCAAATTGTTTTTTGTAGCCCTTGAAAGGAAAAACACCAGCGTATTTATTTGCGCCGAAGCAAATCATTTAAAAGAACTCTAATTAATATCATGCATGTTAGAGTTGAGACCAGGTCTTAATTTAATGACAGGTTGAACATTTATTTGATACCACTGCTGAGTGTAATATAATTGACTGCACTATCGGACATTTGTTTATCAAAACACTCCGTTGCTTACGCCCCCGAGTCAATGCAGATTTTCAGCCTGAGAACTGATGCATTAGCACTGAATAATGGGAGAATTAAAGGAGCAGGAAACAGAGTGGCCTCTCAGACCAGTAGTCCTGATGACAGTGACCATTCAGCTTCATTAAGCAGTATCGACACATTTGTTCCAAACTTAATCTCCTAGCAACAGCAGTGCCACTTGGCCTTTTAGGCAGTGTCGATGGGATTTCATGCCTGGTCACCTCCAGCAATAGCATGGCAAACCACACAGAATTAACACCATGTACACCAAGTACTTCAGTCAATGATTTTTGAAGTGTAATTTCTCTCTATTGGCCCTGACAGCCTAGACAGCAGGAGATAAAAAGCTCTACTTGTATGCAGAGACACAATGCAAAGCACATATTTGTGGCAGTTAAGTGGCCCTTTGGCACAGTGGGCTTTTTATAATAATAATACAATTATTAATAAAATAATAATAATAACTTTGTAGCACCACTTTCGAATTTATGTTTTATTTGTGATAGATTGACCCATTTAATTGAAGTATATCTGCTGTTCAATAACAAGAAACCCATAAAAATACTCAAGAAACTAAAAACGATTCATAAAACAGTGACCATGTGCGATGGCCTTTAGAGCACAGCACCGGGTAGTAATTGGCCAAACGCGCCAATTTACCACCTTCAAACTAGAAACCTCAGACTTCATGGCAGAATGATCAAAGCCACCACATTCTCCAGTGTTTCCTCCGCGTATAGCTTTTCCACACAGACTTTCATCTTTCAATTCAGATTTTCGTCCTTTCTCTGCTTTCAGCTGTCTGCTTCTCTGCTCAAGGATCAAACAAGAATGAAAATCATAACACAGTATATCAGAGGAGCCTTCATTGCATAAATAATGCTGTTACTTACTGTGGCAATAATTAATACTGTTCACACCTTATGATCTGCAGCATGGAATACAACTGCTTTAGTATTTTTAAATGGATGGGGCTGTGTGGAGGAATGTATTCTTAAAAGATGCACTGTACTCATCAGTGACACACTCTGATTTTAAGTAGGAAATTGAAGTAAAATTTCAGAATCCAAGACATTGTCCTTTCTGCACAGGGCAGACACAGCAGCTGCACTCACCAGGTGTTAAAGTAACATACATGAAAAGCTGCATTACTAAGCTATGCTAATTAGCTTCCTCTATCCAAGTGGAATACAAACTTGACATTGCAATGGGTCCTTCTAAATGCTGAATGCTGATTAAATACAGTTATTGCAATCTGACAAGTGGTTTTTAAACATATAATGTTGGTGGAACATTTCAATGTGGACACCATAAAGACAGACGTCATAAGCTTACACTTCTGATAGAAAAGGATTGGTAATACATTGAAATTGTTCACATCGCTAAACTCTGTTTACATCTCAGCTGGGCAGTGGGGCTCTTCTCCTGTGATACGCAGATCTGCACAAGCATGACACACTCTTGTTTTAGACCTTGCAAACCCCTGCAGCACAGAGCCTATGATACACAACTATTACATGAACACTGAGCCTTTCCAGGATGCCCCTTTCATCCCCAATCACGATACTATCACCTGTTGCCAATGAACCTGTTTACCTGTGGAATGTTCCAAATAGGTGTTTTTGGAGCGTTCCACAACTGTCCCAGTCTTTTGTTGTGAAACATGTTGCTGCATCAAATGCATATATATACAAAAATGAATGCAGTTGATGAGGTTAATCATTAAATATATAATCTTCGTATTATAATCTGTTTGCAATTGAATACATGTCAAAATGTTTAGCAAATTATCAAATTCTGTTTTATTTATGTCTTGCACAGCGTCACAACTTTTTTGGAATCAGGATTGTATATGTGAATTCAAATCAGATGAATGAATATGCTGAGTGTGCTGTGCATTAATAAATCCCTATACCAGGAATAGGGAACCTCTGTCTGACTTCTGGGAGCCTGTGAGGCAATTCACAAATACAAAAACATAATAACTTTTTCATCGATAAAGAAAATACCATAAAAAAATAGACAAACAAGTTCTTCCGATTGTTCCCTGAACGCAACACACACGTAGTGTTGATATTACATCAATGCATCATGCCGACTGTTAACAAAAGTAGATGTGAAGTGTAGCACTTTCCAAGAGAAACAGTGGTTCCTCTGGTTATCTCTTTTGTTGAAGTAGAAGGCAGATCAGTCTGCTTAAGTTTGTTTATAAAGTAAAATTACTCCAAACTGTCAGTGTATCTACAATGATTAATAGAGATGAAGGAAAACCTGTTGTGGAAACTCAGTGATAGCAAGTGTCTGTGTGATTTGGCCTTCATGGTGGATGTTTCCAAGCACCACTCAGAGCAGAACCTCGAGCTCCAGCAGCTTCTCAGCTCTCTGCTTTTAAACGTGAAATCATGTGAAGTGAAATTACAGCTGTGATAAGTGCAACTGGAAAGAGGAAACACTGCATTCCTCTACTCTGTGAGAACAAAAGCTGCTGTGACGTCTGAATATGCTGCTGAGTGTGAGAACTTCATTTGGCAACAGCTTCATGAAAAGAAAAACAAAATGAACTGAACTTATCTGCTGTTTAATGTGGAAGCAGCTGATGTGTCTGACAACATAAAACATGAAATAATTGTGCTGCAAAGCAGCAACCTTCTACTGTGAGCACTTATTTACAAAAAATTACTCTTGCAAAGACTCAGACTGACTGACCCCCAAACCTGGCAAACCAGCTGTGAGTCGCATCATCATCACTACCATCTTACACCAGATGCCTCACCAAAGAAAAGCAATTCCTGCCATTGCACTAGAGCATAGCGTGATATGTGTTCAATAATTCAGTATGGCCAGTGGTGCCACCAAGGGGGGACAGGCTGCCCACCCCTCAAGTGAACACCCCCCTTCCCACCTTGGCATATGCATAATAAGCTTCTCAGGTGCCTCCCAATCACCGGTGACCCCAACGCCCTCCCTGTGTGTGCCGCCTCTATGAAAAATTTCTGGGGGCACCACTGAGTATGGCCCTCGAAGGCTGTATTAAAAATTGAAATGGCCCATGATGGGAAAGAGGTTCCCCACCCCTGCCCTATGCTAATACATGAGGAGGCTGTCTCTGCCAATAGTGGGAACAAGCAGGATATGGTCATGAGCAGTGTGGTGCTGTGAGGTACAAGGATGAACACCATCTGTTTATAATGACAACTTGGCCAACTCAAGTCATGGTTGTAATAACTGAAAGCAAACATGTGCCTTAAACATGGAGTGCTGGGACACCTGTGAGATTCAATTCATGATTCAATATAGGCTTTAGATGAAATTATAATTAGCCTGCTGACACATTTTATCTAATCTTCAGCGTCTTAATCACTAATTTTGTTGGAGGCTTTGGCAGGGTTTCAATTCATAGTTAAGATATAATTTAGATAAGATACTTCCCACAAAGCTATTAATAACCCCATTCTCACAGTATAAAGGAGCTATTTGCTCCATGCTACTGCAGTAGCACCAATAGAGATTTTGAATGTAAGAGCATCCAGATGGAGTAACTTCATTTGACTGGATGATGATAAACAGCATCATTTGATCTGGATAATCTCATATTAACCTGGATTAGTTAAGTGACATACTGATCACTGGGATCACCATTCCACATATGTTTGTACAGGGGCACAAACTGTACACTAAAAAAGAGGTTGTACATCTTTCCACCATCCTTCCCTTATCCCCCTCTCTCTGACATCAGTCTCCCATTATCACCAGCCCTTCTTCATCTTAACTATGATGCTTAGGGAAGCATCAGCATTAATCAGGGAGAGAGAAGGAGGGTGGAGGGGAGAGAGCAGAGCAAAAGAGAGATCAGACCTGAGAATACACAGAAGAGGCCACCAAGTGGACCACAAATCACCCTCTTATCTCCACCAGATGAAAGACTTGTTTTCCTCAGCCAGTAAACAGAATTATGCATCTGAACATACTCTCAGAAGATCATTCAAAAACGAATCTTCTCCATCTCTAATTATGCCTAATATAAGCAGATAAGAGCTGTGCCCAAGATGTCTGGTAATCTGTTACCTTAACAGCAAAAAATCTGAATCAGCTTATTTGACACCAGCCTACAATCAATGTGCAGGAATTTCTCATGATAACATAGAGACACATAGTAACAACTAAGATGGCGAACGCTGACTCAACGGGGCAGGGACTAATGTTGTTACCATTACTGATTTTTTTATATGGCTTCAGTGCAAAATTTCATTAGCATTTGACACTTTGCCCAAATGTTTTCTGCAAACTGAGATTCCATTTTAGCATCACCAGCAGAGCGTATACGGACAGTTTGCACATTAGTTGTAAAAGACAAAGGTTAGATTGGAAGAGACAGAGCTGCTGTTGGACAGAGCTGCTTAAACTACACTTGATAAAGTGGTAAATTATCTGCTTTCTATGGATTCAGGTCTCGGTGTGTCTCTTGCACATACTGGATCTCACTGTGGCTTTTGACACAATAGATCAGTGTATAGTTCTATTCTGATGGAAATCAATTTGACGTCTCTAGCCTGCCTTTTGTTTGGTTAAAATCTTTCCTTTCTGAAAGAAAACAGTTTCCTGCAATAAAATATCAACATTTTGTGATGTCAAATTTGGAGGACCTCAGGGCTCTGTTCTTGGCCCGCTTCTTTTCTGGCTTTATATTTCACCCTTTGATTAAATTGCAGTAATGGAATTAATTTCCAGTGCAATGCTAATGATATTCAGCTATATGTGCCTGTGAAGTCAGATGATTATTCCCAAACTACTGATTTAAAAGGTCAGCTTGTCTGTTGTAAAAAAAAAAATAGATAGATAAAACCTGATACAATGGTCATCGACCCTGCTCACCAGTTTGATCACTCTCTCGACAGCTGTGCGATGTCTCAAAGTTTGACAGCCGAGAATCTTGGGGTTTTGAACCCAACATCTCCTTTGATCAGCACATTAAAGAAATAACCAAGATCAGTTTTTGAGCCTCATTCAGCTCAAGGTTTTTCTCTCACTGTCCTCCTCAGAGTTTTCAGAAAGGACAAAAGAGGACAAGGAGGCTGAGAGGACTCATTATGACATGAACTGAAAATTATCAAGCAAAGATGTTGAAGCAAGAGCAAATTGTTGAGGAATTAGCCGTGCACAGGGCTCAGAATGACGTTCAGACAGGTGAGCACTAAAACTACAGATACATCAACAACTGCTGTGTTGCCTAGCAACATAATATTGTGTATGTGTGTGCTATGCCTGTGTAAAAACTGTGCAGCTCCCTTTGCTTTAATATGTGTGTTTGTGGCTGCAGCCTGGCTGGAGTTTACATTGTTTGTACATCTTTGCGTTGTCTGCCTTACAGATGTCTTCTGCTGTTTAAGTGGCAGTTATTTCATTTCTGTGTTTTAATATTGCTTGTTACACCCGCCGTGGCGTCCATAGCTCTTTTAATTTTTGTTGGTTATTTGTGTTTAAATATCTGAGTTTTGTCCTCTCTCCTGGTTAGTTCTAGTGAGGCTATACAGAAGAGGGCGGTTGCATATTTATTATTGATAATCAGTGGCATGCAATGGCTGTAAAATCTGTGTATGCAGATGGAATTTATTGTTGGCTTGGACATCAGGGCTCAGTGGCGTGTTGTGATGTTGTTCCACCAGTGTTGTTGGATTTGCTCTGAATACAACTGTAGCCAAAAGGTGTTTTTCAATTTAACAGCAGTATCACATATCACCAAAGTGTAATACAGTAATGTTTACTTAGAGTACACTTTAACTGACTTAGGTTGTACTTTTATCTAGGCAAGTACTTTCACTTGAATAAAACTGATTTAAAGTAACAGTACTTCTACTTGAATGCAGCCTAATATTCTAGTACTCATTCTATCTCTGTCTGAAAGACAGACGCACACACACACACACACACAACATGGGGACACAATGGGACGGGATTCTTCCGGGATTGGGAGGGGACAGGAGTGTAACCTGAGGCTTGTTTACAATGTTGTTTACAATCTATGTTTCATTTTGTCATTCTGATTGTTTTTTTTTCTGTACACATGACATTTTTGGGGGGGAGCTTTTCCTTATCTGAATAAAGGGTCTAAGGATTGAGCTCATTGTATACTACACAGCCCCTTGAGACAAACATGTGATTTGTGATACTGAGCTATACAGAAAACTAAAAACTAGCACTGATTGATGCTGATCGGTATCAGATGCTTACTTCCTACTTTATAATCACTGGCTCACTCTTCAGCTCCTCGGCTACTAGCTGACTATTAACCTCCAATTGTATTCATGCAGGTGTACAGCACATGCACTACACTATCGCACTTCTGATTCACTTATGCCAATCCCATTTGCGGCCACAGCCTCCTCCTTAATTGCAGTTTTGCGTCAAGTTTGCACAAAGCAGTTCGAGCCAGGACAGCAGTCAAACACAGGAACAGTATAGAAAATCCTGGAAATTTTCAAAATAAAACACCCTGTGCAGACTCCCGATCATTTGTCAGCAATGAAAACATTCAAAATGGACAAAAAAGAAAACATTTAACAATGTTGCCTACTTACCCATGGTAGATGCTCAAATATCAAGGAAAAATGACAAAATCAGCAAACCCTCTTCTCCTGAAATGCTCTCGTTGGGGTTCTCGGAGAATTCTCCAGGTTTAAGGAACTTTTTCAAAAGAATAAACCCTTGTCCCATAAAATCTAATTGTAAAAGGTATTATGATGACACAACACATGCTGTGTTAAATGAACAGCAATTATGAAGACTATAAGTTCAACATACAGTCATTAAGACCGATGCAGTTTCTAGCAATGCACTGAACCAAGTTACTACCAGGTAAACCAAATGGGAGCAAAAGATCGCTAGGTTTAAGATATGGCTTTGGCTGCTTTGGCACATACTACAAATTCTCACCAGGGCGAAGATGGAAGTGAAGTGTTTTCTCACACTCTGTCTGAAAGGTACTTTGTCGTGAAGTGGGGTGAGTTCATTTGAACACCCACTTTGCTTTCTCTCCCAGGTGAACTCAATCGTGTTCGTTTGGGGGCAGATTCTCACCTCAGCGTCAAGCATCCCTCCCATCTCAGTCTGTCTCGCCGGGTGACTCACCCTCCACTATGCCACAGATCCAACGTGGTCTGAGCTCACCATTTGAGCTTCCATTAACACCGAACTGTAAAGAAACCAAGGGCCGATTGAGACTCCTGGGCATCTATTTCATCCTCTCTGCGTGTACTATTGAGGAACCAAGCCTCCGGGGAGAGCAGACGGCTCCTGTTTCATAGTGTAATCTCTGCTCATATGTGAGGGCAAGCTAACTACCCACTTCTCCATCCCCCCCTCGAGTGAACAGGCTGAAATGTAGGAGGCTTGCTTGGCTCACAGCATGCACTTTGAAGAAACGTTCCTTTATACTCAAGTGGTCAATGAACTGACTCAGGGAGGATAGATGAGAAAAATTATGCTCCCGGTGTTAGTCTAATGACAATCATGCATGGCTTAAAACAATAACTCAGTAAGACCCTTGCTATGTGAGAATTCACCAAGATCTCTTGAGCAATGTCCTGTCTTGGTTGGCCATGGTAATTTCTTTTTCACAAAGCAGTTCTTATTTTTTGCATTGGCACTGTTGTAAAATGTATTTGTAATACAAATAGATATTTGTGTATCTATCATGCAACAGAATATTGATGATGGTCTTGATGATAAATTTGTATGTTGAAAAAATGGATATTCGACCATTAGGTGAGGTGGTGGTAAGGTGATTTATTTGGGGTAAGTAGAAATAGGTTTGTGACTCACGGATGAGAAGGAAAGGTGCCCAGGGTTTCAAAATTACAGTGGATTGCATGTACACAGACATGTGAATAGCCTACCTCTAAATGAGCTTTAGGGCATTCAATCGTTCGCAACTGGACCTCGTCAGTTTGTCTTAGAAGACGTTTCGCCTCTCATCCGAGCAGGCTTCATCAGTTCGTACGCAACCAGACTAGATAGGACAGCTCTAGTCCAGTCCAGCTCTAGTCCAGTCCTGGACTAGAGCTGTCCTATCTAGTCTGGTTGCGTACAAACTGATGAAGCCTGCTCGGATGAGAGGTGAAACGTCTTCTAAGACAAACTGACGAGGTCCAGTTGCGAACGATTGAATGCCCTAAAGCTTACAATGACCTGGATGAATGAGAATATTCACAGGCTACCTCTAAATGATCCACTGCCCGTCATGTGTACTTGTGCTCTAACATTTTATGCACTGATGCATCATTATTTTCAATTTAATGAATGGGTTATTCACATCACATGTTCAGTGCCTCTCTTGGGGTTGACATTCAGCTGCAGTCCATGAACTTTCAGGGAGAGTGTATCTGTGTTCTCAGGGCCCTATATTCCCTGGGTCCTTTATTCCCCAGATCAACATTCTGCCAACACACATTCTGCTAATACACGTTATCTTTCCTATTGTGTTTGTGTCAAAACCCCTTACCCAAACCCTGGGACCATAGGACCTTGGGAACAGAGTACCCTTTGTCATGTTCCCATTCTGTGTCACATATATCTGGAACATAGGTATGACCCCCTTCCAGGAGAATGTAGGTTGTTTCAGTGTTTCACTTCTTCCTAGCTTCATGTTATGCACAGTAACATGGTTCTTCCATACTCTTAGCCTCCCCTGAGATTTAATGAGGTTTGCTGGACCGAGGCTTCAATCTTGTTAACTTTTCTACCATTCACTGTTTTAGTAACTTGGCAACTGCTGAAAATCAATGAGTCAGCCTTACAACTCAACATAGTGACTTAATGTGTTCGATGGCTTTATCGATCCTCTCTCCCCTCTCTCTGTTGCCCCACTTTGTACCCTCATAGCTACGTACATGCAAAGAGCTGTGGGCCAGATGTGGAGATCTCTTCATAAGTTACAAGTCGCATTCTGTTTCCTCTGTGCAGTTTCAACATAGATTCTTGTGAAACAGTTGTTAGAAGCAAATATAAAGAATGACCTGTTGAATCGATATATCACTCCAGCGCTGACAGTTTCCAGTGGTGAGGTGTATAAATAGAGGTTGTGCAGCTGACAGTGTACATGGGGCAAAGGGCAGGGGGAACATTTGGTACCCTGTGGGAATCTGTCCTCCCGCTTCTCCATCATTACTCAGTGCGTCACCCACCACCTCCTACTTTGACATTCAGACATGTGCATCAGTTTCTTTTACAGCAGACTTCTTTCAACTGATGACAAACAGCCTGAAATGACGCTAATAATTAGATGTGGTAAAAATTCATACACATAACATAAACATGATTTTGTGCTCCAACAGTGAAGACACTTTAATAATTAGAGTGGCAAACTGGTGGAAGTGTGAGTGTCACACATTACCCATTGAGCCACAGATGTTCAATGCACAGCAGCACTCTTATCAGGTGCTAATTAAAGTGGGAAGGATCTGTATAAAAGTGATGGAGCATAGGGCTTTCAGGTGATGTAACGCATCCACCGGTATCTATGCTGGAAGTTTTTTTTGGGAAACAACAGCTGATAACAGAAGCTCGGCGATCTCTAAATAGCTCAGCACACCCACCAAACGCATGTGTCGTTACTGACTGTGAAAAAGAAAATATTTAGACAGTTTGTGAAAAGGCCAAGGATAATCACAGGAGTGTTTCTTGTGTGACAGAAACATAAACTTAAAATGATGAATAAATTAAATAAAAATGTGATTAACTGCATAATTTGTGTGAATCATGGGATCAATATCATATGTCGCCAATTTCCCTGGTTCAGTTCAGGGGACAATTGTTGCATGTCATACCATTCTTCTCTCCCCATGTTTTCCCAAAATATTTTTTAAACATCCTGATGACAGATGTACAGATAAGTACAGATTTAACTTCATATTCAAATTCCTTGAGAAATATCCTGTTTAACTCCAGCAATATCAAATGTCACAAGGAATCCCAAATCAGATCAAATTTTAACAGATGACTTTCTACAACACACCACTTTGCTGCTTCTTGGTCACTGCTCTGCACTTGGTTTCCTTCACTTTCAGATTTAATATAGAGTTCTAATCTATTATTATTGACCTAATATAACTAAAATTAAAACTTAAAGAGTTTGGTACACATATAAAATAATTCCCGGTATATTTACTGTACATTTACTTTCTATAGATAGATATTTCCACACAAATGCAGAATCTATAGGAAAATGACAAGATTTTGGTATTGGAAGCATTTCGATTTCCATTTGTAGTCTAAGGAGTATTGACCAATCACGTTTAGGCGGGCTGTGGTCGCATCTGAGTGAAGAAAAAAGAGGCGGAGTACGTTAGCTGAAATGCAGTCTCTGAACCCATCAGCTATCATGTGGTGATGATCAGGGGCGGACTTACCATTAGGCAAAACTAGGCAGTTGCCTAGGGCCCCAAGTTCCTGAGGGCCCCATAAAACTCCTCATACACTTATGGTTAATATAGTTATTACTTATTTGCGCACATTAATTATGTTTTTGATTAAAATCCTTTCGATAAAATGCCAGCAGAATGCTTATTGTATTATGTGTGTCTAGGGGCCCCCCCTTCAGTCTCCACTACATTGGATCAGTCCATCTTATTGCACATGTGCAGAAAGGATCCAGGAAGACAGCGGCAAAACGTACGAAAACAAACGGCGTGAAGAGAAGAGACGAGAAGAGAAAGAAGATGAAAAGCAGTTAAAGTGCTGAAAAAAGAAGGAAAAAGGAGGAAAGCAGAAAGCTGCTCTCAAAATCCCCCAAAGTGAGTACAATGTGTTATCATTTACTGCTGTAGATGTTTAAGGTTGAGCTAATTTTAAATGAATTAATTTACTGTTGGGCAGTTTAAGCAATTGTCACATCTAGCCTTCCTGTGACATGCAGACTGTTTTCAGCCTCGTCATGATGTTTCCAGCTGGCCCAGGATGATTTTTTGAAGACTTTTGGCTTAAGAAGTCACCCCTCAAAGGAAGACTTTAAGTTTATCACAAATATTAGCATTAAATCATCATTTTGGGGGAACATGGTTTCCAATGAGCAGGACGGATTTGAAATATATAACCAGCAATGTAAATATGTTCAGTAGTGGAGTAGAAAGTGCAGTATTTGCCTCTGAGATACAGACAAAATTGAAGTGGCATGAAATCCTCAAATTTCTACGTTAGCAACTGAGTAAATATTACTTTTATTATTAGTATTATTACAATTATGATTAATACATTTCACCACTATCAGAGAACCTACTGGTAGAAAAATAGTGTGTGTGTATTCTGTTAAAATGTTTATTTTAACTGACCTGTTGTTTTGTGTGTTGTCTTCTAATTTCAGAGGGCCCCATGCCTGCCTTTGCCTTGGGCCCCAAATTTGTTAAAACCGCCCCTGGTGATGATTTAGCTTTTTATTATCTTCTTGTTTCTTTCATCTGCATTCTTCTCCAGTCAAAGTGTTGTCTTCATCTCTCAAGTTGCTAATCGGACTGTGAACAATGACCGGTGCACAGAAGAGGGAGTCTTGGCCTGGGCTGTGAGATTGTTGTACTTTTGATGCATCGAACAGTAATGCTTTTAAAACTGACATGTTTGGCATTCAGCTAATAAATAAAAGACGATTTCTGTGCACAAGGCTTACATGCTACAGTGTCATCTTTGTCCTGCAAGCTGTCTGGAAGGAAGTTCTCCCTTCACAGCTAGGGATGAGTGTCTGTCTGTCTGTGTGTGTGTGTGTGTGTGTGTGTGTGTGTGTGTGTGTGTGTATACTGGGGGCCTTTGCTGATGTAAGTTGGTGTCAGCGTTTCCAACCTTTTTCATGAGAGCTGGAGACAGAGGAGCTCCCTCAGCTCCTCTCTTCCCATTAATCCCCCACTCTCCTGAAGGAGTGGAACAGGTGAATATTTCACGCTGACTGACCAGAGAGAGGGATGAGGCCTACGGGTGACGCTAGACTCCATTTATAATGGATGGGTGGAGAGGGCTGAGCTTGTCTCATAGAGGGTAAAGAATGTTCTCAAGGGGATTCCTCCTCATGCTCACATTTATCCAGCACCATCTTTGCTATGACGGTCACTCTGGACTTCTTCTTATTTGCGGAGCAGGCATGATGCCACTCCTGCCTCCAGTTTTTGCCAGAAAAAACAGGTCATTTTTTAGGTCCAGCCCACTCTGCTGTAAGTCATTAAGTGAAACAGTTATTGCTGGAGTGGGAAATTAACACCAACCACCAGCTGGCTGTTAGAAGTTGGTCAGTATTTTTCTTTTTGTCTGTTTTCCACTTTGGCAGCCAGCCTATTAGAATTTGGCGGAAATGTTTTATTTTAAAAATCTTGTTATTTGCTCAATACTTGCAAGAATTAATCAGCCGCCATAGCTGGGGGGTGGGGGGAGTGGTGTTTTTGTCTACTAATGTCTGCAACAATTAGGAATGTATTACATTATTTAGCTACATATAAGGTCATAGCAAAACAATGTTTTGTTTGGACCATTATTTTTTTAATAGCATAGTTTTAGAACATATTAAGTTTTAAAGAGGCACAATAATTTTTCCTGTTTTGTCTTATTTTGAATCATCATTTCTGTGCTTAATGGACAAGGTTTGATTGTTTTCACGTTACAAAGAAAGATTCACCACCAGAGGATTCCCCTCAGCTATCTTGTCTTTGGTGTGTTCATAAAATATTGAAGTCTCATTGAAAGCGCAGGACTGCAGTGGTTGTGGTTTCACACTGGGCCCTTTTTGTGTTTTGTGTATCTGTGTGTTTTTGCATCTCAGTGTGATGTCTGCATACACAAATGTGCCTGTGTGCACGTCATATGTGTCGCTGCGTCTGGATATGTGTTTGTGTGTGTGTAGGGATAATGGAGGGAGGGAGTGTTTTTCATTGGTGGAAGTTTAAATATATTCAGGCTTTGGTCTGAGAGCCAACATGCCAGTGCACAATGTCACAAAGGAGTTTTTGATGGAAAGGAAAAGGAGAAGAAAAAGAAACAAGTGGTTTTGGGTCAAAGCATTGGATATCCTTTCAAGCCTGAACACTCCACTGGGCGTTTCAGCAAATGTCAAAGTCACTTCTGGCTGTGGACAGACAGCCTAATGGACCACAGCGGAGAGAGTGTGGGAGGGCGATGGAGGAGGAGGAGATGGAAACCAAAGGCAAACATAAAGGAAAAATGGTATATGCAACTCTTTTTTAGCCTCATCCAAAGTATCCACAGTTGAAGAAGGCTAAAGAAATTCATGAGTTGCCAAGACACTTCTCACCACCTTTCACTCTATGCTTTGGCAACTCTTGTGGTTTATTTTTCTTTTTTATGCTCTGCTTTGTTGTTGAGACACAGCAGAAACGGCTCATGAATAGGAGTACAGCCCCAGCCGTCTCTGCTCTCACTGACAAACATTGGAGGCACTTGGAAATGCACAAAAGCTTGAAGGCTGATGGTGATGAGCTGAAGGCCTCCTTTTGGCTCACATTTCCAGCCACACAGTGTTTTGACATGAGAAAAACAAGCCAGAAATTAATGCATGATCAGGATGCGAGCCATGAGAGTGCTTGAGAGGAAATTGTCGATGAATACTTTTCTTTACAAACATCTGACAGTTGCACTGTAGGACTATTTTCTCACTTGTCAAATTTAATCCCCATATAATACTGCTACATGTGTATGCCAGCAATCATTGTTGTTTTGTGCTGCAGTCGTCCATAATTTATGCAGGACAAACATACAATATATATATCGGTGAATCTTTTGACTATAGAATACTAATTGCATGTAGGCTTCATAGCTTTTTCCAAACAAATTGTAGCTTGTGCCTTTGGACGGTTGTAACTGTAGTCGGCTTGGATTGACAGCAGTGACAGTAGATTCCAGATGTCCAGAACTCTGTATATTCCAAACATTTATAATCAAATCAAAAGAAATGAAACAACCCCAAGCAATATTCAGTAACACATCACACTATTACCTCCTCATTCAAAGCTCTGCAAGAAGGAGTGTATTTAGTGATTTACCGGCAAAGCAAAGACTGGGTAGAACATACGGATCATAAAATGACAAGTGGATTATGCTGCTGGATTTTTGGAGAGGCAGTCCTTCACAGTATTTAGCTGACCCCCTTGCAAGTTATAATTGAGGGCAACTGTGTGCTCAAAATCAACATTCATTCCTTCTGCTAATTAACTTCATCGTAAACATTAAAAATGTTTCATTTGATTAACAGCAACACACAAAGTGGACAAATTCATGTTTAACCTCAACAACCATATAACGTTACATAGAAAAATGGACCTAAACTAATCAAAACATGAGAGGTAAGTGCTCGAAAAGACAACTAAGTAGGGATATAATAAATACATGGAGGTACATGGATACGTGTGTCTGGACATATCGTCCCCACTATGTGTTGTGTAACAACCACAGTAGGAACCCTACAGCAGGGAGCCAAACAATGATAAAACCTAGTTCAAGCTATCAGCTTCAGCGGAGAACATGCCAAAAGAAAAGAGATAGACTGTTTGCACAACTTCCAATTACCGCAGTCTGTCTAATCTGTAATTATATATTCACTCAACAAAGAGGTGTAGCAGCCATAAACAGCGCCCATCTGTTTATGAAAAGCAGTCGCTTGAAGAGCACTGTTCCACCTGGCCGCTGTTTATAGTGCTGTCAACAACACTCTGCGCACATCGTCTCAATTTACCCTGACGTCACTGCTGTTGCCCTCCAACTCCCCTCAACAGTCACACACACACACATACTCGGATCCCGCTAATTGTGACATACCACTGTGTGTGCTGTAAGGGGCTGTTAGGCATTCTGCTGACCATGTATATCTGCAAAATAATATTTTCCTTTTTCTGTCTGTGAGGTGATGGCAATTACAATGCCACTGCACTTTCTACAGATGAAAAAAGTGAATGCACGCAGTATGCATGCAAGTTATTAAATTAATGAACAATAATATCATATACTTAATCATATCTTATGCTTCTCATCCAAAGAAGTCAGTTCATTCATACAGTAGGAATTTTTAATGCACTGACCTCTTTAACCCCAGAACCTTATTTTGGATTCAAGTTGAGGTCCCAGAGTTTCCAAAGATACCAAATATGCCAGGCTGAATTCCAGGGAAATGTGTATAAATTGATTCACTAGACATGTAGATTATTACCACGTGATGAAATGAAGCAGCACAGAAAAACTTGAGTTTCAACTGAGAAGCAGGTTGGCAGTACTCAGAAGGCCAGAACACCTTAGGGAGAACAGAAAGAAGAAGGAACATGCAAGGTCAGCATTTTTTAGGAACCCCTTTAATTTTGTGAAAGGCTTGTTTAATCAAGAAAAAGGAGGGCAACTTAAGGCAACGAAATCAGAGATTGAACAGTATTTGAAGTCAACATATTCAAGTAGAATAGGAACATAGGTCTTCCACCTGACATGCCACCATTAGAGGAAGTGGAGCATTAGATGGATGTGAGCCCACCTAGGTGGAGAGAAGTTGTGGAGGTGGAGGTTAGGCGTGCAAAGGCTTCTTCGGCCCCAGGGCCTAATGGAGCCCCCTACCGTGTCTATAAGAGTGCACCTGGCATCTTAAGGACACTATGGAGATACCTGAGAGTAGTTTGGGAGGAACAAAGTATTCCAAGAGCATGGCGCAGGGCAGGAGGTGTCTTCATTCCTAAGGAGGAGTCATCAGACCTTAGCCAGTTTCGGATGATTTCTCTCCTAAATGTTGAGGGAAAGATTTTCTTTAGTATCGAAGCACAGAGGCTGGCTAATTACTTTGGTATGATAGATTCGACAGTGCAAAAAGCAGGGATACCAGGAGTTGCGGGATGCTTAGAGCATACTAGCATGATTTGGCATCAGATTCAGACAGCTAAGAGGGAGAAAAGAGACTTGAATGTTGTATTTTTAGATCTGGCTAATGCGTTTGGGTCAGTGCCGCATAGCCTTATTTGGAGTTCCTTTCACTACTTTAAAGTGCCGGAGATAGTTATTAACTTGGTGAAAGCATATTTCCAAGACATCAGACTGTGTGCAAGTATCACAGAGCTCACAACAGGCTGGCAAAGATTAGAAGTTGGTATTATGGCAGGATGTACAGTTTCCCCGCTAGCTTTCACAATGGCTATGGAGGTAATTATTAGGGCTTCCAAGTTGGTCGTAGGTGGAGAGAGACGGCAGAATGGAATGCGTCTTCCACCAATTAGGA
The DNA here is from genome assembly GCF_017976325.1 of Chelmon rostratus. Classification (NCBI taxonomy): domain Eukaryota; kingdom Metazoa; phylum Chordata; class Actinopteri; order Chaetodontiformes; family Chaetodontidae; genus Chelmon; species Chelmon rostratus. The sequence continues at coordinate 13,476,281 of NC_055661.1, forward strand.
CTTATATGGACGATATGACACTGCTAACTTCAACAGTGCCATGTACAAGGAGGTTGTTAGATAAAGTCAATCAGAATCTCAAGTGGGCTAGTATGAAGATTAAGCCTAGTAAGTCAAGGAGTATTTCAATACACAGAGGGAAAGTAAATGATAGGAAGTTTTCTCTAGATGGTGCGGAAATCCCAACAATTAGGGAGAAATCAGTTAAGAGTCTACGACGGTGGTATAATGTGGACCTGAATGATGTTGAACAGGTTGTGCAATTTAGAAAGGATGTTGCAGAAGGGCTGGAGAGAATAGATAAATCAGGGCTCCCAGGAAAACTGAGGTTGTGGTGCTTGCAGTTTGGCTTGTATCCTAGGTTAATGTGGCCAATGTCAGTATATGAAGTCCCATTATCTGTAGCAGAGAGAATGGAAAGGCTAGTTAGCTCTTATATTAGAAAATGGTTGGGTGCTCCCAGGTGCTTAAGCAATGTAGCTTTGTATGGGAAAGGAATGCTTCAGCTGCCAGTATCCAGTCTAACAGAGGAGTTTAAATGCACTAAGGTTAGGACAGAACTTTTATTATCTGGGAGTAAGGACATGTTAGTTAGCAATGTGGTTCCGAATCCTTCTGGGGGGAGGAAATGGAACCCAAGGGCAACAGTGCAGGAGGCAGAGGCAGCTCTTAGGCATGCAGAAATAGTAGGAAATGTTTAATTTGGCCAGGGAGGCTTGGGGCTTGGCCCAGGCAAACCAGTGTGGAACAAAGCAGGTCTAAAGGAGAAAAGAAAGTTTGTAGTGGAACAGGTGCGTAGGCAGGAGGAGTTGTTAAGGGGGGCAAAAGCAGTTGGTCAGGCCAAACAGGGACAATGGTTGAATTGGGAAGGTGTTGAGAGGAGGAAACTTAGTTGTAGGGACCTGTGGAATATGGAGGAAGGCCGTATTAAATTTCTGATAGGGGCGAAATACGATGTGTTGCCAACCCCGAAAACGGACCTAAGACTCTGGGTACAGGACGACCAATCCTGCCCACTCTGCTCAGGTACAGCAAGTTTAAAGCACATTTTGTCAGGTTGTAGAATTGGCTCATCACAAGGCCGGTATACATGGCGACATAATCAGGTGCTGAGAAGCTTAGCCGCAGGCATTGAAGAGAGAAGGAAGCAGGTGAATTCTGGAAGCTGTAGAAAGGAGAGGTTAGGTGTGCAGATTGTTCGAGAGGGGGAGAAAAAATAGAGCTGCTAAGTCAGGGAGAGGGCAGGTAGGTGGCTGCCTGATAGGGGCTGATGATTGGAAAATGCAGGTCGACTTGGGAGGAAAGCTAGTTGTGCCCCAGGAAATAGTTTATAGTAATCTGAGGCCGGACATTGTCTTATGGTCCATGAGTAAAAAGACTGTGTATTTTATTGAGTTAACAGTCCCTTGGGGAAATTCAGTGGAGGCAGCTTATGAAAGGAAGAAGAAGATCTCTCCCAATAGGAAGAGATCCAGGAAGAGGAAGTGTAGATAAGGTGGGGGTGTGGCAGCTAGAGTCTCTCTTTGGGACCATGTGGCCTGTTCAGGTGAGTTTGTGTTGTAAGATACAGAGTTGGCTTGTTTTTTTGTTCTTTTTTGGTTGTTTTCCTGTTTTGTTTGCTTCTTGAAGGAAATGTTAGGGTTTGTTGCTTCTTGAAGGAAATGTTAGAAGAGGCTGGTAATTCTAGTCTGTGGATTAGGCCTCCACCTTCAGCTCCCTCTAAACTTTCTACCCACTACCTGAACAAGGGTCTGTATCCAATCCCTACTTTCATCTTTGACTCTACCTTTTTACTTTCTACCCCCTACCAGAACCAGGGTTTGTATTCCCACCCCGCTTTTTATTGGTGCAGTTGGAGAAAGGCAGGGGTAGATGATGATAGTGGGGCAATTGGCAGTTACATGTGGCATCTAAGCCTGTGGTAGCATTGTAGCAGCTAACAATAGCTAAAGCGGTGGTAGTGTGATAGTATCTTAGCAGTTAGTATTGGCATCTAGCAGTTAACATTAACAGTATAGGTGAATCTAGCTTTATTGTCTTCTTCTGTTCCTCCTAGCAGGTAGCATTTAGCATCGCCATTAAATGGTAGCATCGGTACTGGCCACTACCTGGAGCATCTCCTAAACAGCCTGGGTCAGTTGAACGTGGCAGTGCTGTTTGGATTGTGTAGGAGCAGTGTGAACTGGCACTAGGGGTGGGGGTGACTCTGGGACGCCGGAGTTCACCGCCTAGCCTCCTGGAGGTGTCGTGGGACTAAGTAGACGAAACACTGTTGAAGGGAGGTATCCACCTGATGACCCCCGGGGACGTGTTAGGAATCACTGCTCTTTGGCATGTATAGAGGCAGGTTAGGGGTCCAAGGTTCTTCACTGAGAATGAATCCTCTTTTTGAGCACAAGTATCTTGTGTTTAAATTAACTTTCCCTTGATTTATGAAGATCTGTAATTCTGTCAGACAGAAGTGTGTAACAGACCTGCCGATCCACTCTGTAGTAGCGAGTGGGTCAGTGTAAGTCATTAAGTAAGGTTTTATATATATAGCAATTTTTAAAACACACATGAAAAGATAAAAATGAGTAAACAAGGTAAAAATACAATAGAGACAGACCAGACAAAAAAAAAAAAATCAAGATCCATCAAAAGGCTTGCCTATAAAAATATGTTTTAGAAGGTGCTTGAATCAGTCCAAACACTCAGCAAATCTGATACATGGGGGAAGGTCATTCCAAAGAGTTGGGGCTAAAACAGCAAAGGCACAATTCACAAGCCTTTTGATATACAGTTGGAGTGGGGAATGGATAAAAGGCGGAGATTAGAGGATCAGAGTGGTCAAGAAGTGGAATACGGAGTTAGAAATGTAACTGGGGGCAGAGTCATGCAGAGCCTTAGAAGTAATCAACAGGATCTTGTAGTTTATTAGGAATTTTACAGGAGGCCAGGGTAGGGAAGCAAGAACTGGGGTAATGCAGGGTCGTCGGCTTGTTTTAGTTAATAGCCTGGCTGCTGTATTCTGAACTAACGGCAAACGGTTTGGAGCAGATCGAGTGACATGCCTGTGGAGGGACTATCAGTAATCAAAATGAAAGTAGGAATAAATAGTTCAAGATCTGCAGAAGACAACATATATCTGATACATCTGACATTCCCTATCTGAAGAAAACAGAACTGAACAACCTTAAGAGCATGTTGGTCAATAGTCATATACTGATCAAAGATGATAGAGATTCTTAGCCATAAATCTGATATTTAAGCAAAATTAACCAACAAACTAATCAACAGCAGAGGAAAAGTTGTCAAGACCAATTAAAGTTGTTTCTGTCAGGGCTTAGGTGGAGGAAAGGAGACAACCATTCTTTGATTACAGCTAAGCAATTATGGAGGAAGGACAATTAATTCAGACTGTTGGATTTAACAGAGAAATAGACCTGTGTATCATCTGCATAACAGTGATAATATGCCATAAATGCCACCACAGTTTTGCAACCTCTGAAGTAAAATGGCATGATCAGTGATGTCAAAGGCAGCAGCCAAACCTAGTAGGATGAGAAGTGATTATTCACCTTTGTCTGCATACATAAGAATATCACTGGTTAGTCTCAGTGAAGCAGTCTCAGTATTACGCTTGTGACGAAAGTTGGGTGGAAATTCATCAAACGATTTTATGACAGTTTCTTCTAGGACTTTGGATAAAAAGGGGAGCTTGGAGATTGGTCTGTAAGAAGAGGGACGCATGTGAGCTACAGTCTTCATAAGGACCTGCGGGAACAAATTCAGACAGTAAAGTGGGACAGCTGAATGCCATGGCCAGTAAAACAGAACTAACAGAAGATGAGGCAGGAGGAGAGAGAGAGATTTACAGGGTGGTTAATAGCACTTACATGAACTGAGGGTTGTGTTTAGTACTGTTAATTAAGACAGAAAAGTAGGCAAATCTTGCATCTTTAATTGTCTGATTCAGTTAAAGTCATAGCTCCTTCATGTGGATGATGACCTTCAAGCTTAGATTTTTTCCATCTACCTCTAGTCATCCTATATTCCCTTACTTGTTGTCTGATGTCAAGGGCTGATGTACACAAATCATTAAACCAACTAACTTGGTCTAACTAACAGTTGGTAGCTGGCTGCAGACAGTTTATGAAAGGCGTGAGAGCGAGATTGTACATTTCTGGGTTATTACAGTCGGTAGTAAAGGTGCATTGAAGGTAATACATTTGTGGTCAGAGACAAAGTCAATCTTATTCAGGAAATTGCGAGAGTAATGGCCAGAAAAAAATACTCAGTCAAGACAGTGAACGTGGTTATGTGTAGTGCTAGAGACATGTTGTACAAGGTTAAAGGATTTGGAAATATTTTGAAAATCTGTGGCAAATGAGAGGGGTTGTCAATGTGACTGTTTCAGTCACCAACTAGTACACAATTTGATTTGATCAGCTGCAGAGCGGTGGGTGTAATGTCCTTCACGCTGGCATCTGTATAGCACAAGATTCATCCAGCATGTACCACTACACGTTGGACCATAGAGGTACCAACAACAAGCACAGCAGGTAGGCGTCACGCGGAGGTGAACGCAGAAGGCAGTCGACCAGGTAGCAGCAGCAGAGTCCTGACAAGCAACAGCTGTAGGAGACCACCCAGGGGAGGAGCATGTAGATGGTTCAAAAGAGTGGCAGCAGGGTGGTCCGGACAGGCAGTGCTCTTCACGTTAGAGCTGAAGTGACGGTGGCACTGGTACCAGATAGCGGGCAGTTCAAGGCAAGGTCGGTGGTGGCCGAGGTGTCACCAAGAGTGGAAACCTGAGCGAGTGCAGTCGATCCCCAGTGTCCAGTTCTTGGAACTTCTTGTTCACCCGCAGAGGTTCAGGGAATGGGGGGGAGCCAACCATAAAGCTAAATGGGTACTTAACCTATATTAGAAGGGCCATTGTTTACTGCTTGTGCCAAATTTATGGCAAAATTAATGATGGCAACTACATGTATTGCATGGATGTAGATCTGAGGACAGAATACCAAGAATCTTAAGTCTGAGAAACCAAAAATGGGGACAAAAGCAGATCTGCTTTTGTACAATGAAAGAATCTACCATTTTTGTGATGACATCTTTAAAGCAAGAGAAGCACCATTGTCCTCTGGTATGTACAATCTACTATTCTATGGTGCTTTTGCTGTAGTTCTGTTCTTTTGAAATAATTTGTTCCGAGATTGGTGAAAGATATAGAGCAAGCCATGTCTGCTTTCTCTGATATAACATACACGTAGCTGACTTTGCTATATGACCTAATACTGTCTCAAAAATGTACATCAAGCCTGATGTCAATATTATTATTTATTTGTACAGTTCATTTCTGGATGACTTGTGTGAGCCGTCGCACCTTGAGTGAGCTGAAGCACAGTCAGGCCAGTTTGTAGATAAGGCATCTATCCTTCAGATACACAGTGATGACTTTGTCTGCCTGTCTGATTGTTGTGCAGAGGCCGCGGCTTTGATGGCTTTGGCTGGAGGGATAAGAAAAGGCCAAAGTGATGGAAATCTGGATTCTGTTTTTGCCAACACTGTCTCTCGGTATTGATTTTGTCTGGAAATCTTCAAAGAGGAAGCATTTATGTCTGAAGCACAAGACGGTAGAGAGGTGCAGAGAGGCCATTGAGACAGTTGGAGTGCAGCTAATGTAGATTTGGCTCAGTCAGAGGACTTGTCATTGGCAGGAGAGGGTTGCCAGTTCAGGAAACACTTTTATGGACACGGGAGGTGATGGGTAGATTTATTGATCTGGCACACTTACATAAACCAGAGTCAGACACAAGTGGTTTTCCAGAGGATGGTGATATGAGTTTGCTTTAAAAAATGGTCACAATTTATCAACAAATGGTAATCTCATCCATGAAATTGATTCCAACATTACAAAACTAGCAAACTCAAAATAATCTGCTTAATGCTCCAATAGTCATCCTCTACTGTAACTTTTAATCCAAGGCAGCAGTGCACCGAGTTTAGAGTAGATATACTGACACAGCCTAAGTGCATCACATATAACTTTGTTGTTGTCCACAACAAAGTATAATCCTGTTTTGGCTATCTTGGTGGCAGATGGGTTGCTTTTGCTACATGCAGCACACACATTGCCTCAGTACCACTGTGAGAAGGTTCACATGATCACAGGAAGAGTATCTGAGAATACGTTCTTACTGCCAACTTGTCTGATGTGATCTGAATTTTTCTGACATGTTAGAACCCTCCCATCTGGTACGCCAAACCGAAAAAAAAAAAAAAATACTAAGAATTATTTGCATGCACAATTGGTCGATCTTCTTTCAAAATGACGCTGGCATCAGTGACATCTCCACAACAACAGGATCATGTTTTAAGATTTCATACAGATACTGTGTGGAAAAGATGAAAGTCAGGGCCATTTATCATGTATTTGAGCAGTTCTGTCTTTGCGGGGGACAGGAAATGTGTCCTGTGACATTTGGCCACATCATCGTGAATTATTATCGCCTTCTGAGAGGACACAGGATTTATCACCGCTTCTGTCCAAACACCCTCTGATGCCACATCAAGCAGGACTTGTGAGTCTCCTCCAGGCGAGCTGCGACAGGCAGCCTGTGCAGGGTGGAAAAGCTAATAATTAACATTTTTCCACGGGTTAAATTATGTTTAAAACTGGATTAAACATTGAATATTACAGACTCACGCAATTTGTAATGATTTAAATTCCATTCAGATCCATCACTTCAGTCCATCTTAGAGGATGCATGTGTTCAGACTTGAATAGTATAAGGACTGGAATAATCAGAGCTGCTCTGCACAATAGACTGCAGCAGACAACACAGGTTTCATCAGCTGGAAACACGGTGACAGTGGCAAACAGTTCAACACATTATCATAGTCAACCCAAATAAGATGACAAAGCTGGTGCTGGGTACCAAAATGCACAATTTGACATATACGATACAGGCTACAGGCAACTACCCAACACATCAAAATGTATAATATACAGTAGATTGTGTTGATACAAAGTCAAATTTCTGATATCCTGATTATAATAGGAGCTATTTTTTCCCATAATTTTAGCAACATTCACTAAGGGATAGTGGCTGATGTGTGCTGAAATGACTGCTAAAAAAGACTGACAAAGGTTGCATTTTTGGCTTTTGACCAAGGTTCATTAAAACACTTTTTGAAGGTAAATCCAAAATTGATGATGGTGGAAAACTAGAAATGAAGGTTGTGTAAAGCCGGGATCAGACTAAACCATTTATTTGTCTTTAACGACTGTGACCGTGTCAGATCCAACAAAGATCTAAAAAAGCAAATGCAAGAGGCAGTGTAAACTTTGGCCCATTCAGTCTTTATTTATACATCACGTACACAGTTTCACATATGTATAGTAATTTAATTTCCATAGTTATTGATTCTACAAGGAGCAGTTAACTGCATCAAATAGGCTGCTTCAACATTAAATCAGGAATAAGAAGCTAACTAACCATATGCTCCTGAAGTAATGATAAGCATGTTCCCACAATCAGGATAATGTTATGACAGCATATCCAGCTACTCGTCTGGCTGATGAAGTGCTTCCGATATTTTCTCCCCAACATCTTTTTTGACCGGCCATGGTACTTCCTCGAGGAAACGTCAAATAGTCAGCAGTACTGCTGCCACAGCTCGACGAACTTTTCAGCAGCAACCTCAGCATCCCTCGTCCTCCTCTTTGCCATGGTGACCTGACTGCACTCTGGAGAGAGCACCTGATTGGTAAACACTCCGGAACATGTCACATGTCATACTGACAAGCTAGACTTTTTGTCAGGGTGTCGTGAGGCATCCCAGATGCTGCAGGACAGGCCATTGGGTAGAGACACCCAATTGTCATTCACAATCGGCCATGACGCTGGTAATCGGCCAGTCACTACAGAAATGGCTCAAAATTGGGCTTGATTCACGTAGTCTGATCCCGGCATAAGAGAAAGCCCAGGAGGGGCAGAGTGTGTGCAGATCGCACCACCTGTGTTGGCCTAAGTGGCCCACATGTGTGTAATTATCACTGGCCAAGGCGCTAAACTGGTAGCAGCAGCACAGGTGGTTTGGAACTGTGCATAAAGCTTAACCCTCGAGGTGCAGATCAGTGTGGAGCTGCATGGGTCCTGAAGGAAGAAAGCTCTGTCCCTGGCATCACTGTGACAAACTCCACATAATGATTGTGTCTTGCTAAAGGGCACTCTGACAGAAACAGATAGTGTCAACCTAGTACTATTGCAAATTCCTGTACTGTTTTTGTACTTCAGCACCATACACTACCACCATGCACTGTGTTGGTCCCAAAGCAGTGCATGTACAGATCCTTTTGCCATGTAGCTTTAATAATCAAAGCCACGGCTCTAGCTAAACCAACAAGGGAGTCAGCCTTTCAAATGGGGACTTCACTCCCCTGGATGTAATCTGCTCAGATAAACCAGCAGAGGACATTTTACAGTTACAGTTGGAGGAGAGATAATCCTGCCTGGTGTCACCTCAGAGGAGGGGAAGGCTGCTGAGGTTATCTGTGCAATAATGATCACCCCTACAGCCTGGTCAACTCTACCTTGTAGTCAAACACCAACCTCTGCTCTTTCTGTCCTCTTTCTCTCATTTTACCTACTGTGTATAGCTCTGTCTCTCACATACACATTAACACCTTAACGCCGATTATCGCAAGTTCGCATCATACAGCTTTAATCCACATTGCAGCCGAATCGTGCATGCATTCCTCTAATGCCGGTTTGTGCATATTCAACACACACCTAGGACCCTTTTGCAAGCACTGGTTTCTCGTCGGACCGGTCGAAGTGAAAACTACATCCGTTGTGTTGTTGTTACAATTTAATGGTTGTAAGCCAATTGTGTGGCTGCATTTAAGCATTAACGCCTGTTGTTGCTAATTTGTATCATACCTAAATTTATATCTATTGTATGTGCTACAGAAAAATTAACAAACTCCTCTTAATTTAGGATCAATTTGAAAGCAAAAACACAAAGAATATTTTTTTAATATAATTCAAAATAAATTCAGGTGTCAAGGGGTTAGTATATTAACTGCTTCCTTGCTACTGCTTCCAGCCGCTTATCTTGTTTTGGTATTTTGTGTGAACGTGTGCAAACAAATTAAGTACGTGCTATATGGCCATATATATATGAGTGTGTATGTGTGTGTGTGTGTGTGTGTGTTTGGTGGATGGGTTGCAAGATGATCCACTCTGTAGCAAAAGGTCACAGATGACAGATGACAACAAACTACACTCAGAGGCAGAGTCGCTCTGGATGTAGAGAGAATTGAACTGACTTGAACCTTAAAGGTTGGGCCCAAACATGTTTGACCAAGATGTTAAAGTTGAATCACAATGACAAACCTCAAGCAAATAACTCTATATGAAGATAAGTGATAATAACACCAATCTCTTTTGAAATATCATTATTATAATTTAGAATTATGCTCTGATGAAGAGACAAAACATGGCAGCAGATGATCATGTTTTCTAAATGGCTTTTTCCACCATTTGAGATTTGACTGCAGCTCTTTTAATTACATCATGTTGCTGCGCTCTCTTCCTCTTTCAGTTGTTTCTTTTGCTACCATCAAGAGTAACAGGAGATTACATGGCCTCAGTGAAAACACTGGGATCATGTGGTGTCAGCCAATAGCGGCAGGCCAGTCCCTTCAAATGAGTCGTCTGCGTTTTTGTGTCTGGATTTTCACTGTGACGTCACAGTGTTTCTGTTTCTGGGTGTGGATCATCCTTCAGTGCAATGCACAGGTTTATACGAGGTATGTGGCCTTATACTGTTGCTGTCTGCCCTGTTCTCCTTGGATGCCCTTCCACTTCCTCTGCTCTGTGGTGTGGTGACAAGTTGTGCCAGGGTGCTGGGTGAAGCTGGAAGAAGTAATGAAAACAAATGGTCATCATTATGAGCACTTCACATCATACTGCACAGACTCCATAACAAAGGCCGACAAGGAGCTTTCATCATGGCCGACGTAGTATAGAGGGGATACACTCCATCTCTGCTTCTACTTTTTCTTATTACGAGAGTGTGATGCTGTGACTTATGGTTCAACTGTTCCCAAAGGAAAAATGTGTCAGATATGGTACTATATAGCTCAGTGGGTACAGCATTATAGTAAGACTGCCTGGGTCAGAAAGTTATTTCCCACTGGGCCCACTAATGCCAAAAATGAACGTGGTCTGGTTACAAGGGGTTCTGTTAAAAGTTCTCATCAAATGTCGGTGGATATGTGATTGTTTTCATTTGCAGCGACAGAGTATTTAATGACTCAGTCGCTGTGTGAAACTGACCTGCTTATTGACGAGATACTGTTAAACAGTGGATCAACAAAAACATGGTAAAATGCTTTGCAATAGGCCGGTAAATACCACTATAAGTGAGTGTTATAGATTTATCATAACTTTCAGTTCTAAACATCAGTGAACAATGTAAGTTCACTTTTCAACCAATTAATTTAGAAATAGACTAGTTTATTGTTCACATGTAAAGTTAGCAGTCCTCCCGCTCTACAGTATGAAGTGTGTTCCAGTGATCAAAACCTTTACATTTAACAGGTTTAAAGAGTGAAATATAAAACCTACATGCAGAAAGAGCAGCTAGAGAGACAGAAACACAGCTGTCAACATTCAGTCCTGGCAGACTGCACAAGTACCAGAGTACCGAGATGCCAGAGCTATTATTACTTTTCTATCGATGGTGACATTAGTGTCTCCATCTGCAGGTCTAAGCTACTGCTGCTCAAATACAATGCTATATTAGTCTGAAGCATATACAACATAAAAAGTGGACGGAAACACCCAACTGAGAACAGCGGCTTTTGTAACTTTGCTTGCTGACAGGTGACCCAGATTGGACTGGAGTCGCATGTCCAGAACTGCAGGTCTGACTCTGTGCTGTTCTTCTTGAGGCCACAGTATTCTTGAGCAAAAATACCATCATGTTCCTTTCACTTATTATTGGTTAAAGTTCTCATTGTTGTTCCTTTTACTTCCATTAGCTTCTGAAATTTGTAGTTGTTCTATGCTGCACATGTGCAGCTGCTTTTTGTGATTGCGATTTGTAACGCTGCTACCTGAATTATTGGTGCATGACATTGCTTACCAAAAAAAAATAGTAGTTTCTGTCATGGTATGCACTGAAATACTGTTGCTATACTGAAATATGGAGAATTGTGATTTAAAATTGGATAAATCTGGTACTGAAATAAGGGTGAAAAGGTTATCCACCTGAATGGATGAAGACGTTGACCCTCAGATGGTTCATGCTCTACTCTTAATCAATGAAGTCTTCCTCGATGTCCTCGTCATTCCCCTTACTGTTGTCCGCTTCAGCATCCTGCATAGTAGATGATGAAGATGCACCTCCCAGTCCCTGGTTGAGCCTCTGATCAGGTCAATTGCTGTATTTGGGTCGGATGTCTCTGTGGTCGTCTTTGACAGGTGAATGTGCGTCAGGGCTGAGAGACGAGTATGTGAGAGCTGTACTTGGTTTTTATTATGTTGAGATGTCAGAATTCCCTCTTGCATGTTGAACTGCTCAAAGCTCAGTGTAAGAGACAGTGTAACCAGCTTCTTGATGCTGGATCAGGACACTGCCAAGGGTTTTCCTGCTTGCTTTAAGTGCGTCCATTCTCTCACAGTGGAGTCTCTGTCAAGTTGCAAGGTGTGATGTCCTCCAATCCATCAAAGAGCAGTCCCAAAACTTCGGCCGACTGCAACTTTGCTCTTAACTCCCCAGTGATAGTTTGTGCAAGTTCGGGCAATGCTCTGCATTATCCATTTTCCCTTTCATGTCAATATGCACCTCCAACATTCACTCCTAGCCCCTTCAGTGAGGCAAAATCTCATGATTTTACTCATGACATCTTAGGCGAAAAATGTTACACAGAGCTTGTTCTTCATTCAACTTGTTAAGCCATTTAGCTATTTAGCCAGTGGGGGTGTGCTCTTTTTGTGTTAATCAGATAATGAAAGATGTAAATTCTTTGAGCCTGTTTAAAACACACCTGTTTGTTTCAGCCAGGAGAAGATGCGAATGTTATATCTTGTACCACATTTCAGTGCACTCAGCGTTAGCTTCAAGCCATGGCACATCTTGGAGCTTCAGTGTGAGGTTTCTTTAAGGTGGTAGAACACCAAAGCAGCCGTTTGCTGCCTGTTGTTTCTGGGACTCTCGCAAAGTGGGTTACTTCACTGGGTCAAATGTGATGACGGGAAACGTGCATTAAAGAGTAATGACAATCGCGGGCTACTTCTTCTTCTTCCATTGAGTTTTGTGGCGGTTGGCATCCGTAAGTGTTGCATTACCACCATCTGCAGAAATGCAACATTCATGGATGTCAACTATTTGCAGTAGCAATGTAACAATTCACAGTGCAAACTATTAACAGTGTCCATACAGGGATTCATTCATTCATTCATTCATTCATTCATTCTATAACTCAGACCCAATTAATTTGCTGCCTGGTACATAAAGGCACATTTTGAAATAAGTGGACTTTACACATTTTTGATTTGTATTGTGCACGTGTACCTGCATTACTGTTCATGCCATCAATACACAATCTGCATGGTTGTCCTGATTTTTTGAGACTGGGCCGCCTCTGCCACCCAATGCACTTGTCATGCATATTGTGGGTTTAAGAATCCATTCTCGTCTTCTACAAATACAGTAGACACATGCATTTTATCTAAGCAGCTGCTAACCATTCACACAGAAGTTCTCCAGTGTTTTCTCTGTGTGTAAGCATCCTAAAGATGTGCAGTTGTTCTTCTCCTGAAGCTCGACTGTCACTTCCTACACAGAACAAGTCATACTTGTTCACCCTTTGATGTGGGAGTGCTGACTCATGTTCCACCTCCTCCTCCGCTGGTGTATATCTGTAACATCTAGTTTTCACGTGTACTTTGACGGTACGGTTTACCTCTTTGCCCTCGTCTCGCGCCCCACCTCGGACGAGAAGCTGCCTCTGCCGTTCTGCGGTTTATTAGGAGCCTTCATTTTTTTCCTAACACAAACGGCGAGCAGATAAAGAGGACGATCAGACTTAATTGGGGCGGTTTAACTGGCACTGACAGCAGACAGTGGCTTGCATATGAGGAAGAGAAAGACCAGATACCTCTCTGTCAACTCTGCTTAAGGACAACAATATTTAAATCCTATCCTACTGCTTTGTGAGCAGCACGCAGCTCACAGAAGGAGGAGAGGAGGATTATAACAAACAGCAAAGTAAACGACTCACTAATTAGGATGGATTGCCCACTACCCTCCCGTTCCCACATGCTCTCTCTTTTTTCTCCCATTTCCTGCACTGGGATGATGCAGGGAGAGAAACGAAGGACTGCGCTTGCTTTTCATGTGGCTTCAGGAAGGAATATGGAGGTATCCTTTCTTCCCTGTGGCTGAGGGGCTGAGAGACTGACAGCGTCGGGTGAATCTTCGTACCCACATCCAGTAGCTTTATTTCAGCGAATTGTGTGCACATGGTGAACTTGAGCTAAATTTAAACACACACTCCCTGACAGCTCCTCACAGCAGTCACATTATCCATGATGTGCTCTGGCACCGGGGGAGGAACCGGCGAAGTGTTGTACCTTCAGTTTTCCTCGACTCCCCACCCTCAACCCACCGCGCCTGCACCCACACGCGCTACCTCATTTTGTTGTTTACACTGATACACTCCTGGCTCTCCCGCCTCTGCCCCAAAAATAGAAAACTAAAGCCGTTAGTGGTCCCCACCATTAACCTTGTTATTTCTCACCCTCTCCTTTATCTCTCTTTCTCGCTCACATACACACAAATACAGATGCCTTTTTACTTGCAGGCTGCTGAGGGAAATAGAAATGTTCCTCTTTATTGAGCTGTGGCTTTGTCGGATGTCAGAGGATGGGAACGTATGATAAGAGGAAGAAAGAGGCTCCACTGTGGAGGCTCTGGGGAGCACAAGCCACTCTAACTTTCACAGGAAATGGCACTTTCAGATCTCCTCCGAACTGCAGTGCAGAGCCGTTTGCCTGGAGAAAGTGACCCCGCTGTAGCTGTTTGTACTCAATGCTACATCAAGATGGGCTGCATGTCACCATCAACTGATTTGAAGAGTCACAGAGAAGCCAATGAAATATGCATCACGCAGCCAGGCCACAGAGGCAAACACATTATAACTCACCGCTTAGAAGTTTTATAGAACAACTACAGCAACGTGATCACCGTTACTATAGCAGCAGAGAATCATGAGATGGATTCCCTTCGCAAAGCTGAACAGCATCAGTGTCTAATAGCCTGAGCCGTGGATGTTTGCTGCTTTAAAAGCGAGAGTGAGCACATATGTTGTCCCCAAGATCATTATAAAAAAAAAAAAAAAAAAAAAAAAAATCAATGATGAACATCATAAAACCAGAGTGGAGAAAATCCAAACACAATCCTTTCAGATCCCAGTTGAAAACACCCAGAATGGTGTGCCTAATGGGGTGAACATGTTATGTAAAATATTCAAATGTATTTCTGCACAGAAAAGTGCTGCTTTTGATCATGGACACAAACTCATGAAGGCAGAGGTGCCATTAGAGAGGGGAAGGGAATGACTCAAGGGGGCTCTAGGCAGCTTTATTTCCGCGAAATTGCTCTGAGAGGTGCTATTATACACAATGAATTCAAAATTACATGCAATTTTAGGGGTTACTTTGTTGATGTTTGCAATTAATAATCTCCATGTGTTCCTTTATGACAGTATGTATATAGATAAAATATGTCTCTGTATATGTTTCATGGCTGTGTTTAAAATCCCGAAAGAAATCATAACATTCAACATCAGGCTAAAGTGAAAAGAAATGCCAGTTCGGTCTGATTACAGGGCTATCGCTCACCTGACTGACTCATTTAAAACAAAAAAAAGGGAAATGCAGTCCTACTGTGTAGGTTCATGAATGAATAATTTCTCTCTCAAATTTCACAACTGACAAGATTCTTTTATTGAAACAGCTGGAGGTGATGGTGCGAGAATAACTCATAGCTCTACAATTTTGGTAATCGTTACCTCGAAGCCTTTTATAGTTGGTGATAGTTGGTGATGTCAGGGGGCTAAGTTCAATGTCAGCTACCTGAAGATTTTCCAGAGAGGAATCACACTGAATAAAATCAATTTTTGAAACATTTTTGTCAAATCTTTTTGAGCTCAACAAACACCAGGCAGCACACATCACATATTACTGTACACTTCACATTTAAACATTATATTTGCACCGGCTTTCAGTGCTGCTGAGGACCGATGTATCAGCAAGTCTTAAATGTCAGGGTTGTTATCCAACCTGGGCCCAGATGGTCATGGCCACATGGCGAGTGCACCTCTCACTTTATAAATTTAGAGTGCTTTGGTGCAAGAATTCTGGTGGTGCCAGATGACAAATTTAACTTAAATTAAAGCTGACTGAGCAACCTGTGTTTTTCCCAAAACACCAGTTACTTGCAATAACACCTGGGCACGTGGAGCAGAGCAACTTGACTGCCTTGCTCAAGGGGCCCGTAGCACAGACGATAGAATATCACTCACTCAGCCAGATTTCGGTTTACAGTCGAACTTGTTGCTTTTCTGTCACAAACTTCTCTAACCTGCACTTTGCCACCACCCTACTGAAGAAATATATTAATGTTGTTTACATTGTATCTGGGAGCCAATACCCTCCTGCTGCAATGAGGTAAAATAAAGCAAAGAAAGCAATTTCAGGTTGGTGAAGCTCCACCTGCGGAGGTCCATTACTTTACTGTCACAGCTGTATGGTAGAAAGCAGGCATTTTGTGTTAGAGAAGAGTATTTACCTTACAAGAAAGGCTTGTTTCGCCTTGTGCAGCCTATACCCTCAAACCTGAACTCTCTTGCCTCTACGCTGCCAGACAATTCAAATTTTTAGTGATAAAGTGCTTCTTACAAGTCGTTTTACCACAAAGTGCTTTCTGGGGAACAAAGCACATAAATATAGATACAAAAGGAGATAAAGAAGAACAAAAGCATTACAAAACACTGTGTGTGAGCGTGTGTGTGTGAGCGTGGTTTGAGACCAAAGGGCAACAGCAGGGCAGTTTGCATGAGAAGCACAATCAATAACAAGGCTGCAGCAAAGGAGGCCGAGGGAGAATTATTCCTTTGTAAGTTGGTAGATATAGCTGCACTATGCAAATTCTTTTTATGTTATAATCCAGCTGTCCGATCAGCCTGAATGGAGCGTTTTTCCTAAACAGTGAGCAGAGAAAACTGGGCTCACTGAGGGTGGCTGAAAGCCTCGAACACTTTTAGTCTACTCGCTGTAGGTTTAAGGTAATGAGCATTCAAACCATCCCACATCCATGTGGTCCACTTAATGAAGACGACTATACTGCACATCCACACATTCCACGCCATATGTACATGTTCGCGAGTTACTCTTGTTGCCTCCTGATGTTGCCAGATGTTCCAGCACACCTATAAGGTACATCCCAAGTGTTCTGCAGTTGGGGGGGGGGGGGGGGGGGGGGTAATTGCAGATGCAGCACAACGACCACTGTTGCACTTAGACATTTTAATCGCAATCCCCCACAGAGCACTAAACATTACCTTGCCCAAACTATTCAAAGTCCTTTGCACACTCACTGTGAGAGCACCAATTCATGTGCCTGACTCCTACTGATATTGCCATGTACTGT
This sequence comes from Chelmon rostratus, assembly GCF_017976325.1. Lineage (NCBI taxonomy): Eukaryota > Metazoa > Chordata > Actinopteri > Chaetodontiformes > Chaetodontidae > Chelmon > Chelmon rostratus. The sequence goes on from NC_055661.1 coordinate 13,492,994, forward strand.
TTAAAAAACACTTTGCACAGCTTTTCTTTTTGTTGTGATTACATCTTCCTAAAAGTGATGCGTGCATCACTCGGCTGCTGACAAAACAAGTGTAGTTTGACATTTGACAGGAATGTTTTGGATCTTAGTTGGATGTGTTGTGATGCCAGCGTTGTTTGTAGCCTCTGACTGATCGCTCCCTTAATCAAAGCTCTTTCTCCCTCAGATCTCTGTCAAGATTTCCCTCCTCTCCTCTCTCCCTACTTTCCTCTCCCCTCGCCACCTCTCTCTTTCATTCTTGCCTCACTCCCTCCCCGTCTCCCTCCAGTCTTCCATCATCTTGATTCCTGCCTTATCCTCCTCACTTATTCTGTCTCCCCTCGATCTCTTCCAGTCTGTCTACCTTTCCTTCACATGCTCCTGTCCTCCATTTCCCCTCCCACGCTGCCTGTGGTGTCTATTTCAGGGGAAAGTCTCCCAACCCTGAGGGGCTCCAGTGCTTGGTGTGGAGAATAGTAAATTAAGGAATCCAGGAGACTGATCCCTCTATAAATTCTGCCACTCGTAAACAGCTGACGTGTTGACTTGAACCAAGTTAAACACAGGTTAGAGGTGTCAGATCAGTCGCCGTTAGGTGTTAGTGGCCTCAGAGTTAGCATAAAGTGTTGTAAAGAGTTGCTTTTCTTCAACTGGTTTGCTATCTTCTCTGACTTTCTACCAGAACCCAGCTGAAGTTTGAGAAAACACTTTAAAATACAGTCGATCACAAAGTGCTTTACGGAAGGCGAAGGACATGAAATAAAGAAAAAAAAAAAAAACAAGAACGACTGAGCACATCACAAAACTTCATATGCCAGGCAGGAGGGATGGAGACTGTAGGGTGCAACAGAAAATGATCCACAAATTTACTTTATAGATACAAAAAGGAGATAAAAAAGAACAAAAGCATTACCAGTGCAGTGCAGTGCGCGTGTGTGTGTGTGGGTGTGCGTGCGTGTGTGTGTGTGTGTTTGGATTTGAGACCAAAGGGCAACAGCAGGGCAGTTTGCATGAGAAGCGCAATCAATAACAAGGCTGCAGCAAAGGAGGCCGAGGGAGAATAATTCCTTTGTAAGTTGATAGTTATAGCCGCACTATGCAAATTCTTTTCAAGTTAAAATCCGGCTGTCTCATCAGCCGAAATGGAAAGTTTCTCCGAAACAGTGAGCAGAGTTTTCTCTGCTCTCTGGGCTCACTGAAGATAGCTGAAACTCTCTAACATCATTCTACCTCTATACACACAAACTTATCGATATACCAGTGGTCACAGCTAATTCCCACTTGTCCCATCACACTACTACAGAATTTACTTGTATCACAGCAGCTGTTGGAAAAATTCGTCACCCTTCTTGCCAGTCGAAGGCTCACTGAATGGTGAGAGTGATTCGATCAAACGTTGTTTGGATAAACAGTCAATGAACTGTTGAACAGTCCTATACTCATGCATAGATCAATATATAAGTTTGTAATGACATTTCTGCATTTTCTACTATTGTAGATACAAAGTCATGGGTACTTTTCCTGTCTCTGCAAATTTCAATTGGAAGAAAAGAAATACTGTTGTATAATGCATCTTCTCAGACACTGACACCAGTATTTTTATTCCCTCGCATGAAACATTTTAAATATTTCTAAAAGTAATGAGACATCATGCTTGTGTGCACCATGGACTTCATTGATCTAGAGGGAATCTATGGAGCGCTGTGTAAATGAGTCAACATCTAGTCATGTCAATTCTGGATAAGTAGGAAAAACAATAAAGCATTCTTATAATGATAGAATTCAATCTGTGGTCACCCCAGTCACTACCAGTAATGATGCTTAATGGAGGATAATGACATTTAACATAGCTGCCATCCTGTATCTGTCAGTGGAACCTTCTGGCAAATGAATGTATCACTATGTATCACTTAATGTTGAGCTAGTGGTTAGCAACAGAAGACAAGACAGAAAATCCAAACCAGACTTTGAAAATGTTAACACTATGCTAAATATTGCCCTTTTCATGGGGAGGTACCAGGTGCTAATATCCATTCATTGTCATTACTGTACTTCAGCCCGGTGGTACATCCCTCATAAACACTGGTAACATTCTAAACATTCCCTGTCAGGCTTCTGTGGCGCTTAGTCAGATCAGGGGGGCTGCTGTCAGCTCACTTAGTCAGGAGTGGGTCCTCAGCAGATGTGACGTGGGCCTGGGTCGGAAGCAGCAGCTCCCTCTCCATGTGAAAATATTCGAATGGCAGGTCCTGATCGGGTGCCAGAATCTCCTGCCAGTCGATCGCCAAGCTTCTCTCACTCACAGGATTGAAATGTGCCTGTCATTTTTTGGGTGGGAGGGGAAGGGGGCGTTTGGGCTCGAACATGCTGTTCTTTTCTTCACTCGCTGTTTGGATCCAAAGCCACGAGGAAACCAAAGTGAGCCTGGGCTGAACAATAAGGCAGAAGAAATTGACTTTTACATTTTCCCACTAAGCCTGTTTGGAGCAGTTTAGCCATATTTGTAAGGGGAGTAAAATTATAACCGATGAGACTAAAGAACCGTAAAATGCAACTTTTATGGGTATGAATGGAAGCGCAGGTTCCTGCTGCTTAGAAAGCTTAGCTTAACAAAATAAAGGAAGGCCAAACATAAGTCTGAACCGATGCTCATTATTAAGCAGTTTAACAGTGTCTTGGCAGCCATTCAAGGCCAAATCATGCAAACACACAACCAAACACAATCCTTGCATCTTCTTCATGGAACAATTGTTTTCAAAATTGCTACTAAGACACACATAAGGAGGAGTGGAAGTGACTATTCAGGCACTGTATTCTTACAATAAAGAGGTAATGAGCTATTTTGGGTGCTTCATTGCATCCCGTGGTATGATATGGACACTTAACCCTGATAAAGAAGGAGATATTGCTCTTGCATCACCTCTGTTGCACCACTGGTGCACACTGCCATAAGCTAGAATATAATGAAGCCATATTTGGAATATGTTACCCAGCAGTTGAAGTGGTTTAGCAGCGAAGAGCTGACAAACTCCCAAATTGATCATCAGGAAATGAGAAGACAGGAAACACAGAAAACACATACTAGAAAGAGTTCATCAGAAATTACCCAAAATCTATGATGAACATTCGTCATATAAACATGCTTCAGGTCACATACTCCCAGTATAAAAAGGTTGTAATGCACTGTTTGATGAGCACCCAATTTCGGAATGATTTGCAAATAATTTCCTATGAAGGCAGATCAGGTAGATCAGCAAGACTTGTGAAAATGTGTCTACTAACAAGCACAAAATTCAACATCTATGGAGGATAAGATTTCCAATAATACACAAAGAAAATTACTTGGTTTTAATTTGAGCTTGTCCTTTAAGGACAATTTTTTAATCAATACCAAGCTCGAGGAAACTTTTCTATTATAAACTCATCGAATAATTTCCTCCAGTTGATTTTGTGTGTATGTGTGTGTGTGACCACCAGAAGAATGGCCATATAGCTCGTCCGGGCAAGCAGGTTATCACAACCCATATTTAAGATTCTTGTTAGGTGGCTGGAGTAGGTATGACAGGAGCAAAGGAGGAAGTCAGGTGATGTGGTATAAAGAGTAAGAAAGGCCACACATGAACGTTGGGTGGACGGATGGATCAAACAAACACTGGACTTCCACCCAGGTGTCACAAAATGTGCTGAAGTTATGGCACGTATGCAACAGTGACGTACATATTGTAACCAGTAATCTTTACCTACACCTAACCAAGTAGTTTTGGTGCCTAAACCAAAGCAAACTGTGACCATTCCACAACATTAATGACATGGGAACGATGGTCCAGTACTCTCTGTGATGCTGTGTATGTCGTTTTGGGAGTCATTGGCTATCAGCCTCTTCAGTCATTTAGGTGAATCTGTTGCTTCAAACAGTCACTAAAACTGATCTTGACTTGTTGCTGCAACACTTAACTACACTGAGCAATGGCTTGGATTGGTAACGCCCTCTCTGACATCACTGGGGTGGGCGTGGTCTGCCTTTACAGGAAGTCTGCACAGTGCAAACACATGGTAAGTTCAGCGCCATGCAACGCTCAATTTCTCAATGAAAAGTCTGTTAATGGTATTGAAATTTGGTTACACTCTAATTTAGAGTGTTCATTTGAAGGTGTGTAGTGTCTAAAATGGTGTATTCACATTTATTTCCAATATAAAAATGTTAATAAAGCCTAAAATGATTTCTAAAAACATTATTGTTTTTAAGAGTTTCTTTCTAAGTCTACTGGAGCATCTGCGTGTCCCACGCAGACTACACGAGACGGCCACTTCACTACACCACACACACCCTGAGATAACTTCCTGCTCTTGTGAGTTAATATATGTGATTTAATGTGTTTTTCTTAGTTTATTTTCGTTTCACTGCACCTTCGTGTGGGAGTCAGCAAATAAACCGCCTGAACCTGGAGGCCTTTGTCTCTCATTTGGAGAACATCTGCCAAACTAAACACAGACGTTCAGGGAGGGCGGAACAGCATCTCTTTTGAATATCTCACTTTGGAAAAATGAAACTGTTATCGTGGCAACCTTCACTTTCCCGCGGCCTCCAGAAGCTGCAGGAACGCTGTTTAACTCTCCTCACCGCTCTGCCTGTGACACCGACATTGAAGGGGCCGTGTCAGTGTCAGTGAGGGAGAGGCGCCTGCGAATTCTATGTGATGATTAACAGTGTATTCAAGGGAGTATTCAGCTCGTCTTATCTCAGCCCCGGGCTAAATTGCTCTCTTTTTCCGGGCCTGCGAGTTGCTTGAGTGCCGCCGTGTTATATGAGGTGTCCCCCTGAAAAGAGCGTTCGATTATTTATTCACGCACAAGGGAAGAAAAGGAAGAGACTGTTGTTTTTTTCCTCTTGTTTCTGATACGTTCTCAGTTTCTTTGCAGCCAACACACAGAGAAACAATGGGAAATCTCACAAACTGCAAGAGGCATATGGGGACACTGTGGCAGTCAATATCTAATATGCCTGAGGTGAAGGGTGATCATGTGTTTTCTCTTGAAAAGGCATTCAGCTAATTGCCCCGTTATATCTCAAAATATTTTTTTTCAAACAGAATGTATTCAGTGAAACTGTACGCCATGTTTTTTTTGTTTTTTTTTTTGCGACCTGCATCACACTCTTTAATTCCAAACATTTACACCTGAGAGCTGCTAAGTGCAACTGTAATCTACCAATGGTAGCTCAAATGTTGTCATTAAGTGCCTGGATCAAGGGCACCTTGGCATTAATTTCACGATGAGTTCCCAGTTTTCTTTCACAGGCCCAGATTAGATTATCAGTCAGTCATATAGTCAGTATACGATTGAAACTAGCAGCTCTCAAGTCATCACTAATAAGTAATAATTCAGTTTTTACAAAGCACTTCACAGATTTTCCTGTTAGTCGATTACCTGATGTATCGGAGAGAATTGTCAGTTCGTTACACTCAGTTTCCCTCTTCGGTCAACTGAACTCGGTGGTCTGAGCGGATTCAAGGGTCTGGACCCAGGCAGGTTAGTCGAATGAGTGGACTTGTATCTTTAACAATGCATTTCCTTAGTTAATTTATCTCTTTTTATTTCAACCACACAGCGGTGAACACTTGAAAGTACTTTGTAAGAGCTAAATCCTGTTTGCAGTCCATCACATCCCCGCTGATTACTTTCTACTTAATATTATACATTTTTCATCTTTGGAAATGAAGGATTTGTTATCCTCTTTCTGTTCACATCATAAAAACGTTGCATTTTTTTTTTTAACCAGTGGACCTTGAATATGGGTGCGAGTTTGATGTTTTACTCACACAGTGAAGCTTAAAGAGCTCACCCAATAGACTCGCCATGCGTTAAACAACACATTCACTCCCTCACTGCCGATGAGCCTGTAGCGACTCATACAGCACATACTGTATGCACATATATCTGCATGTCTAAACCAATCCTCTGTTGCACTCGTCGCCTTGACAGCATGAGCGTCAGGAGCGTCCTTGCCCTGCAGCTCTCACTCCCACTGAGGTGGTGCGAAGCTTCCCTGCGCTCCACCACACCGTTACTGCTGCACTCCACCACGGAGGGATGGTGGAGAGGCTGGGGAGAGGCGGTCGACTTATTGCATTTTTTTCTGAGAGCTGGCCCCCTCCTCTTTTCTTCCCTTCTCTGTATCACTTTCGGTCTTACTGCGCGCACTCTGGAGAGTGAACCTCAGCACGTCAGAGGTAACTCAGATATGCTTTCAGTGTTGCAGATTGCAGATTTATGAAAGTGTAGGAGAATCTCTATAATTAAAAGGCAGCCACTAAATAAGTAGTGATTAAACCAGTGAACTAATGCTAGTATTTCTTCAAATCAGAATCAACTTGATTGACCAAGCGTGCTGACAAATACAAGACATTCGTTATACACACAACTAAACAAAGACAACAAGCAAAGTATGGCTGCATGTACTGTAAGTAAACACATAAAAAAGACATTAACATTATATTATGCATCTGATATTAAACAGTGTGCAGGCTATACTGTAATATGTGTGTCATGTGACACATATATGTCAGTAGGTGTTCTGTAGCACCTACGAGGGGGCAGATGTTATGTGTTGTGTCCAGGCTCTGATGGGTCTATAGTGATTCTTCCTGCCTGTTTCCTGACTCAGGAGACGCAGGAGGATGGACCGGATAGACCATCTTTTCTGCAGTCTTTACTGTTATAGTCAAAGTGATAACAGCTGCTGGTGTTATAGTGTTATAGGTCATACTTTACTGACGTTCTAGTGACTCTGTACTGTATGTCTCCTTTTTTTCTTGTACAGGTTCCTCTGCCCAGCCTCAATTTCCCCTTTCAAAATCATCCTCCTTTTTCAGAGAGAATAATTTATAGAGAGGGTGCCTCTTCACTGCCTCAAAAGAAATAAAAGGGTGCTAATAGAAATTACAGTTAAGTCTCCCCGTCCTTATACCCCCAGCATTAAGCAGCAGACATTATTCTGAACACAGTTGTTGACAAATGGTAATTAAAAGATTTGTTAATGTCGAGTGATTAAAAACACTGCAGGCATTTCACAGGGAAATTCAGCATGCAAATTGCTTTCTCTGCAACTGCTGGTGCTGCTCGGTTTGTTGAATCAAAAGCATTTTTTCCCCCGCTGTTATCATAATATTAAAGAGCTGTCACTTCTCCTGTAATGAAATGCACAATGTGAAGAATTAGCATTTTTCAACAGCTATCTTGTTTGTGCCAGGATGAGCAATTATTGGCTGGATACCACTCGGAGAAAAGAAAAGAAAGAAAGTAAGATAATTCTCCTTTTCCACCAAGGAAGGACATGGTCAGTCACAACCCAAGACTGGTTTCTTCTTGTGTGTGTGTGCATGTTTGTGTGTGTTTGTGTGCATGTATCCATATGTCATTCCTCAGTGCCTGTTCGTGTAATGTGAGATAAAAGTCCTGTGGTACTTTTGCGAGACTCTGACTCTACCCATACCTCCATCACGGCTGCAGCACGCTGTTCACCAAAGGCGGGTATGAAGGATAACTGTGAATGAGTTGCGTGCCAAAGTCAAACAATATAGAATTAATCATCCTGGGGAAAAGCATCTGTGTGATGGAGTATTACAAACCTAAATCCTCATTGGTGTTGTCTTCACTGAGCATTTCAGGATTAATTCACGTCTCAATACAGGTTAATACCTGGAGCTTGCTACGTTATCAAATGCTGATATTCCAAGAAAAGACGTTCCTTAATAACTACACTACAAGCTCCGTGTTGACTTTGATGGATTAACATAAAACTGTGTAATTATTAAAGACATTTTTCAACTCATACCGTTGTCTCTATGTGTGAGGCGACTCATACAGTAATGGCTGCCGCTTTGCAAAGGTGATAATGTCCTTATGTGCAAAAAATTGAAATAAAAAATAGGAATGTCAGTATTTTCATATGAAAGAAACTGAGATGTTGCCCGGTGGTCTCATGCCCAGTTTCAGATGCACACACATTTAGCTCTTTATTTAGCTTGCAAATTTCCCCTAGAGGCAAATTTGATTTGTGATGTTGGGCTTTATAAATAAAATTGACTTGATTCATAAGTGTCTGAAATCTCAATTTAAGTCATCACTTGTGTCATCACTGACGGGTGTAGATTGGCACACTAGTAATTTTCTTGATGCTACTTATTGCATTGTGGGACTGTTAGCAGAAAGTAGTGAACATGCTCTGGATGTTGTGCTCCACCGAGGGAGGTTTTGAGGGGACTACATAATGTAAAAATCATACACTCAAATAATGAATAGAGGTATGATCAGATGCCTTAATTAGCATAAATCAAACAGCATGTTTCGCTTCAAATGCAGCGGTGGGGAGCCCGGCTGTTTCATATAAACCTCTTCCATGTGTGATTCGGTGTGTAGGGGGTGTTCAGGAACATCTGCTGATGGTCAGGTGATCTGGGTGGAGCTTGGTTTAATTTTTATTTTATTTATTTAACCTTTATTTAACCAGGTAAAAGACCCATTGAGATCATGATCTCTTTTACAAGGGGGACCTGGCCAAGAGGTCAGCAGCACACGTCACAATGAATAACAGACAGTAATTAAAATGAAAGAGCAGCAATAATTAGGTTAAAAGTAAACATATAAAGTGCAGCAGTGGAAGTACAGTAACAATTTTAAAAACATGTGCACTGTTCCTGGGTCTCGCGATGACTATCAGTCAGTAGGGAGCGAAGACTGGAGGGTATTCCAGGCTGATGGGGCGGCAAATCTGAAGGCTCTTTTCCCCTGTTCAGTCCTGACACGAGGGACAATCAGGTGAATGATATCACTAGAGCGTAAGGCGTAGTGGCTTTTAGCTCTTTGCATAAGTGAACACAAGTACGTTGGAACTAGGCCAAGAAGAGCTTTGTAAATAAGAGTCAACCAATGTATGTACCTCCTTGTTGGAGCTCCATATTTGAGCTCCATTAACCGTTTAACACCCCACACCCAAGAGTCCAATTTAGAGACACCTGTATTGCATGCTCACAGTCATGCAACTTTTTACAGTACAAGCATGAGAAGTTAAATAAAAACTCTACATAGCGCGGGTGTCCTGAGGGCTTGATAGTGGACAGTAAAAGGTTCAACTAATTTGATCATAATTGTAATTTTCTTTTAATCAGTGAGGCATATTCTGGCCAGAAGACAGTATTATGACAAACAGAAGGGCATTCCAGGTGAATTGCTGGCATGAAGCTCAAAGCTGCTTCACTGCCCATTAACAAAACTATTCCATACTGGGCAAGGCAAACACATCCCCCTATGGCAACAAACTGAGTGGAACCAAGCCAGAGCACTATTGGTCTGTGTTATTTATAGACATAATGACATCATCTTCATAATTTCAACACAGGTTGAAATGCCCGGTCTGACATACATGTAAGTTGTTTTAAGGTTAACTAGCAGACTGTGAATAAACTGAAGCTCACTTTGTGGGTGGTGCATTTCAGGCTGCAATAAAGCAGTGGTCATACAGCAAATGGTAGCTCAATATATTGTGAAACATAATGTATGTACATCATCCTTTGAATGTCTGTGTGCGTCAGGAAATGGTCAGCTCATCCCGGGTCTTCGGTGCACACTGAGATGTCCTATAAAAAATGTAGTTAAGTGATTCACCCATTAACTGAGATCTCATTTTATGCTTTATGTGGGTAGCAGTATTAATATAGCAGTCCTGTCCTATAATATGAGCTGATAGGATAACAATTTATAATGCCAATAATATATTGTAATGTCATGTGATGTAAATGGGATGAGATAAACTTAATTAAATGGGGAGGTTGGCCTACCAGATGGCTCCACTGTCCAGTAACTGAGAGATCACAGGATCAAATCCCTCTAATAGCTAATGTGTCCATCGACAACCATGTGTCGATGTGTCCTTGGGCAGAGGACAGACTGCTAGTTTAACAGCCATTAAGCGATAAGTAGTGACTGGCTTGTCTTATGTTTAATGTGCATATAAACAGCATGAAGAAGACTTTTAGAATTTAAATTACACATTAAGTCATATTTGTGTGACCTGGTGGGGTTGAGTGGCCACATTTGATTGACATTTTTCTGTCAAGTCTGAAATTCCAGAGAAATAATAATATCTGAAAAAAGGATTTTAAGGATATGTTACAGTTATGTTGGTGCTACATTTTTGCTCAGTTTTGCTCCATAACAATACAAAGTGAGACAGCTCTCTATCTGAGTCACTGATACCCTGTTCTTCATCTGCAGATGCACGCAATTGATTGCAGGCCTACTTAGAAGGCTTTTGATGTGCAGACACTTAGCCTTCATAGCATAATCTTACTTCATGATTGTATGTGTATTTGTTTCTTCTGCTCACAGATGAGCAGTGATGTCCTGCGTCCTTCCTCCTGTCTGCCTGCCTTGTTAAAAAAAAGAAAGGTCTGTCTGCTGAACCAAGATGTTCAGAATGGAACCATCAGTCCCATATGGTGCCGAATGTTCAAAGGACACTGATCGCAGGAAATAGAAAGAGCCAGCTTGCCTGCAGAGCTGTTCTGTCCCATATGCAGACTGCAGTGTTTGCAGGCTTTCCGACAGACAGATGCCATCTTGATGTGTTTTAGAGGGTTGTCATCCTCTGAAGTGATGTTCATCTCATTTTTTTTGTTAGTAAAACAATATTTTGCTGCCTACCAAGATAGGGAGGGGAACTTTGTTTAGGGAAAGCAAATTTGGCAATTTCTTTTTCTTCAACTTTCTCCTCTTTTGAGGCTGCAAGCGACCTTAATTAATTAAACAGTCTTCTTAAGCTGCAAAAGTTCTAAGCGCTGTGCTTTTTTTAACCCATAAAACATTTTCTACAACACACATTCCATCTAAAAACTGACACTGAGAGATAATTATGCAAAATATAAATCCGCCTATAATTTCTTTTTATTTGAATGTTTTCATAGCTGGAAATAATCAGCAAGTTTAAACACAAGCCAAATATTTGTCTGATCAAGCCAAACACCCTCCCTGCATACTGCAAAAGCTGCATGGCGTGCAAGCTTCGTTAAGAGCAGTAACACCTTTATTTGATTTCAAGCACAGGTCTTAAGTAGGTTTAGGGAAGGGAGTTTCATCCTGAATTCAGATCTGTGACAGACGGCGTCACTTCTTCTACTTCTTGACAACAAATACACTGCATGACATCTAACTACTTTCACACAACGTTAAACCCCCGAGACTGACATCTTTGCATTGAGATATTTACAGTCTGCAAAATTCACATAAACATTAGGAGAACAAAAAAAAAAAAAGTTTGCAAAAACTAAAGAAAATATGGCATTTATTCACAGGAGTCAAAACAATTTAAGCCAGTTGTTACCAAGAGTTATAAATATTAAACAGCACACTGTAATTGATAGATAATTCAAAAACAAAAATGTAGAATGACATTGCTGACTTTATTTTGTTGAAATCTTTCATTATGACATCTCCCCTGTAACTCCTCTAACTGAAGTTTACAGGTGGGAAGCCAGTGAGGGATTGTGTCCTCCCGCTGGTTGATCTCGGTGGGATCTGACGGGACTGCATGAAATCCTCTGCATGATCAGCCCTCCCTTTTTTTCTGTCAGGTAAAAGCAAGCAGCTGACGTCTCCATGTGTATCTGAGGAGACATAAGCTGTCTAAATCCTCTGCAGTTCAACACAGAGAGTTAGTAGATTCAGGGATCCAAACAGTGTGGTGTTTGGGCCGCGCCGAAATGTAAGAAAAATGGGAAAATGTAAGACAGGCTTCTCTCTCTCTTGTGTTCACACTGTACGGATCAGTTGACTGGCCACGACATGGAGCTCACACAGACAGTAAGAGCACCTAAACCCCAGTCGGTTATGTCCGGTGACAGTTTAAGGTTACTCAAACAAGATGGCTGCATTCTCAGTGCAGAGCTGCAGACGTCTGGACGATGCAGACAGGCTGGTCTGTGTGTTCTGCAGTGAAGTTTAGATTTATATCACAGCAGTCTCAGAGCTTCTGTTTGAGCCACAGCGTGCAAAAAACTATTGGTATTAATATTTAAACGAGCTTACGACAGGGATCTTTTGACAGCAACCATGAGGAAAATTGCACCGTGGAACTGCTCAAACTGCAAGACAGCCCACAAACAAAACTTCTGAAATCCATCCAGCTGTCTGAGAGCCAGATCACTGATCACTGGTGATCAATCAGAACCCCAACACAGTGTCTGCCTGGCTTATGGGGAAGAGGAACATAAAATTTAATTGAATTCAGATTAAAGTTTGTAAAAAGTAGAGTTATTTTAGCGCACAGTTAATTAGACCAGTTAGACTTAAAACCATGCAGAGTTAAACTGCTGACCAATTATTTGTTCACACATTATTTATTCAACTCAATTTTAAGTTGATGTTTATACCACACCAACGCACGTTGGTGCAAATGCACTCGATCTTTTTTCTCATTAAATCCTCTAAACAATAAAAGCCCTGCATATTATTGTGGGCATGCTGCCGGTTGGAGTTGAATGCGATGTCAGTCCTAGTTTCAATGAGGCATTGAGGGGGAAATGAAACAGAGCAAAAAAATGCCATATGACAGGACAGCTGTCAGGGAAGATGCTCTCTTCTCTTGCTCTTTGGTTCCTTTTTTAAGTGTAGCAGGAGGCCTCTTGGAGTTTGGCAACGGAGAGCTGAAGCAAATAAGTTAGTAGTTGGCCAAGAAAGTCAATTAAATTCATTCACGTGTGAACAATTATGACAACAAACTGATGGTAAAACAAAATGGCCAAGCTGCCTCACCATGTTGCCATTTCCACTTTTTGGTCTCTTGTCAAGACTCTGAGTTCAGAATGATGAAGAATAGTTTGTTGATCTGCCAATTGAGAAACAGGCTGTTTCTGGCCGCTCTCTGCTATTGGAGACTATGCCTGCAAAACAGTCATATACACATTATAGCTGCTGTAATTAAGTCTGAAAGTGGCCCTTTTTTCACTTGCAATTCTCAATTATAACGTATGACGCAGCATGGATTCTTTTAAATGCTTTACACTTTACTTACAACCAATAGTGAAACATTATGATGAAGCATGGCTTATCATAGATGGATCAATATGTACTTCATTTTACACACATACAATGATAAGTTGTGATACTGCATGGACTATTATAGCATATTATGAGTCCTTGCTGCAGTTGATTGGTGTGGTAGAGCATCATAAGAGGCTTGAAGTCACAATTCATTGTGAGTCACATCTCTGATGTTTCATGACTGTTGATATAGTGCATCGGAAAACATTGTGTGCTTATGAGTGAAGTCATAAACCATTATGAATGGATTTTAATTCACTTTGAAGGCCCCAATAACGCACTGTAGATATGGTCTTCGTCATGCAACGTGAATGATTTTATTAAAGAGGGGGAAAAAGCTATAGGGAGATTCATTTATGCCCTTAAGACATATTTGGGTCATTGAGGAGTCCTACATCACTGTCAGCAAACCATGTCTCTACTGTGGAATAGCTTACACTCCAACAGGAGAGGGTAAACAAAATTGCAGCTAATAAGTGGGAGGAACTGTCCAGTTCAAGCCATCTTGACAGGGGCTGCCTTTGTCAGGAGGAAGAGGAAGTAGTGAAGGAAGTAGTATCTGAGGAAATCGACCTTTCAGATGAACAGACAAAAACCATGCATCTGCAAATGTGACTTGGAATGCAGGACATTGTAGTAAAATATATTCAAAGTGTGGTATTAGTACTTTAACTTAACTACCACTACAATTACAACTGCTAATAACAGTAATAATAATAATTATTCAATAACCCGACTTAATGTCGTTTAGTGGACATTTGGATAGGACCTTTAGGGGACGTGCTCAGTGCTTTTAAGTGTTGCTGGTATGAACAGTCTGTATTCTCAAAGTTAGTAATACAGAAATTTACTTTTACACGTAAGTGAGATTAAACAAAAAGTGAACTAAAAGTGTTAACTCTGTAGATAGAGCTAGCCAGACACCAGTCACAAAGTAGTTCGCAGTCAAAATCAAGTGAAATAAAATCAAGCAAATCCACAACACCAGCTAAAATATACAAGGGGAATTGACATAACATTAAAAACATAACACATGGGTTTTTAGCTGCTTTTTCAATAGAGTCCAAAGAGACCAAAGAACTTATTGGGAGACTATTCCAAAGATTAGGGGTTACCTACTACAAAGGCAGGTTGAGAGACAATTACAGTAGTCCAAATGTGATGAGATGAAAGTATGTTTTAGCAAGCCCATTTCACTTCAAATGCTGCCCTAAAGTCCAATAAAACCAAAACTGAACAATCTCTATCTGCAGCCATTAAGATGACCTTAAAGAGAGTTTCGGTTGAGTGCAGTTTGCAGAAACCAGATTGAAATTTATCAAAGCACACTATTCCAGTATTTGTTGATTTATTTTCAACCTTTCCAAACATTTTAAGAAGGAAAGGGAGCTTTGAAGTAGGTCTGTAGTTCTCTGGCAGGTTGGGGTCTGGGTTTGGTTTCTTCAGCGAAGGCTGAACAATAGCCTGCTTAAAATAACTGTGAACACACCCTGATAAAAGAGAGTCATTCAGTTCTAGGGTTTAGGTGACTACCCTGGATTACCCCTAAAAGAAGAACTCAGACTCATAAACCATATAAAAGTTCAACCAAGAGATTTTTATTATTATTTTTATTTTAAGGCAGTGATGGAAATCCAGAGCAGTGGTGCGTGGCTGACTGGACTGTATATCATGAATCAGGGCGTAGCAGGAGACAATGACCACTATGACACATAGAACAATGTGGTGAAGAGCAGAGTGAAGGACCGGCATTTATATACTGCAGGCCACAGGTGTAGCTGATGAGTGGATTAGCAGCAGGTGTGCAGGTGAGAAGGCAAGAGGAGGAAATAGAAACAGATACACCCATACACACAAGAGAGAGAGACAAACAGGACAGACCATGGAGGGGAGTCCAGGGTGGATGGATTTAAAGAACCACTAATGAGTGGACTGGATGAGGGTGAGATTGTTGCCCTTGTATTTACAACTTTACAGTCCCTCGGCTGGCCTGGAAACGCCTCAGGGCCCCCCTGGAAGAGCTGGAGGAAGTGTCTGTGGAGAGGGAAGTGTGGGCATCCCTGCTTAGACTGCTGCCGCCGGGACCCGGCCCCGGATAAGCGGAATAAAATGGATGGCTGGATATTTACAACTTTATTTTTAAAATAATTAAGACAGTTGTTGCAGAGGGAGAGAGTTTCAGAGGAGCCACTTTATCCAGCACTCTATCAACAACGTGTAAAAAATGAGGTCTAGAGTGTGCTGTGTGTGGAGCCAGATATGTGAAGGACTTCGTGAGATTGAGAAATTCGAGTCAATATTATATGTAGTGTCATCAACATAATGATAAAAATCTCCAAGCTTGTCCAGCTTTATAATTTCACTGTTATTCCAAAAACAGATCAGGATGAGTCAGGACCACAGGAGCACCGGCTGGGTGGTCCACTGGGTCATCAGACAGGGCTGCCTGACGGTTGGAGAGCCAGCCTCATCCAAGTCTCTCTTGCAACCACGGATTACCACTCAGCACTGGTTAGGTGTCGAGCAGGAGGAAGGTGCAGACAGGTGGAGGGGTCCCACGGAGCTTTGTCCTGGAGGGCTGCAGTGTGAGAGGCAATCTGTTTGACCTGCCCGCAAGCCACATCCATGCAGCTCATCGGAAGAGTCCTTCCTCCTCAGTTCATCAGGAAATCATCGCGTAGCCTCTGGAAGGCCAGCAATCTTTTTATTTGCATTCTTTAGTAGCAGACAGTCCTCACATGGCATAGTTGCCATAGTTGTATGTGTCAGTTTACCTCCCAGGCTGAGCCAAGCAGCAGCTGGGGCGAAAAGGAAAGTGTGGAAGGAGAGCAGAAAAAGTCACGTGAAACCGACGGAGCTGTGACAGAATAGTAAAAGCTAACAAAACCGCTAAGATATATTCCCATCGGAAGGTTAAAAACAGTGAACATTTTCGGGCGCAGCAGATTTGCTTGGTCACCATGAGAAAAATAAACTGACCAGTTGACCAACATGTTGGCTCGTACTTGCTGTGTTCTCAGGATATATGGATGGAACAGCACTGGGTTTCAATCTAAGTTTTGTGGCTGAGCAGTACTCTGGAAAAAGGCCACTGCAGCCTCCAGTTTGGCTCTCAGATTTTCATATTCTTTCTCCTTGTGCAACTTTCCAACTGAAAACAGAATGTGTCTGTCATCCTTTGAAAATAGTGAAACTTTGCTTCCAATATACTGATACATGGGTCTTTAAAGTTGTTACGGTAATTTTTAAAACCGTTTCTTTAACAAAAAGGACTAAAATTTCAGATGCAGATGGAAGTGAAAGGAAAACAGAAACTAGCCTTGGCCTTTTTCAGCCTTTCAATTGTCTCTTTTGGTCATTTTCAGGCAAACTGAAAACAATTAATGGTGATTGGATCGGTTCAGAGGAGTCTGAAGTGGCACTCTGGGGCCATGTGAGCCAGGGCAATCTTCGACTAAGAGATGAACAGTCTCATTACTTCCTGGGTTGTGGCAGCAAGGAAGGTATGAAAGATGAGCTAGTACGTGAAAGGATTGCCGCTAATCCGAATCAGGATTTACACCCCATTCTGTATCTCTTTGCAACTTGTATCTGCTTTGAGCTCTTTGCTTAGATTTCCCAGTCAGTAGAGTCAATTACACCAACATTTACAAACTCCACCTCTGTTAAACAGACAAGCTGACTTTATGCTACCTGCCCAGAGCCAAGTGAGGAAGAGGTCAACATCTAGCAGGCAGCACAGGGCCATTTGGCTTGATCAGGGGGGAATGGACAAAATCTGAATCAGAAATATACAGAAGGACGTCAAGGAAAACTACAAAAACCTGAGGGGTGTTTTACAAAGGCCACAAAATACCAAGCACTGATCAGTAATTATGAATAAAGCACTGATGGCTTCAATTGGTCTTCCAACATTAACTTGGAACGTATCCAGTTAGTAATATTTGAATCTTACATATGCATTCAAATAACTTCTGCACTTTTACAATTTGCCAACAGGTTGAGTAAATAAATGTATAGTTCAAACTTCTGGCAGAAAAGGCCATGTTAGAATCATGCTTTAGTGTCATGCTTTCCAAGGCCACTATATAAAAGCATGCACTTTAAGTACGACGACGGATGACTTTCAAGTACAGACAGTAAAGACCTCAATAACCTTGTAGTTTGGTCAACAAGCCATGTGAAACGCCTGGCAGTAGATTCCTGACTGCATTGACGCAGAAATTATGTAATCACACTTAATTTGCTGTTATGGGAAGAAGACGCTGGACAGTCAGGGAGAAGAATTCATGAACCTTTTGTCAGAGTACGGACATCATACATCAAAGCAACAGGTGAGATGAAATCAGTCTGTAAGCAAGGAAACTGTACACTTTTTTATTTTGCTCCCCTTTTTTTAATCATAACTTGTTCTCTGAACACACGCACACACACACTCACACAAGCTGAAGCTCCAACAATCTACGAATGTTGCAAGGTCGGCCTTTATATCTCAGACCCCAGAAACTTGCAGTTCTCAGTTGCCAGCTCATATTCACCTTCCTGTTTAAGCCACAGTTTGAACCATCATCTGTTCCAATATTGATCATCTCGTCTCCCTCCGAATCATCGTATAATCAGAGGCTCAGTTTGCCGAAGGTCACTGGGATGGACAGGTATCACTTCACATGTAGCTCAACATCTCTTTCATGGTTTTTAATGTGGGAGCAAAACAAAACCAAAGAACATGCTCACAAGCAACACACAAGAAACACACTTACAACTTGCTGCTTTACACCCATTCGCATACTGAACATTTTCTATTTATCATATTGGGATCGAAACCGGGAATCGATAAGAACTGGAATCAATAATTCAAACGATACCCAACCCTATACACTGCATATCAAAATCAAAATGCGTTGTGTTGTGATATTTGCACAGACAGATGTGTGAATGCTGTCCTCTTACAATGGCAGCGGAATCATCCATTACAATATTGGTTGAGAGTGGATCGCGGGGCTTGTTGTAGGGCTTCATTGACCTTATGCTCAGATGTTTTTAGACCTTGACTGATGGCGGCACAAGGATCCTCAAGCATGACATGCACATTCAGCCAACTGTAAGCAGAAGCCTACGCCATCTGTCATGCTCTTCTGTGGTGTCACAGCAGCACCTTTAAGCTGCAAAGTGAGAAAGTTCAACACACGTTGTCCACAGGTGCGATCACACCCACTGTATGGTTAGATTTCCTGAGTCAGGCCTGCGGTGGATGGAAAGGGTTAGTTAGTATTTGACCACTCAATTACAAGTACACCAGGACTTGTAGTCAGATTTATTGACCTTGTACGCCATCAAGTTACAGATGTCGGCACGAGTTTGGACAGTTTTAAGAGCATATGTCTTCTGCAAAATGAGACTACACAACCAGTTCTTTGGGAAATCATCCAATAACTTGAAAGGTTATTTGCATAGCAGTCTAGAGTGTGCACATTGTTTTTCCTCTGTGGCTGTTAATTTTACCTTTCTCAGTCTTTTTTTTTTTTTCTCTGGACATGTTTTTCTGTTTGGAGGTGACAGTGACTCAGGCATTACAATAATAATTGTCTCCCTGATGCCACGAGACTGCAGGCAGCAGACTTTGAAGACTGCAGTCCTGTAATTGTCTTTCAGTCTTGTTTGGCCTCACTGTTCCTTGGAGCGTTTGTTAATTACAGCATCTCCCTGATTCAATTTCTGGTACCTCTGTGTCCCCAGAAGGACAAGTGGAGACAGGCAAATGGTTCTGCGCTACCTGGTCAGCACGTTTACAGTTGGGTGAATCTGAGCCACATTTTCAAATCTCTTTTCTTTCTCTTTCATGAGTTCAGTTTTTGCATTTGAAGTCAAATTGTGCTAAAATGTTTCGAGCAAAATGCAAATGTGTAACCTCACTTAAAAGCAAAGGAAATGGAAAACAGACTCGTGTCGCAAATTCCTGAGCCGAATGAAAATTAAACTTCCTGCTCTGGAACTGTAAAGTTTGTATGACTAATGTGACCAAGAAAGAGTTTAGAGCACAGGCTTAACAAACCTCTTCTCCTGTTCCCTCCATGCTCTTAGTGTGATCCATAAATTATTCAAGGAAGACAGGAATATTTGTTGTGTGTTCCTTATGTTCCATGGTATTTCCACACATCACGATGCCATAAATACTTCCTTCTTCATTTCAATATGGACACATGTGATACACTGACAAGCCCAGAACTTCGAGATTACAGTATATGGTAAATGGTAAAGTCCAGTTTAAGATCACTGGGAAGGTCAGACAACATGCTGACTTCTGTGAAAGGAGTGTGACGCGTGTCTATTTTGTGATTTTTTTTTTGATGAGAGCAAATGGTTTCTATAAAACCCAGCACACATCACGACTCATCTTGAATCTTGAATCACAGCGCGCTCATTTCTCCCTATCTCTAAGAGTCAAGTGCACTATTATGCATATTTCCATAAAAATCATCTCTATTAACTGAATTGTAAGTAGTTTCTGCTGGAGTCCAATTAGATTTGATGTTTGAGGGGGAATATAAAGGGCACTGAGGACTTTGTATGATGTATTATTGAATGGAAATTAATGGCAGCTTGTTTTGTCAGCTGTTACTGGCTCTCTCTCCCACCATCTGTTGTCTTTTACAGGAAGAAGAAGGACTTCTATTCCTCTCCCTTCTCCTTCTATCTCTCACAGTCTGTCAAAAGAACAGATTGAGATTGAGAGTCTTTCTACAAGGCTTGTGGACTCACTTCTTTTAAAAATGCTTCATGTGCAAGGACCGTGCTGTTTTGTGAAATGTGATCAGAAGTATCAGAAGGGGGTATTTTAACATAGTAACCCACAGCTTTTTCTTTCCAAGTAAAGGTCTGTCTTGTTGTTCTCTAACACTAATGATTCAAGTGATAAACAGTTCCAGACAGCTTCTGTTGAAACAGCAGAAGGGGGTCCATCACTTCAAGGAAAGACTCTGTGTGGCGCAGGCAGATATGCCTCATATGATTACAGAAGCAACATCATTCGTTTATTTGGAATAAATAAAATGACTTTGAAGATATGCAACAAGCCATATGCTACAAAGAGAGTATTGAGTCAATTTTTTAGTCAAGATTTACGCTCATACGAAGCTACAGTACAGCTAACATCACTGATTCTGGTGGAAACACAACGCCATCCAGCTAATACCAGCGTTTTCTGAGGATATGTTTATATTCATGGGCTTTTGGTAGGCACGCTGCCAGTCACCCAGGAGACAAACCTGTGACTGTCGCCTGGTGTTCAGTGCCTGTATCGCTGATTTATTCAGTGATTCAAATTGGTCTTTTGCTAATTGATGGCTGTTTCACAATCAACCAGGCAGAGATTTGTAGGGGAGATTACAGATGGCAATGTCATCTTGCTACATAGCCAGGTCGCTAAATATGAATAACAACTCTTCAGTCGCCATTTTTTCTTTGATTGTCAGGAAAGACATGAATCGTTCCAAACAACTGCTGCTGCAGCTTGACATGGCAGGACTGATAACCTAACCCCTCCAATCTAGTCTGATTCTCAGGCCACTGTGACCCAGTCTTTCCAGAACAGTCTGAACACGATGCCATCGCTCACTGAGCTTCAAAACAGGTGACCTTGCTCTTTCTTTCATGATCTCTTTAAAGTCTCAAATATCACCTTTCTCACCTACCTGCTTTGACTAAAAACACCATTCACAGTGGCTTACCTGTAAAAATCCACCACAGTAATTTATGAAAGCTACCTCAAACCACGGCCCGTGTTGGAGGGAATTGATTTTTCGCCGGTTTGTAGCCCCAGCAGTCGTGGCATTGTTCCACAAAAAAAGGGCCTGCTGGGAATTCGTAAAAGCAAAGAGTAGAGAGAAAACACCGTGGATTTGAATACTTGATAATCAAATGAAGTTTCCCAGAGTGCCATGGAACACCTGCACGGTGCTGATAAGATATAGAACAGAGGGGGAGTAGAGAAAGAATAATCACAGGAGAAAGGAAACCCATAAAACCCAAACAAGGTGGGGGATAAATAATGAATAATGTAATGAACTTGTAATGATCTCTTTCTCTTTTAGTCTCGTTTCCCCCATCTACCTTTCTTCTCTGCTTTTTTTTTTTTTTTTGCCTTTTCTTGCTCTCAATATTTCTTTAAGAAATTCCTCCTGCACTCATTATAGGTAACATCACAGGAGACCAGTCTTCAAAAGGATTTAACACTGAACAAAATTAATGCTACTTCCTCAATACCCAGCCACTACCAGGTCACTGAGTAGGAGTGAAACCTGTGATTGGGAAATTGAAATGCACTTTTAAGTATTTCCTGACAAAGCCACTGTGAATAATTGCAACTCATAAGAAATTGTCCCTGTCTGCAGTTCTTAAAACACCAAACTGTTTCTCTCATCTCTGCACCAATGGGGTGACAGTGCCTTAATGGTTAGAAAGCAACTTCCTTGATCCTTCTGAGCTTCCTTAAAACGAAAATTGTGAGATGAAAGTGACAACTAGTCATGCTACTTCCATGTCTGCAAAATCTTATCAGGGCAATGGGAGGATAACTGTTAGGGATGGAGGCTTGCAGATAGAAGTGCAATGTGCAGACATCAGGGTGGAGCAAAAAACTGGTGCTGAATTTCTATGGTTTTTTGTGTTCTCATTTATAAAATGCAGGGATGTTCACAGCATTTCGCTTTCAATCAGGTATCTGATTCTGACCACCTATCTGTAGCCACTTAATGTAGGAACTACTTAACCCAGTCCTTGCTGCCCTGATACTTTAAAGCAAGTGTTTGCCTGCTGGTTAGTCTAGGATTCACTGTGTGTCCCCTTGTCTAAATGTAAGTGGACAGTGGTAAGGGTGGTGCGTCGGCCCAGGCTTGAGCGCTGGAAAACTTCCCTTTTTTTCAAATCCCAATGTTGACAAGTATATTTCATACAAGTTGGGACAGCGCGATTATGACAATGTTTGTATATATGACACTCAGGTCTCCAACCAAATGTAGTCCAAATTTTTGCCAAATTTCCAAAAAGTCTCCAAAGAAATTCTGAATAAATGTGCGTTTCTTTGCAAATGTTACAAGTTTGGCACATCAAAACACACAGCTGGTGGCTCCAAATATCCATGCAGGTGTCATCAAACCACTGCAACACCTGATTGCACATCGAAAGGATATGATTTAAGAGCCACTCAAATCTTGGACAGTGAAAAAAATGAAGAAAAAGTAATGAAAATATGGCATTCACATTAATTTAAACGTTACAGTCTCCTCTTCGCTCCACACCGATCTAATGTTTCATCTGCCGCCATATTTCCTCTCTTCAGTGGACTGCGAGCTTGAGCGATAAATAAGTCACATGCTTCATGTATGTCACGATTTAGTAGCCAAGTCTGTTATTATTGCAGATTTTTGCATTTTGTTTTTATTGACACGTCAACGGTTCCACCTTAGCCAAAGGTATTTGGACATTTTTTTCAATTTTTTAGATTTTCACTCCATTTCTTTAAATGCACAAATTGAAAATATCCATAAAAATAGGTGGATGGAAACGCACTCAATAATGTTTTTGTGTTCAGTGGCAGTATCTTTTTAATTCAAGCTTTCTGCAGTATCTGCACATGGAAAATATTGTATGGTTAAGGTTAGGGAAAGATTAAAGTTATGGAACATAATACATTTTTAAGGAATTTATTTACTTAGTAGAAGACTGTGGTCGTGGTAAATAAAAAGGCTAACCTTAACTGGCAGACCTGTGACATGATGTAAACTGTGAGGAGCGGAATCATTAAATATGGACACAATTCCTGGGGATACTGGACTACCAGCGTTAATAAAACCACTCTCTGACTCTCAGCAGACCAATGGGGGGCAACTATACAGCAGCTTCAAAGGGTAGTTACAAGAGTCACACATTAACCAAACAGAAATGAAGCTATGAAACTGGGCACAACATCTTTTTGATATCATCACTCTGCACGTGTATCTTTTCAGTCACAATATCAGTTCATTTTAGTCCCAAAATCGCTGTTGTGTTCATCCAAAGCACAGATGGGCAGCAATTTAGAGTTGAGAGTATAACCTGTATGCATAAAGTGTCTCCCAAATGATGCTTTGCCGTGTACGGTCGTCACCACTTCCTCCTTCTCCTGTGGTATTAAGCCACAGCACTGCAGGCACTACAGCTACAGCCATCTGGTCAGCCTGTCTGCTCCTCTCCTCTGCTGTCACTCACTCCTGCCCCCTCAAGTGTCACTCAACAGCCTGGTGGGCGCTGTGGTTGCGAAGCAGCAAGAGAACATTAGCATCATAAACTCTAATTACTGAGGTTAATAGTTGACAGTTACAGCGCAAATACTTCAAGGCTTCTCAATTAAACCTTTGTACAGCGAGGCAGACTCGCTGAAAGTAAAAACTGCTCCAGTAAACCGTGCACACAGGAAGGTGCCATGCAGGGAGGAGGAGCTGACGAGAGTTAACTTCAGTTTTCAGACGTTATAAAACCACACACGCAGTCGGCTACATTCATGTTTTATCACGCCAGCGTGTCAGTCACCAAAAAAACTTGGCTCTGACATTGGTTAGTTCCAAATGTGTCAATATGACTACTGTGTCAGTGACTACTGTTCAGCAGAGTCTGGTCTAACCCTGTTTTAAATGTTTCATTTGTACTTTCATAAGAAATAAAGACCATTCATGACAAAAGAAAGGCCGAGACTGTATAAAACAGTAGGTGGTCACAGCCTGAAGAACATCTGTTCAACCAACCTTCTAATAAACTCAAGAAAAGAACGTCAGTGTTTCATGTACAGCAGATAACGCAAGTTTTAGTTTTCTTTATTTGATATTATTTCTGAGCGTATTGTTGTACCTTTATCATATTGAACATTTGTTGTGGCTGCTTGATTTTCTTAAGTAAACCGTTTACAGTCACCATCATGCTATCATTATCATAAATTATATATTTTTGACAAGCCTATGCAACGTTTGATAAACCCTGCATGCCAATTTGGAATAATGGTTAAATGTCACCATGTCATTGGACAAGAATCCCTTTCAGCTCTGGAACTTGAACCAGGTCTGAAAGGCATTCTGCACAGTGTAAAGCTAATTTACCAGCAGAGAAAACATTCAATGTCAAACCTGAGAAAACATCAACAGGTGAAGTTAATTCAACCCCAATCAAGACATAATTTAGCTACGGCCAATGTTTACGCTGCTGTGTTCAAACACATTATTTTTAGGACTTGTCAGCTTTATTGCCCAGTTTAAATCATAAAAGTAATCAAATATAATGAGTTACGTTGTTTTAATTGAGTAATTAGAATAGTTACATTACTTTTACATCTCTGCCAAACCTGTCAGGATGGTACTGTGTACTGTACTGGAAGTTCAGTACATTCCAAAGTTTCCCTTTCTTCACCTGCCTACAGGCAGGAAAATGCAGGTAAATGTGCTGGCTTACTCACTTGCCCATCTTAAAGTATGAAGAAGTCACAAATTCGAAAACAAATGATTAAAGGATTATGGGAATAATTTTTACCCTACGCTGGGCAATAACTTTTTTGTGCGTCAGAAAATGGGACAGTCTCGGTACGAACTGTTCAAGCTTTCAGCCCATTCGTCCATCGTCACTGCGTCAGATCCACGGGGGAAAAGCTGCATTAAGGGGGCAAAAAGTAGAAAGCTTTCAAATTCTCCAAATGGTTGTTTAAAGCTTTGTTTGTTTTCATGATATCTCTTGATGAAGGTTTGATGATGACTTGCTGGACAGTTCAATTGAATTTCTACTCTAATAAGTCAACATATTCATTTTTCCAGATAACTCTCACTGTTGCAATACTCACACGTCATTATAATAGTAACAAGACCAGCGGGTCTATTTTAATGTGGCCTCTGACAGAGAGAACAGAAGTTCGGCTGTGACTCCCTTAAGGCAGCTACTCAGGTCTCCCGGCAGAGCTCCTGATGAGAATGAAATCCGTCCGCTAACAACACAAGTGTGTCTGTTTACTGTTTGTTAGGAGTCACGTATTTCACACCATCTTGCTCTCACACATATACATCTAATAAAGTGTGGAACACTGGCAGTCACGGGTGTGTACATGCAGTTGCATATATCTTGGCATATGTCCAAACACTCTGAAGTGCTGGAAACCATCTGTACTATATGTGCACACACACACACACACACACACAAGCCCTCTCACACAAGTTACATTAACTCTGTAAAACATAATCACTTCACGTCCTCTTTATCTGCTGATTTCTCGCCTCTCGTTTTTTCTCCTCAGTTTCATCTCTCCACCATCTTCCTCTTTGTCTTCTCTATCTCTTCCATCTCAGCGCTCTCACATCCTCGCCCACCTTTCTCTATCTACGCCGTCTTTTCAGTTCCATGAGTAACTTATACAGAAAGCAAGAGGGAGTGAGAGCTATAGTCAAAGCTCCGTTTACTGGAACGGTCGTGCTTTTCATTTGGCACACTCTGGCTGAAGTATGCACAGGGTTGTGAAGGAGGAGGAAAGAGATGAAGGGGACAGTGCAAAAGAGGGAGAGGTGTGTGCATGTGTGTGTCCTCAGTGTGAAAGCACGCATTTGTGTATTTGCGTGTGTGTGTCCATCTGCGTGCAGTACCCTGTGTGTGTCCTGTTTCTACTTCCCCCCATCTGTGCCTTCTGCCTTGACGTCCAAACCCTCCTCTAATGTGCTGTCCAATAAGCCAATGATTATCATATCGGTGCGATATTAGCTTCTATCACCGCCTGGCTGAGGATCAGTAATTGCTGTCCATGCACAGGAAATGGGAAAGGAAATTACATCTGCCTATACAAAGAGATCGTTTCCTTGCTAGTCCTAAGGGACTGTGATGACCCCCTCCTGCCCCCTTGTGTGCATACACTCGTGTGTGAACTTAAACGTGTGTGTGTTTGTGTGCAAACCCATGTGTCCTGTGTTTACATTGATAATAGACCTTCTCAGTATGCAGATTATTCTGGCACCTATATATATATATATATATATATATATATATATATATATTTGTGTTGTTCATAGGTGGAGTGCTGCAGGAGTACATTATTAAGTTAACCTGTTAAATCCAGTCATCACCAGTTTCAAGTGGAAACTATCCATGAAGTCTGTCAAACATTTGATCGAGTGAGTCAGTTAAAGATGACTAATGTATCTAAACTTGGCAACGTAGGGACAGCGGTTACACTACCTTCGAAATGAGCCACAACTTAACCGTGTGCGTGCACGCATGCACTTGCATCACAGATACACTCCAACACTACACCTCTGGTGTGGTGTAATGAATACAGGCCCCAGGCTGCGTGTAGAAAGGTTTGTATGGATTCAAGTACATCTGCAACCACTGACTTCATCAGCTTACAACTGAAGAATTTTATTTTAATGCATATTCTTTGCCTTGACAAAAGGCAGTAGGCTGGAAATTATATTGTATCTTCAAAGGAACGTAGAAGAAATGCATGCTGTTCTAATTTAGACATCCAAAACCAGTGGATTTTTAACAAAGCTTTGGCACACAGAGCATCTATATTGTATGTTGAACTTGTTATGCACACTCAAGTCCCGTGAAAATGATGTCTGTACATGTTTTTAGACTTGAACTTGAGGTGAACCTGGGGTGACTCTTCATCCTGATTAATCTCTCTGTTTTACTGTTGGCTTTCATGCACCTACTGGTGGTTCATGTGTAGTTTAGATCACTCTTTGTCATCCACAGAGCAGCCAAACATAAAGACATTAAAGCCTTAATGTCATGAGCAACGCCCAACTATTTGCATTACTGAACCATTACTGTGGGTGGGACTGATTTGCAATCTTTTTGTTAGTCATTGTTTTGTCAGTCTCGTTAGAAATAATCAGCATGATTTAAAAAGAGGCCAAAAATGATTGAAATACTTGATGTGTGCTCATCTTACCAGCACTATGCTTGCTTATATGTCAATCAGCAAAAACATAGTAGAAAGTGAACTATACTATACCAGTTTAAAGTATTGTTGGAGAAAAACAGACAAACACATCCTCAGTCAAATCTAGCATTGGAAAAAGAATGCTTTCTCTCCAAACATGCATTGTGTTTACAATGAATAATAAATGTGCAGATCATAAAAAAAACACATGTGCAGTATGCAAATGTGCTGTTTATATATTCATGCACACACTCAACTGTCTACCTGCCCTAAACAGGATGTAGATCACACGCAAACATTGAAAAGACAATGCACTGTTGATGTGTAGGAACTGGCGCTGCATGTTGTATAGCTGTCTCTGCAAGCTATGAGAACATCTGCTGCACACAACAACTAATATAATCGTCCAGTGTTTTATTTTCTCTTTCAAACAATACAAAAAAGTGATATTGTTTCATTCTCTCCGCCAGTGCAGTTTCATTTGACTCAAGACAATTTTGGGAATGAATTACTGCAACTTCAAACAAGGAAAGAAGCATCTGAGATGTGCAGGGCTTTTAAAGCTATAAAGCTGATGACTCGCGATTCAAGCGAATGAAACAAGTTAAAACTAGCTGATTTGCATTGGAACTGCTCACATGAAGGAAATCAGGCTCGGTGCCATATTAAATAACTTTTTTCCACTTAGAAGCATTAGATCCATCTTTGCATTTCAAGGTGTTACATAATCTTGAATTAATTACACTGCACTTAAGACTCATGCGTGCAAAATGGACAGATCTATGTAGGTAGGCAGATAGATGGATAGATGGGTGATTGGATCAAACTATAGCACAGTTTGGGGTATTGTTGCCACCATAAAAGTATGTAGGTGTTACACTGACATTGATCAGACTTGAGTAGGATGAGACAGACAGCTGACTGGACTGCTCCATTAGGAAACCATTCCAGCTCCTCCAACTCCTTCTGTTTATCTAAGCGCATATAAGACCGGGCCTTCAGCTCCCACTGAGTAAAATGAAGCTTCATGTACATCAGTCAATTTTTAAAACTTCTCCCATCCTTCGTTCAGCTCTCCCATAATATTCCTCTTAAAAATATCCCTCCTGTATTTGCCTTGAAAGCAAACTTGTTCAGACATGATTCTAACGTATTTACTTATTCATTAACCCAACATTTCATTGATTTTTTTTTATTTATTTTAGGCACCGTGGCCTTGACTCTCGCTGTGCCAAGTCTTATTTTATTTCTTCTCATGGTCTCAGCAGAGTAACAGTAATTCCATGTGCACACAGGCTATTTCTTCATTTCTTCTGCAACTCATGTGTGACACCCTTAAGGAGTGTCAGTGACAACAATTTCTACAGCCAATAACTGTATCAATTATCTGGACTGCGATACAGCAGGTATTCACTGATTCTCCTCAAATGACTTCTCTTATTTTCCTTCCACTTTATGACCCCCATCTGTTTCAGAAATGCAGCGTTTTTTCCCCCCTTGCATTTGTTTTCGAGTTGTGCGTTTCCGACTGTTGTGGTTGCTTTTAATGTCTTTGTTTTGGCTGTCTGCAGCATGTTTTTTTCATTGGCAGCACGTGTCCGGTGTCGTATTTGTTTTAGAATTTATGTGTCTTTGAATTGGCCTCATTTCTGAAGCTGCATTGTTTCTGCTAATGGAACTGGTCCGGGCTTTTGCAGCCCTTGTGGGCCACCGTAGTTTAGGATAGAAAAAAGATGCGATCACATGGTTATAATATACATACTGTATACAATACAAAATATCTTAAACATGCTTTCTAATTTTTTAAATACGTACACAATTGATTTTGATACAAATCTAAAATTATTATTGTTATTATTATTATTATTATTATTATGCTGAGATAGAAAGTACTAACTCCCCTCATTATAGCGATTGTACACTGTGTAATGTTGGGCTATTCAAGACAAAACAAAGTTAAATTTTTGGTTGCCAATTCCAAATGGTGCTCCTCGGTCGCACTGTGAGACACGCTCACCAACAGCTCACATAGACCTTTCGCCACCAAAGACGACTGCTTCAGAATTCTGACAATGTGAGAAATTTAGCACCAAATCCACACAATGTTAATGCTGCTCTGACCTTCAAATCAACCAATGACAACACAGCATGAAATGACACAGAACACACCGGTCACCATGACACCTTTTTTGGATTCAGCTTAACAAAATATAAACCAAAATTATTGCAAATCTGACCTGACTCAACACTACACAGACTGCAGAAGTGCTCGAATATATCAATGTCAGAATTCACCAAACGGTGGATTTTCTCCTTCTTTAGGATTGCAACAGCTCCTTTGAATGGAAATGGGTTAGTGCAAAATGTTGCTGTCTTACTGTAAATGCTGCTGTGACCTTTCCTCCCATCTGTGTCCCGTCTCCTCCCTCCTTCCTGGGCTTGTCAGTGAGGAGAGCCAGCAGCATGGTGCCAGCTCGTATGACCTAAGGGAGCAGAGAGGGGACAGAGGAGGCGGGGAGAGGAGATTGAGCAGTACTCCTGCTGTCAGGTAAACATGCACTGTATCCACAACACCACCCTCTATCTCCCTCCTCTATCCCCCTCCCTGTGTCTGTCTCTGTCTCCCCCTTTCGTCTACTGCTTCCCTTCTCTACTTTTTTCACCACAGCCAGTATGTGGGTCACTGCAGATATCACATCGTGTCACCAAAATGCTCACATCTAATAGTTTTCACTTTCTGGGTAAACACACACAGGTTTATGATCTCTCCCATGCACACACACACACTTTCCACTCTTCCTCCTTCCCTCTGTCCTTCACCAATCACACACAATTCCACAGATACACAGACCTCAGCCCATCTGTCGCCAGCAAAGCCAGAAAACGAGAGAGGAAAAGTTGTATAAGTAGGTCTTAGTATGGTGTGTGTGTGTGTGTGTGTGTGTGTGTGTGTGTGTGTGTGTGTGCATGTAGTGTTGAGATGACAGTGTGCAGGAGCTTGCCAATGAAGTGCCCCCTGGGAGCAACTCTCCATGTAAATACTGGTCCCCCACAGTGTTGCTGAACTTGACCATGTGATTTAGTAAAGCTGGGAACGCACCATAACACTGAAACCTTCAAAGACCAGACCCCGAAACATAAACAAGACTATTTAACATTAATAGTCAGCAATGAGCACATTTGAACAACTGAAGGCATTCAGGAGAGAGCGCACTATAACCATAATTAGAGTTGCACAGACAACCCTTGAAAATGCAGGAATGCAAGTTCCTAAAACATAAACTAAATATTAGAAGTATTTGTTAAAGAAAAGTTAGTTTTGCTAATGTGTGGTGCAGTTTCTGCAGAATAGACAAAAAAAAAAGGCAAAACTCGGATGAGATGTTGGATGACCTGGACAACGGGGAA
Organism: Chelmon rostratus; assembly: GCF_017976325.1. Classification (NCBI taxonomy): domain Eukaryota; kingdom Metazoa; phylum Chordata; class Actinopteri; order Chaetodontiformes; family Chaetodontidae; genus Chelmon; species Chelmon rostratus. Next base: position 13,523,463 of record NC_055661.1, read on the forward strand.
AGAAGGAAAGAAAGTGGAAAAGAAAAGTTAACTTTAAATGAGCTGCACCAAACCTGGATAAACTGGATTATTAAATAATTCTCATTCACAGCACACCACACTCTTTTGTCATTTGCTCTCTGTTTTATAAAAAAAATATTTCTCCTGCTATGTGATGTTGACAGTCTTAAACCCAGTCGTAAAAATCAAACAAGTTGAAAATAATCTCAATAATAAATCAGTCAATGACTGGATCAGCATTTAAACCACACACAGACAGAGTCATATTTCCATCACTGTTGGGGACATTGCATAGGCTTACATTAATTCCCTAACCCTGACTCTAACCTTAAGCCGTTTGTCGCCATAAGGAAGAAGAGTCCCCACAATGATACCGCCTGAACAGATTTATGTCCCCACAACATCAGTAATACACGTCCACACACACATGCATACACACAGTATAATTTTATCTCAGCTGGCCGTGTGGAAAGGTCTGATCAGTGCTGACACCGGATCAGAACTAAAATAGTTTCAACAATTGTAACACCTATGACTCAGCTATCTTGGCCGAGAAAAATCTTTTTTTTTCAAAACTCACCTTCCACCACTTTCCCTGTAGTGGAGTGTGTTTTGTGTGTGTCACTATTAGTGGAAAAGAGACCTCACCCACCCATTTTACCGAGGGACAAGTAGGGTTCAATTTGTTTGGCTCTGTCTGTTACTCCGGGGTCTCTGATTCACTTTCCTCAGAGTGGCTGGATGGCTGCAGGCGCCTTCTTGCTGATGTAGAAGCACTTTTGAAGTGCCTGGACAATGAGAAAGCACACAATAAGCACAACTAAATAACACAAAAAAAAAACAAACAAAAAAGAGCTTTAGAATGAGGAGGCATAAACAGTATCAGCACTGTTCAGAATTGTCTTATTGCTTCAACCTATTTCTTGTTACCTCATCCATCTGTGCGTCCACGGTTAATCTCAGACCTCCTCGCGTTTGCTTATTCTGCAGTTGTCTGTATTTAAACACGTGCAATCAAGTAAATGGATGAATGGGAGCGTATATTAAATGAAAGCGTAAAAGAGAAAATACTAAAACATTTCAATGCCAGAAATTATTTGTACGGTGTCCGTTTGTGCCAGTGGAGATGTGGTGCATCCTTCGTGACACCTTGACTCCTTTGACTTTCCATGTCCTTTATATACCTGAGGATCTTTTTTCTTAGCTTTACCCAACACACGTTCACATAAACACTCCCTGACATCTCTTCGTCTCGCCCTACAAATACCACTCACTGTCACTCCCTCAGAGAGCTCCATCGAACCGCTATTGACCGCTGGTGGGGGCTAATCGAAGGCCCCAGCGGCCTCCTTGTCCTGTTGGTTAATGGTGATCCAGCTACCCTCCTCTCCCAATCGACACTGCCGCCACCCTCCTTGTTCCATCTCTCCATCTCGCCCCTCCCTTCCTCTCATGCTCTGGGTTGATTCGATGGCATTGATCCCCTCCACCTCTTGACCTCCTTTTAGAGGAAGATTTACTGGAGTGGCCATCTCACTTTGAAAGCACGCTGGCTATTTCAAGCTACGGCTTTGCTGCATTTCCACAAAGATTTGTTAAAAAATTTCTGCTTCACAGAACGATGCATATCCAGCTAAAATGTGTAAAAATAAATTGCATCACAAGTTTTGTCATCAATGTTTTGGTTTAAATTAAGCAAAATTATTGTGCAACCACTTGCAGTATTATTGATATTGGAGACTTATACGCTAGATCCAAAAGTCTAATAAAGTTTAGTTTATTCATTGTTTAATCATATTTTCTGTCTTTTCTGTAAATTGCATCTCCCCACATGATTGAATGGTACCAGATATGTGAAGAAATATTCCTTTAATCCTTGTCGAATTAGCTTTAGCAATTAGCAATCCATGAAAAATACCATATTGAGCCTGAAAAACTGTGTAAAATGTGGGTAATCGTAAAATGTGAACTCTCTTATTGTCATTACAAACCCTCCCAAAGGACATAACATTGGTGTCCTCAGCGGTAGCTATGGCCCTGATAACTATGCACTAATACCTAAATAATATAGCGACATTTTTCAATGACAGTATTCCTAAGAGCCATGATCTCTTTAGGTCACCTTTCCCCAATTACTTGTTGATCACTCAGTATGATTCGGCCCATCACTTCTTTGTCATATATACCTTCAAATTCACCAAAAGGATGTGACCAAGTCAAGGAACGACCATAGAATAGATTTGACTTTTGTTTATGCAGCGTCAGGGCTGGGAACAAACCAAGAGTAGAGACTGTAAAAGACCATTTGTTCATTAATTCATAGTACATGTCGTATTCTGAATCCTATTTATGTCATTCCCTGGATGGAACTACCATGTTTTTTTTCTTCCAAGCCTTGGAACAATTGCATGAGCTGGGAGCCAAGCAATCTGTTGGTGTTCTTCAGTTATGGATGGCTGCATAACGACACTCCTCCCGCAACCGAAACAACTTTTTAATCAAGTTAGCTACCGTGCTAAGTCATCTTTTTCTTTTGCTAAGTCCCCCACCCCCCTCTGTCGTCTTCTCCTCTGCTGCCACACAAGCACCAGCTCTCATCTTTTTTTTTTTGGTATATTACCCAGTCCCTGCTAGAATGGCTCAATTGTTTTAGCTGAAGACAGGGCCCATAAAGTGTCATTAAAGATGTATCACCACAGCAGCTAATGTTTTCTTATCCATTGTCGAAGCACCTCCAGGACAAGGAGACTAACAGATTCTTTTCCAGGCCATTTGCAGTCCTCCCTCTACCCTTCCTTGCTTCTATCCCCCCAGCCCCCCTCTACACCACAGCGTCTTTCCTCCTCCTTCCTCTTCTGCCTCATAGGCCTCTTGGTCCTGCTTTTTCTCTCCTGTAAGTTACAGCTCATCAGCACTCTGCATTGCTGATTATGTATATTAAGACTCCATAAACCCAGGATGAATCCATTCCAGGAGTAGCAGCCATATTGTTTTCTCGTAGGATTTTCCCCACCACCAAAACGGGATTCTATGCTGCGCTGTGCATGATGTCTCTAATCTATTCAGTTGTGGAAAGCAAGGAAGATAAAGATTTAGAGGTAGAGAGCCCAAAAGGCAGTGGAACAGATTGAGAGGGAAAAGGGTCTGGGAGGTGAGTGGGGAGATGGTGGAAGGATGGTTTTATTTCTGTCTTCAGTCTCCGACTCTTCTATGGGTTTGAGAAAATAGGAGATACTCCCAAACGTACAGTGCTTCATCTCTAGGACACACATGACTGATGCACTGAATCATTCCTCATCCTATCTTGTTCGCTCCAATGAGCGCTGCAGTTTGTGGGCTGCACATTTCATCCTCAATTATATTTAACAGCTCAAAATGAAATCAGGGATTGAAGACAGACTGCAGCAGGTGAAGTTCACCGCTCAACTACAGAGTGTTGTAATAACTCTACCAGCACAGTTAATGGCTTTTAAAAGGTACAGAGCAGAAAAACTACACTTTTGGAAACAGTTGGAGTCGTTTTAATTTGATTTGATCCCAGTATCCCGCCATTATTTCCAGTCTGATTCATATGGAAGACAAATGGGTGAAGGTTCATGGTCTGGGGACTCAAAGACTCAAAAGTCACATGGAAACCAGGTTGTTGCTTGGCAGATTTGTCAGGAAGATGCATCGACGCAATGGAATGGTTTGCTTTAACCATGACAGACAGTTATTTGAACCTCTTTTTCCAAATGTGTTATTCTAAATCTATTTTCCCATCAACAACATATATGTTTTTACATTTGTGCATGCAACAATATGTTGCAACTTGAGTACATTACAGTTAAGGCATTGTTATAATCAGTAAATTAAAAAAGATCACATAACAGGTAGATGGGAATATTTATTCAAAGGCACAAGCAGTAATTCATTCACTCAAGACCCGCAAAATGAATATGTGTATCATAGCGTATAATCGCCTTATATTTATATGTACCAGGCAGTGAAATATTAAGTTATGCTTACAAACAAATCTGCAGCAGCCCAAAAAGCCTTGATGAAAAAAAGTATTTTGCTTTTAATCACAGATCTGAGCTCATCACATGTATAACACTCGTACCAGCAGTACCATCTGACTCATCTGGGACGACAATTTTTTTTTCATCATCATGAAAACTGAGAAAATTTCCAGAAAGGTGCATGTTTCTTTCAGCTTTCATTCAGAGCTGATAAAAAGAAGTTTTTCACACCCCCATGTACTGATGATATACAGCTTTTAAAAAGTGACCATCCACATCAAAATCGTAGTGTACTGGACCGACTGAGCAGCTCCTGGAGAACGTCTAGAGAGAGTTTGATGGGTTCCAGTGAGCTGGATCCACACATGCACACACACACACACACACACTCACCCCTCAGATTGGCAGGTCAAATTACTTTACATTACACTGAGCTGCAATCACCAAGGAAGGTTTAGGTCACATTTAAATGCAAGAGTGCAAGAGGCACTAGGTTAGGAGCTTTCCAGCCTTGATTCAAGATTTATCCCATGCCTACGTTAGCGTGACAGAGACAAAGTAACTTTTCAATTCAGAAACTGCATAATCTTCCTTCTATAAAAGGAAAAGGTGAATGTAGAAGGCAAAGCGCCGATGTCTCATTCAGTTCAGTGAAGGGTATTCAGCTCCTCTACACAATAAGACCGCTATAATCAAAACCTTTACAAACAGGTCGTGCATCAGAGCCAACAATCTGTTAGATCAGTGGGCATTTCCCATCAAGTGCTGAGCTGCAGCCGCCTTGAGCTTTTGAGGTGATCTCTGATGATGCCAGCATGACGCCACAGCAGGTTGGAGGCGAGTCGATCAGAAATCAAACCGGCGAGCAATGTGCGCCGATCGATTCTGCACAGGCCTGACTCAAGCCTAATATCCCATGATTTGAGGCCACAGTGGCTGAGGTGTAGCAGAAGTTCTGACTTTAATAAGGCTTTAGCCACAAGCAGCAGCACCTTTCAGTGGGAAAGATGGGCTTCAGCTCCCCCAGATAAAAGCAGTACTTTAGAAAAACGTGATATTGTGATGTTGAGTTTTTGAAGAATAGCCTTCAACAGTGTTAGCAGGACTCAGGACTTGCTGAAGGATACTTTAGCACGGCACTTGCTTAAACCTTTCCAGCTGAGGGAGATCTCTCCAATCACACACACACACACACACACAACTACCAAGTTCAATCAGTTGTGCTCGGATACACAATTTCGAGTAAAGTATCTACGAGTGACGAGTGTGCATTTAAATGTAATCGTCTAATGACAGTTTTGTAGTTGCGCCCTAGGGATTTCCCTCAAGCTCACTGTAATGGCTTTGTTCTCCTCCAGATTGGAGCTAAATTACAAAGGCTTGGCGGACAAAACCCTGACAAGATGCGGAGAACTAGTCCAATCAACACCCCGATCCAGCCACCTCGAGTGATATCTGATGTGTGACAACTCTATAAGCCCACTGAGAGTTTTCGTCTTCCAAGGATAGAAGTGAAGTTTGCACAAGGAGGCGCAACTGCAGTCTCTGAGGATGCCTTTCTCAGTGTCACGTCTGTCCTACCCCTGTCTATCTGATGCCGTTATTCCCCACAGCATACAGTGTACTGCTGCTTTCACCATCCCGTCTGTTGTCTTGTCACAACTCTTTTCTACTCTTCTTTTATCCCATGGCTTCCCCCTCCACTGTGCCATAAATGCATGTTTTTATTACTATATACATTTTTATTTCTGCTTCCAACACACCTAAAATACTAGTACATAGTTTAAGAAGTCATGATTTATAATCTCCTGACAGCAAATAGATAATTCTACTAAGCTTCCTCAGGGGTTTTTAACTTTTTTCCTCTCTATCAGCAACTTTTACCATCTCATACCTGTTAGGTGCAAAATATGCTCCAAAAATAAGAGGCTGCATCAGAATTCTCGTCATTTTACAATGCCAGAAAGGCAAGCCACTGTGCACTGGTCAGATAAGATACCGGGAGGCAAGCAAGCTCACATGTACATCAGTCCTTATAGACACCTGAGCCATGTTCTCTAATCTTGACAGAGATGAGACAAGATGCCGTTTGATGCGTTTAATGGGTCAGTGGCCGTCTGTACAAACAAGCCAACAGACAAACAAGCCGTGAGGACAGGATGAAGGAGCAGAGAGATGAAAGCCGGGAGGGAGTCAAGAGAGAGGGGTCGAGGGGCGGTGAGGCCGCGAGACGGGAGATGATGAACCACTACAGAGGCAAAGAGAAATCAAAATGGAAATGAGGCGCCACCAAAGAGCACTCCGGTCTCCCACTAGACGAGTTTGAAAGCCAGGCGAGAGTGAAAGGAGGGAAGAGGGGGGAAGAGAGAGGCGGGCTGAGCTTAGAGATGAGGTTTTCTTCTACATTTACTCAAGATCAATATGACTATATATGGCAATTTCATAAATAAATGAATGAATATATAGAGAGGTGGGATTCAACAGGTTAAGATCTGGATACACTGAAACGTGCGTTTTTTCATGCCAGGTTTCTCTTGGGTTCACAGGGGAGCAAATATTACTATAAAACTGCCAAAACAACATAAATTCGTCATGCATTACTTCCTCGCATATCAGCTTCTCTGCAGGTCACTGACACTGCACTCATTCTTTATTTAAAGATCTATTCAATCATTATTTGCATTATTTTACATACTTGGAACGTCATGGAGATTTAGTGATTTTCTGGTGTTCATAATGATTCCACAAACAGTAAGTTGTTTATTACCATCCACCCATTCAATCGTAGGGAGTAATCCAATATTCTAGGAACCCTTCAAATCCCTATAGCGGTACATCTCCAACTTCAGCACTTACACAAGACATGCAGTCTTGGCGTGCCTCTGATGGTCACATTTGTCTCCTTTTGAAGTAATTATAAGGGGAAGATAAATAAAAAAGGACTGAAGTTTTGCTCTGAAAAGTTCGGCTGATGAGGGAGTACAAAGCATCAGGGAGAGAGAGGGCGTGTGAGAAAATATGTAGAAGTTTCTTTCCAAAACTGCTGAGCCATTGAGATTTTATGTTTTCCTCTGCCAGCTTTCTAAGTAAAATATATTCAGTCTGACTGAGCTGGAGTTCCAGCCTCAGATGATCACCTGGTAGTTAACTAGCTGGGTTCTTAAAGGCTCTGCACACCCACACTGGTGTTTCCCATTTTTGCTGATTAGGCTTCTTCTCAGTTTGGTTGGACTTTACTGGGTGTTTGCAGAGGTCACCAAAATTCATATTCAGACAGAGTTGGGAAGGTTGCTTTTGAAATGTAATAGGCTACAGATTACTAGTCACCCTGTTAAAATGCAACAATGTAACTATTTCAATCTCTTCATCAAGGTAGTGCAATTTAATACGTTTGATTTATTTTTGATTGCTTTTATGAAAACAAATGTTTCAAACTGGGTATTTAAGCTGAAAAGTTCTAAGAACATACATTTAAACCAGGCAGTGCAAAGGAGGAACAGCACTAACTGAATCTAAATTAAGTTAGTAAGTGTTAATAGATCTCAAATAGGCTACTTATGTTAGCTAAGATTTTCTATCAAAGGGTTCATAAATAGAGATACGGCTTAGCAGAAGACATCTGGTAGCTAGCTAGCAATTAATTTGTCATGAATGGTGATTAAACATACATATGTAGTCTACTGGATGGACAACAAGCAAAATACAGAACTAAATGATGTCTTGAAGACATAAATGAAATAGTGAGGTGGGAGGTACTTTACTTCATGTGACTGATTCAGTTTACATTCACTTATCTGTAGATGTTTCCTCAGGTTTGACACTGAGCATTTCCACCTGTGGTAAACAAGCTTTGCACTGTTCAGTAAGTTTTACAGCCCTGATTTCATGAAGAATATATTATTGAATTTCCAGCACTGAAAGGTGTTATTGCCTGACGACATGGCCGGCTGGTTGCAGGCATGGTAAACTCTGGTTGCTGAGAGCAACTCGCTTTTTTGGATTTGATCGGCAGATGAAAGGCTGTGCAGATTCAAACCAGAGAACCAACACTTGATAGTGCCTAATGAATGGAGCCTGTCTAGACATAAAGACCGCTCCTTGTAAGCCATCCTGCCCACGATGGTGTTGCACTCACATTTGTCCGGACGGTGACCCACTATGGCCAGGAATATGGTCTCGATAAACACAATCTTCCTCGCTGTCCTCCACTTCAGCTCCCTGCTTGGTAGATGATGAAGATGCACCTCCCAGTCCCTGGTTGAAGCTCCAGTCAGATGTTTTCATCCACAGGTCAACAGCTGAACTTGGGTCAGATTTCTTTGTGGCCGAGAGACGAGTACGTGACAGGTGAGATCTTTACTTGGTTTTTGTAATGTTGAGATGTGCTGCACTGCTCAAAGCTCAGTTTAAGAGACCTTTTAACCAGTTTTTGATGTTGGCGTGACAATGCTGCCGAGCAGTTACCTGCTTTACTTAAGTGCATCCTTACTCTCACAGTGGAGTCTCTGTGAAGTTGCAAGGTGTTTTTTTGTGATTTCCTCCAATCTCTCAAAGAACAGCCCCCAAAATGCAGTGGACTGCAACTCGCCACTGATACTTTGTGCAAGTTTGTGTGCTGCTATACATTATCCATGCATCCATTATCCTCTTTGATATGAATATGCACCTCCAACATTCACTCCTAGCTGCTTCAATACGGCAAAATCCTCAGCATAGAAAGATACAGGATGTATGTGTTTAGCTTCATGAAATGTTATGAGAAAAACATTACAAAGAGCTTGTTCTTCATCCAGGTGGTGTCACCATTTAGCCAGTTGGCGACTGAGCTTTTCAGCTCGACTTGTTTGTTTGCTAGCAATAACTGAGCTGTTTAGTGACTGTAATTGTATTAGATATTTACTTTATTTTATATACCTATACAACATTAGGTCAGTGTGCATGGCCAAGCTGTGTGGAGAAAAAATGTGCCGCAAATAAAGGTGGAGCTGGGAGGGAGTGCAATACGAGGAGAAAAACGTTGCAGGAAAGTGAAAACAAAATTCAAGATACTCTTGCGCGCAAATGAGAAAAAAAATCATACATTTCAAGCTTAATTGTTATGTAGGAAGGCAAGAGATGCATATGCATATCAATAAAGAGCTGTCTACTCTTTTCTGTCAGGCAGAAGTTCTTCCTGCTACTCAGAGCTACCAGAATTTCATGATGAGCAACATGAGTCCAGTCAGAGCTCTGAGGAAATGCCAGGTGCAAAACAAACACACTAGAACTGCACAAAAATTCTATGTATGAATATTCATTCCTGTAGCTTTAATTATGGGAGTGCAACTGACTCTTGAGACTGAAGACACCTGGCTGTTATCAAGTATTTGTTTTTTTTTTTTTTAATTTCTGGTCTAAACAGTAAACAGAAAAAAAAATATTTAAACAATACAGTTACAGTACACACGGTCTGAATTATTATTCCAGTCCGGCCCTGATTTGTCGTATGCAAATGCAGCCAAGAGATAAGTGTTTGAAAATCTGAGCTTGAGTACCAGCATGTCTTGCAAGGTGATGCCACCATACTGTTGATAAAGCTCATCTGTAAATACTTTGCACAGGAAAATGACTCTATCTATTTATGACAAAGTGACATTTAGCTGCCTGCAAGTCAGTCAGTGTGCTCCAGTCCTTTTTTTTTTTTTTAATGTTGAAGCGATTCAGCTGCATGCAGAGCCCTTTGTCGACTGTTCTTTAACGGGTGTTTTGTAGAGAGTATCTGTTGTTCTACCACAGCTGATCATCCCTGACATCAAAATGACATTACTTGGGTCACATATGCGCTATTGTCTAAACTAATGAAGATGGGATGCTTTTGTTCCTTGTTACAGTCCACCTCTGTGATTTAGACTGACAGAGCAACCTTTAAGATGTTTCAGTGTGTTATTTTGTTAAGAACACCATAGTTCTGCCATTATGAAAAGCAGTCAAACTGATGTAATTTCTGTGTGCCATCATATTGCAAAGAAGTTGTCAGAATAAATGGAAAGATGGAATTCAAGTTTGAGACTCTGGGAAAGTCACAGAATAAATTTAGGAAACAAGTGCACATAATGAAATGTGATTTACAAGAAGGGAAGAGAAGGAAATTTAATAAAGAAAAGGAGGAGGAGGGAGGAGGCGAGCCGGGAAGTGGATCAAGAACAGAGTTTTTGGTCCAACTAGCAATCAAAAAAGGTGTGAATTAGGGCAAGAGGGAGGAAGGTGAGGGGGATAATAAATGAGAAGTGTGTAGAGAAACAGGATGGAAGGGGTTAGCAGCAAAACAGCGAGGGATAAAACAAAAGATGAGACACAACAGGAAATAACAAAGGAGAGTGTGGTAGAGATAGTGTGTGGAGGTGAGAGAGAGAGAGGAAATGAGACACTGATGGAGACAGACAGGAGGGAGAGCTGCTGGGAGACGCAGAGGCAGGATGCCAATATGATGTCTTCATCTTTCTGTTAACGTCATGTCAAGCGTATGGCAGCAGATGACCAGGACAGGCAGGGTGCAGGTGAGAAACCTCACACAGGGAGTATCAATCTTCCCCTCTGCCCCTCTTTCACTTCTTTAATACTCACTTGCTTTTTTCACCTTCAACATCCTGCATCTGTTCTTCGCCGCTCCTGCCTTTTTTCCCTTGTCCTTCATGTCAATTGCACTCCATGTTCTTCTGCATTCTTGTTGGACATTGTTTTACAGTTGGCATGGCAGGATAATTGGAGGTTAAAATCATTCCTCTATTTCAGGTTTGGGCGCAAATCAACAGATTTGTTGTTTTGCTGCTGACAGTACAACAAGATGAGACTTCAGCCCAGAACATTGTGCACCAGAGGGAAACTAAGCTCCAACACGTACACGTTTTACACGTACAGGTGATACCGGATGATGTCATAGTGATGTAATCAGGGCGATCGAGACTGATATGACAGAAAGCCTGTTTTACAAACTGGAGGTTGGAGGTTTGAAAGATGAAGCCATTTGGCAGGCAGGGAAGGACTAATGAAGGACGCCATTGAATTGCATTAGGAGAATTATTGGATACAGTCTTTGAGGCTTAACCCATACTAGAGACGAAAAGTCAAGATATCTCAGCCTCTGCTGCATCAGTCTTTTTAAATTCTGTCTCCTCTGAGTCCTGCCACTTCAGAGTGGTAATAATAATGTCATGTATACTGTGGAGCAATATAAGCGACTTTATAAAAATATAACGCTCCTTACCCTGCCAATACTGTTTACAGTGGAGGCGGGGAGCTGTTGACTTCGACTGGGGATATTGTCGGGCGGTGGAAAGAGTACTTTGAGGATCTCCTCAATCCCATTGCCACGCCTTCCGTAGAGGGAGCAGGGGCTGGGGACCCAGAGGCTGGCTCATCCATTACTCAGGCTGAGGTTACCGAGGTAGTTCAGAAGCTCCTCGGTGCCAAGGCACCGGGGGTGGATGAGATCCGCCCTGAGTACCTCAAATCTCTGGATGTTGTGGGGCTGTCTTGGCTGACACGCCTCTGCAACATCGCGTGGCAGTTGGGGACAGTACCCTTGGACTGGCAGACCGGGGTGGTGGTCCCTCTATTTAAGAAGGGGGACCGGAGGGTGTGCTCCAACTATAGGGGGATCACACTTCTCAGCCTCCCTGGTAAAGTCTATTCCAGGGTGCTGGAGAGGAGAATTCGGCCGATAGTTGAACCTTGGATTCAGGAGGAACAATGCGGTTTTCGTCCTGGTCGTGGAACACTGGACCAGCTCTACACCCTCCGCAGGGTGCTTGAGGGTTCATGGGAGTTTGCCCAACCAGTCCACATGTGTTTTGTGGATTTGGAGAAGGCATTCGACCGTGTCCCTCGTGGCATTCTGTGGGAGGTGCTTCGGGAGTATGGAGTCCGGGGCCCTTTACTACGGGCCGTCCGGTCTCTGTATGACCGGAGCAGGAGCTTGGTTCGCATTGCCGGCAGTAAGTCAGACCTGTTTCCAGTGCAAGTTGGACTCCGGCAGGGCTGCCCTTTGTCACCGGTTCTGTTCATTATTTTTATGGACAGAATTTCTAGGCGCAGCCAAGGGCCGGAGGGAGTCTGGTTTGGGGACCACAGGATCTCATCTCTGCTTTTTGCGGATGATGTTGTCCTGTTGGCTTCTTCAAACCAGGACCTCCAGCATGTGTTGGGGCGGTTTGCAGCCGAGTGCGAAGCGGCTGGGATGAGAATCAGCACCTCCAAGTCCGAGGCCATGGTTCTCGACCGGAAAAGGGTGGTTTGCCCCCTCCGGGTTGGAGGAGAGCTCCTGCCTCAAGTGGAGGAGTTTAAGTATCTTGGGGTCTTGTTCACGAGTGAGGGAAGGCGTGAGATTGACAGGCGGATCGGTGCGGCGGCTGCAGTAATGCGGTCGTTGTACCGGTCCGTCATGGTGAAGAAGGAGCTGAGCCGAAAGGCAAAGCTCTCGATTTACCGGTCAATCTACGTTCCCACCCTCACCTATGGTCATGAACTTTGGGTCATGACCGAAAGAACAAGATCTCGGATACAAGCGGCTGAAATGAGTTTCCTCCGCAGGGTGGCAGGGCGCTCCCTTAGAGATAGGGTGAGGAGCTCTGTCACTCGGGAGGAGCTCAGAGTAGAGCCGCTGCTCCTCCACGTCGAGAGGAGCCAGCTGAGGTGGCTCGGGCATCTTTACCGGATGCTTCCTGGACGCCTTCCTGGGAGGGTGTTCCGGGCATGTCCCACCGGGAAGAGGCCCCGGGGAAGACCCAGGACACGCTGGAGGGACTATGTCACTCGGCTGGCCTGGGAACGCCTCGGGGTCCTCCCGGAAGAGCTGGAGGACGTGTCTGGGGAGAGGGAAGTCTGGGCATCCCTGCTTAGACTGCTGCCCCCGCGACCCGGCCTCGGATAAGCGGAAGATAATGGATGGATGGAACGCTCCTTAATTTGTAATAAAGTCAACATCATTTAAGCTTAATTTTACATGTTCTGTACTGTTCTACATGGCTGCATTCTTTAAACAAGAGTAGCAGGCAAGACAAGGAGAAAAGACAAGAATTTCAGAGGTTACATGAGGTCGCACTGAAACTTCCATATGCCGTTGACACAATAGAATTGTGGTGATTCATGCAGTCTGAAATGGTTTACTCCTCTCCATCGACCCCACTGACCTATTTTCCTCAATCCATCATACAGATTGCCTGTTCCAATTTAAATATTTGGCTTTGGTGGAGCATTTTTGCTCCGTAAGTAATGTTATTACAAGAATGATCAGCTATGAAACCCAAATGCTCCAGGGACCTGTAGCCAGCAACTTTCCATTCACTTTGATTTTGAAAGCCTACTGTAGAATTTGTTGCACCTGTGACACTCCTACAAACAGAATAAATTGAATCCAAATATATTTTTTTATATGTGCTCGGAGGCCTTTGTGCGAAGTTGCCTGGTTGCAGTTGCTGATATGGAGAGAGCAGAGGAAAAAAGCCCAAATGTCAGTGGTGCTGGTGGATCCCTACGGCAGCAAATGACAGAGACTGACTGCCCCTGAACTTAAATGGAGGTGTGTACTCAAGACTGACAATGTGAGAGGCATCATAGTACGCCCATGAACCCTTTGGTTGTTTGTGTGTGTGTGTGTGTGTGTGTGAGTGTGTATGAGCACACCATAAATTCTTTACTTTCCACGTGTCAGAGACAACACCTGAGGGGTGACACAGAGGATGGATGGAGGAACAGAGCGGAGGGAGGAGGGGTGTTGGGCTGAAAGCTCATTAACAAAGGACTATAATGAGGCAGTTTCATTCCTGCACACTTGTGCCTATTATCTCTCAACTCATTAGACACTGTGGCATGGAGATGCACTGTCCCGAAGTAAAGCAGAGAGTTATCAGGTATGGACTGAGTCAGCCGGGTTCATCTGAGGTCGCTCTGACAGCTGACAGTAAGAAATCAAAGTGCCAAGCACGTATAAAATGCGAGGATACAGAGCGCATATGAAATAGGCCGGGGTATTAAGTGCAATGAATGTGCTGAGAAACTGTCTTGGTGACACTGGTGCAAAGACATATTGACAACTTGTTGTTAGCAGTCTAGTGTACATGGTGACAAGCAGTCATCAAGTCTCTCCCCCAAGTGCAAAGTCTGTGCGTGTTTGGTTTCCTACAAACAGCTGCTGTGTGCTCAGCAACTGTGTTCTGCAGGGACGAGTCCTTAAAGTTAAAGGTGATCTTTGAGAACAGAAGTTGTGGTTTTCCAATGCTTTTGGACAGAAATGTGTGGATGAATGTTAATTATTGTGTCAACAGCATTGAATCCTGCGTGAGGCAGTAGACAGCAACAACGACTGAAGATTCTATCTTTTTACTGCAAGACCTTTTCCAGGAACCAAGTTCACCAAATGAAACAGGAAAATGTAAAGTTTGTAACTGCACTCTGAAGGACTTCCTTTTCCTTCCAGAGCTGAAACAAAAATGACCAAAGCAAAAGCACTTTCTGACATTTTGAAAGTGATGGTTACATATTTATAATGTTTAGGCACAGAAACAACTAACACTTTGTTAAGGTTGGGGGACCTTTGTTGTTACTGTTAAAAGGAGAACTGTGTAGCTCTGGCTGTGGAACAATCATGTTCATGTTGAAAAGAAACCAATGTTGCTAGGAAACTGGATTTTGACACGGTAGACTGCTGTTCACTTCAAAGTTTTGTTAACCCATCCATCAACCTGCACCCCCTCCCTCCATGAAATGTATGGCTCTAACTGCTTGACACCACATCTTCCTTTGTTCCCAATGGCAAAGAGTCATACTGCCAATACTACAGCCACTGGAGGTCTTTGTCACGCAATGGATCCCGCTGCTTTTCTTGGCAAAACCCACCCCACTCTTCCTCTGAGTCGACTTCCTCATGCATAAACCAAACCAACCCGACCAACTAAAGGCAGCCAGTGAGAGGCAGAGTAGGGCAGGTCTTCACAAGAAAAGCAGCATTTACAGTATAATAGCACTTTGTCACTTGAATGTAAAGAAATGTTTTGGGACATTGGAATATGTGTTTTTATATATGGGTCTATATGCTATTTCCCTACCTGCCACCCAGAAAATCCCTGCTCTGAAAGTATCCATTTTTAGCCATCCAGGAACTAAAAGCATGGAGTGTGCAGTATTGATCGTCACCAACTTTTCAAACACAAGCCTTGAGACAGCTACAATTTCTGATTATCATTCATCCAGACTGCAAGCAAGCACTGGTTGATGACAATGCCAATAAAGGGACTGCATTTCTTTAATACAATGGATGTTTGAAAGACAGCTATGAAGCACACGCCTTGACCAGAAAAGCCCTGAGGGGGAGCTGAATACACTAGCAATGGCCAAACTGCTGCTCCACCTCAAGACATTTATCACCATGGAGTACAGTTTGTACAGATAACTGACAGAGAGGCCGCTCACCACGAGCGATGATTAACTATCTTGTCATGTGGTCAGCCTGTTGGTCCTCAGGGGCAGCTGGACATACATGGACAACTAAAACTGGCCTGACTGTCGGACTCAGAAAAAAAAAAAAAGGGACAGGCTCAGCCTTCAGTTAGTATTTCATGTTTAGGAGCTAAAGCTGCTGTAATCAATATTTCTGCATCAACAATGGGTCAAACTGTATGTATGTGAAAATATTTTCTCATAGTGACGAACCCAAAACTTGTGGTGATTCATGGTGAGAGAGGTGAGTCTGATCATCAGCAGCCTTTTCAGCCAAAGGACAGTTTTTTCCAGCAACGCTCACTTAAACCTCATTGTACGTGACTTGCCCAGCACCAAACGGCCCACAGATAAGGTGTTTCATTGCTGTTTTGCTGCCACTAAAAGGCGAGAAAATAATTCAATGCATATATATATATGGCACACACACGCAATCTTCACCTTTAGTGCTCGCTACCTATTGGCTGTCACATAAAGTCGTGGACCGCTCAGCTGTTAGGTCCTGAACATGAACACCTTTTCACCTATCCAGTAGCAGAAATCCCAGGTTACCATCAAACATTGTAAAAAAAAAAAAAAAAAAAAAAAACATTTATGCATATTTAATAACGCTATAATATCAACTATCATATTCACCATGCTTGTAACATGTGAAGCCACCATGTGAGAAAACCATTGTGGGCTACTTTAAACCCAGGGAACAGGGAAGATAAAAGTCTTGGTGGCTCAGAAGGTAGAGCGGGTCGTCCAGTAATCAGAGGGTCGGCGGTCAATCTCAGGCTCCTCCTGTCTGCATGTTCAAGTGTCCTTGGCCTCTGTGTGTGAATGGGTAAACTGGTTGGTAGAAAAGCACTATAGAAATACACTCCATTTACCATTTCCTTATATGTTTGCCTTCAGCCCATGTTTCTCAGCATAGCAGTGTCTGGGGGCTATGATGAGAAGCCTGAAGCAATGGCAGAAATTCTGTGACGTTAGTATGTGCAGGCTGTGGACGTTTATGTCATCAAAGTGTGCATATGGATAGAAAACCCCACTATCATGCTGAAAAAAAAAAGAACCCACAAAACCAGACACGCAAAGATACGTCATTTAGTCATGCATATCCTGTCTATGGTGCCATATGTGTGTGTTCTGAAGTGTGTGTGTAAAATGAAAATTGCTTCACATGAATGAGCTGACAGCTATTACGGTCCATTCCGATACATGTGCTGATATGATCACGTGCCTCCCGTGGCATCACAACACGCGGGCATATACATCCAGCACGCGCTGTATGTAGCCTACCAGAGGAATGGGAGATATTTACTATGCTCGTGCTAATATTAGCTTGCTGGCTGAGCGATACAGATGCCCTAAAGGAAGTGTTACTTCTCACTCTCTGAGCCTCCTCTACAAAAAGATGGCAAGGATATGAATGCCTCGCTCAAGTACACATTTGCATAGTGATCCTAATAATCTGATTTTCCTCTGGCTGCTTTTGTGTTCCCTTTTATAAAAGTGGTTATAAAATCCGAACGTTTATTCCAGCAGTCCCTTGGGCCAGGTTTAGTCTTCTAAGGAACAGACCCACTTGAACCTATAGCTTGTTTTTTTTTCTTTGCTTTCAGAAGCTCTTTCTTGTGTTTTGACAATACGGGGAAGTCTGAGAGAGAGAGGCAATTTTAACTGAGCTACACTCAGATTCACATCTACACTGTGATCTTTTCTATCTTTTTCTATGCTCTTCTATCCTCATTGTCTCATATATATATATATATATATAGTATAGTTTCTACTTCTTCAAAAACAGTATTAATTGAATTAGCTGTAATGGTTGCAGATGTGTTAAATTCAGTGTGCATCTCGTTTCACTTTAGTGGTTTTAAATTGACTCGTGTTGCAAGAATAATTAAATGAGCTGGCGGGGTTACATTTAACTGTGATTGTACCTTAGATGATTACATGTGACAAATAAACTTGCTTGATTGAATTATGCTGGTGTAAGTGACAGTGTAAAGTGATGCCTCGTGTGTTATCCATTGGCAACCAGACTGTGGAGCGCCCCTCTTTGAAGTGGGCGGCTGTAGTAACGAGGTGGATGGAGATATCGAAAAAGAAACACATCAGAGGAAAAACGCAGGCACACAATCGGGAGTTATCGTCGCACACACACAAAGACACATTTTTCTTATCGTTCTGCATACATTAAAACATGTGCACAGCCACGTAAACACACACCCAGTGACATACACACGTGCACAAATACTCTCATGAAAAACGAATAACCCAAACACACCACCAAACCTAAAAGCACACTGCACTTCTTCTTTTCTTTACACTCTCAATCAGACATAGAATAAGCATTGTACTGCCCAAACATTGCACGAATACCATTAACAGCTGTGTCTTCCGTGGCATTCAAATGTGCTGAATTCAACATGGCCAAAATAGGATAACACTACATGTTTCAAAGTGGAAGTGAAGCCTCTATGCTCCTTTTCTTAAAGTTAGGATTTGAAAAACTTCAATTAGAACGCTTGTCTGGTTGAATAAATACTGCTGGCTTGGCACAGTTGGTGCTGTGCAATTAGATAGTTGTGAAAAGTGGGCACTGTGTGTGGAAACTTTTCCTCGATACAGTAATTTAGGTTCTGTGAGTCTGCAGTGAGAAGCCACATGGTGCTAAGACATATTTTATCTGGCCAAATGCTAATCAGTTTGTGTTATTATTTCAGCTTTCAGGACAAAATACGCTCGTTATGTATTTTTGGGGGTTTGACTGACGCACAGTCACTTCTGTCACACACATGCACATGCGATGTGCCTCACCGCGTCTTACAAGTTTCCAACAGTCGAAGGTCACCCACTGTGCTGCGTCTCAACACTGGGCCACTCCTGTCCCGTTCAGCTCAGGATTGTCTTACGTCTGCCTATGTGCACGTCCGCCTTTGAGCATGCATGTGTCCTCTTGCTCCAAATCTGAACACATATATATAGCGTAGCTGAGCCCAGGTTTTCCCCACTCCTGCCTATTGGGTTTCAGGTTAAGGCAGGGAGAGTGCTCAATTAAGAACGGCAGGTCATCGATTAGGAGGGGAAACTAAGCCGTCACACATACACAGGGGAGTGTGTCTGTGTGTGTGTGTGTGAGGAGGTGATCCACATGCTATGTAGATGTACATATGCTCACCTGCAGGTTATCCAAGCCCTCAGGCATTTGTGAATGATGTTTAGTTACTCTTTATTTATAGTTTTATATTGTGGCCATCATTACAAATATTTACCTTGACCCATATTGGAGATACGTAAAGGATTTTTATCATTCACCATTTCTTTTTCAGAGAATACGTATTTTATGTACGTCCATCATTTACAACAATTCTTACAATACTCAGTGTTCATTGGTTCATTCATATTCAAGATCCCGCCCCTCACACCGTGCATAGCACCCAGTCACAAACTTTTAACATATCTACACTAACATACACAAACATTTCAATTAGATTTACCTTAGAACTAGAATTACCACCTAAAGGCATATGAATAAGCATAAAAGTATCACGTCTAACCCCAGTTTTCCAGCTATGTCAGGGACTTACTGTGCTTGTGCTCATGCATCTGGTTTGATCCAATTTTGTACAACAACCTTGCCTCTTTGTGGCTAATATTCTAGCCTGCTAACATTTGTGTCATTGCTGTGTTGGACCCAGCAGTTGCTTCAGGTTGTGTTCATATGGCAGTATATAATCATATAGCAGTCGCTGTGGGCAGTGGTGGTTTGTTTTGGTTTATGTTTGAATGTTTCTGTGCCCCTCGGGTTTCAACTGCATCCACAGCTCCTACACCCTAGCTTGTTTGTTGTTTGAAACATGTCGCTGGCATCAGATTCAGAATAAGCATATATTTACAAAAATCAATGAAGTTGATGAGGTCAAACATGAAATGTATTGTCTTTATATTTTCTTTTTTAATTTTACCTCAAAAAGGTTTAGGAAATGATCAAATTCTCTTTTATTCATGTTTTACACAGCGTCCCAGAGTCAGGGTTCGACACATACACACATGCACACACCTTCCTGTGTATGCATATGCATCACACCACCACCTGCCTGTGCGTGTGTGTGTGTGTGTCAGTAGTGTAGCGCCATTCTTCTGAACAACACATATGCCAGTGTGTTCAGTCCAGCGGCCAGACTGGCAGCTCCGAGGTTTGGGCTGAGCAGCGGGCATCGTGCCCTTCATGGTCATGACAGATGGAGCCAGTAGAGACGCAAGGCTATTACGGAGGACAGGGAGGGAGAGCCGGGGAGAATGGGGTGGGGGTAGAAATGAGTTAGGGAGAGTGGAAGAAAAGTGGAAAAAGAGTATGATTGAAAAGGAGAGAGAAAGATAGAGACGAGGGTGAGGGCAAATTAGTGCAGGATTGAGAGGGAGAGGGAGAGCAAAAGAAGTAGGCAAGACGCTGAAGCGATCAAGCAGACGAGAAAAAAGGATAAAGAAATAATGAGAGGGGAAACAGTCAAGTCAAAAGAAGCAGGAGTCAGTGAGGGACCTGCTGAACAAAAGGGTATTCTACAGATGGCTTTCAAAAACGACCCACTAGGGTTTGGCCTCATGAGATGCATGTTGTATTGGTAAGCTGAATCCAGAACCTTCACACACACTTCGTTTGTAGCGCCGGCCACCTCTGCTCTGAGCCGATTAGTCTGCAGAAGTGGTTTGCCTCCAGTCTGCCTCCCACTGCCAAGCAAATGGAATGACTGAGAAATAATTACTTTCTGCTTAGTCAAATAAGCAAAAAAGGAATACAGATGGAGGCAGAGGGAAAGGCGGGTAATGTGGGCCTCAAGTCAAGGGCACAGACAGGCATACGGGCCAATAAATCTGGATCTGAGAGCGTTCAAACCAATCAAATCCTATTATGAACAATAGCGAGTTGGGCCCATTACCAAGATGGCATATCATTATGACGGCTGCCCATGAAGAACAAACTGGAGGAAGCGCCAACTCACGGTCTATGACGAAACAGCAGTAAAAAAAGGCACCTCACTGAACTTAAGTTGAGAAACCACCATCCTTAAAGTGGACATTGAAAAACTCTTGTAGATCCATCAAGTTACTTACTGCAGTATTGTCAAATAAACAGAAAGCTCTTAATAAACAAGAAGAAGAGGAAGGTTATTCTTGAACTTCTGTTATTATCAGATTGCTGTAAGCAGTCGGCCAAGTAAATTCCGTGTTAAGCCTCGTCATTTTAATGTTTTATCTCAATGATTTTCGCCAGACTGCACAACGATTTTAAAGGAGTCGATCAGCCGAAGCTGATTTTCGCCTTGATTATATGTCCTCACGCATCATTGTGTTTCCCGCTGTGACAAGACACCCTTTATCACAATTCACAGTCATCGCCATCCTCCTCTGTTTGGCGTGCTCCTCAGAATGTGCCGAGACAAACGGATGAGAGAAATGTGGTGAGATTGCTAATAGTTGACAGCAATCATTAAAGTGATTAAAGTGACCTCTGAAAGTGTTATTTACATTGATATGGTATTTGAGCATTAGCTTATAGATGCCTGTTTGGGCTTGTCCCACCTGTTCTGTTGCCGCTTCTTGTCTAATGTTTTTTGTGATATTGTGGATGCATTTAGCCCACACGTTGCTATTTTTTCCTTCCCACAGCCTCTAAGATTAGCAAACTTTGCTGGGAGACACATCGTCACTGAGATGTATCATGCTGCTTTTTAGAGGTCAAGCTAATTCTGAAGATGAGATAGTTTGGGGCAATGGAATGACACTAGTTTGCCAATCAGGAGCTGCAATGTGTGATTTTCTGAATGCCTCCAGGTTGGTGAATAGGTCAAGTCAGTTTTATCTATATAGCACATTTCATTCACAGGTAAACTCAGTTAGCTTCACAGTAAAACACACAACTCATTAAACGAATGAGAGAGAAAACACACATAAATACTCCACAAATATAAAAAAGCCTTTCAGCCGCCCGTATAATGCACACACACACACACACACGCACACACACACACAGACACGTATAAAACACAGTTTTTATGACCTCTGTCCTACTCCTACTACAGCATTCACACATGGATTACAACAGGCGCACACACGCGCTCACACACCCACTAACTACCAAAACCCTGAGAGAAAACATGTTTTAAGGTGCTTTTGAAGAAGGTACAGCTGCTGCAGATCTCAGGTCATCAGGCGGTTTGTTCCACAGAACAGCAGGTGACTAAACGCACCTTCACCTGGTTAAGTCTTAATTCCAGGGACATTCAGGAGACACATGCTTGATGATCTGAGGGATGTGATTGGGTTTTAGCCAGTGATCAGGAATGTATCAGCCATAATATTTAGGCCCATGTAAAGAAGCAGTAACACTAAAATCAGTTCTATTCCGTACCAGCAGCCTCTTCAGTGTTTTCAGTACAGGTGTGACTGGAGTTAATTTGTCCATTCACCTGTCTTTAATATCGTTCAGCTATTATTTGTTGATGAAAATTGCAATACAGTTTGTCATATTTTTTCCTTGTTTTTTTCTTGGAATAAAAAGACAAATACACAAACTCTGTCTGACACTCTTACAACCACATCAGGGTGCCTTTGGATATCTCCACTGTTCTTTTCCTGCCCCTGTTTACTCACCAAAAGCCCCAAGCTTTCTCCTGTCTGTGGCCTTTGTCCTTCCTTTGAAAATGCAGCTTGCACAGCCTCGTCCTATCCCCTCGCTGCTTCTAACCAGATCAGTGTTTCCGTGCCATGACCTATTTTACCCTCCGTGCCTCTCAACCCTACTAACAGCTCACCTAGTCAGGGTGGAAAGCCACTGAACCCTGTTGCCCCAAGCTTTGCTCATCACCAGCATTTCAGCTAGGATTAATGTCACAGTCGAAGCAATGGCCACCATTTCCAAGCCAGAGAAAGAATAGAACATAACAAGAAGAAGTGATTTTAAAGATTAAAACCTTTGGGAAACATCCACCATAATGTTGGTCATGTGACACCTGTGCTTCTGTTAGCCAGGAGGTCCCCCCAGTGCAGGGCTTATTGCCACAACATTAAACATGCACATATATGCACACACACACACACACACACATATGTATATATATATATATATATAGTCTCATTTGAAAGTCATGAAACAGAAAACAGAGTTATTGAGCATTTTGTCTTATTGTAGAATAGCCTGTCAAAGAACCCACAAATTCCACCAGTCAGGCATTTATGAAACTTGTTAGAACAGGAAGAACGTTGAAAATACAAACACGCCAATTTCATGTAATTCTAGGGTAATAAAACATGTAATTTCCTCTATAATAGCAAGGGTAACTTCCATTAAAGTCAATACAAATGCAAAAATCAAAGATTCTTTTTTCTTCCTCACCAAGAGGACAAAAAGTCAAAACACTGACAAAACAACACAGGGAAGTCAAGAACAGTAAGAACAGTGGATACAGTACATACAGGCCGGTTAACTGAATTTAATGGGGAATAACAGAACAGAGTTATGTTAGCTGTGGTGGAGACAACTGTTTTAAATAGTATTGCTGCAATCGCTGTCTGGCCACCTGTGGCAGCCCTGCATCTTTCTTCTGCTATGTCACTGTAAGATTGCATTCAGTGTTTTTTTTATTTTCATTTTTTTTTTCCTGTAGTGACATTTAACATTTAACAGTGCTTTAACTGCGTCTCTGCTTTCACTTAATGTCAGATATATCTCATGTTCTTGTACTGATTGGACTGACATTTAATAGCTAATGAGTATAGTTAGTTTGCTGGCTATTTTAATTTTATTTTTTGTATTTGTTTTTTTCTATTATGTTTTGTTTTGTTTTTTGCATTTGTTTTATTGAATGTGATGAGGATTATAAGCATGCTGTATGCACCCTGCCCCACAGCTGATTCCAAAACCCTCATGAAGTAAATAGATGTATAATTTTGGCGATAATGAAATAATCCCTTTCCCCTCGAGAATGACCTTCCGAAAGGCCCTGTTATGTTCAACTGCTGTGACATTTCCATATCCTTTCTGGGTCTGTCAACATGTCAGCCACAGTGCAAGGCTTCCTGTCAGTGCGGCATAATGACTCTTTTATCTGTTCATCTTTTCATTTATTTATGATGATGACAGTGTACTGGCACATGCTCAGCATGCTCAGAAATCGTAAGGGGACTAATTAGTTGGCATTTTCGTAGGGGGTTGAGACCATAACACAGCCTCTAGTTTGGTTTAAATTCAGGTAATGACTAGCAGAGTGTGTGTGAGGCACTGGTGAGGGCCGAGTGCTGCCACCCGTCTGCCAGGCACTGCTGTGATGGGGGCATGTTTAAAACCTGGCAAACCAGCCTCGTCACCTGGCACCCTGGTCCCTCACCGGCCTCAAGGTCATCAAACTTGGCATGCTGCGTTGAAAAGCTGGAGGGGAGAATGTGAGAGGCATCCCTGAACAGTCGTGATGGGCTGCCATGTTGTAGCAGGGGTCCCTCTTCGCCTGCAGCGATCTAAATACTAACGTTTACACACACACACACACACACACAAACACACACACACACAGCTTCAACATCCTCCTTGAACAGGCTGACGTCACTCCCTTTCCTAGAATCAGAGAGATAGCCACTTGAATAAGCGGCGTGACGTTATTTGATGTACATTGACTATGAATGTCCCCATTCATGTCGATGTGAGGCACTGCTGTGTTATCACACAATGACGTTTGGAGGAGATTGGAAGGAAACGATGGATCAGTTCAGATTTAAAGCTCGATTTAGTCCATCTGGAATTTAGATCTGCGTAGGGTTAATGAAGTGGATGCATACGCTGACCCCCCGCCACTATCACCACCTCCATCTCAAATTCCCCTCTCACATCTCTCATCATCTTCTCGTTTACCTCTCCATTCAGCTATTCTTTTCTCACCTGAGGCTTTGTCATAATTGTGCGAATGAGTTAAAGGTGTCTCGCGGGCCCGTTTGGCTCTGCCTTCGCCTTCGGTTACAGATCTGAGATTGTTTTGACATGTGTGTGCCTGTGTGTATCTGAGGTTATAAAGGAAAAAAAAAAAGCCTAGAATGTGCAGCTGTGATCCCAGATGTCAATCACAACCACAGTCTCATATTATTCTGATCATTAAGAGGTCTTTGAAATCTGCACTCAGTGACAGAAAGAGGTGAACACTGTGATGGGCTGTCATTAGCTGCTGCAATTTAAAGACACCCAGTTGACAGTCTTGGAGATGGCAGCATTATAATGATTTGCTACATGGTGATATTCTTTGATCATCTTCACATGAAGATGTGAAGGACTTCAATTTAAAGTGATGCTTCATTTCTAATGGATCATTTTCATTGTCATCACATACAGTTAGCTACGCTTCCATTAGAGGTCAGGATCAGTCAACGGAGCAGCCACTTCGCTCGCAATTTAGGTCGTCGTGCCCTTACATCAATATTCATAATTTTACAGAAAGATGTCCAACTGACAGTCAAATTTTATGATAGACCAATAATATAATCCTGACATGAGAATAATGTACCCTTGTGCCAGAATATTTGAGAAAATTTCCTGATATGAGTAATTTGTTGTAGCGTGCAGATGATTACAGTTACAAGGTATTAGACATAATTTTTATTTAACAAAAAATAATTTGAAACCAGCTGAAAACACATTGAAATCATTTCACTGTGTGACGATTGCATAGCAAATGGCTTACACGTTCATCAGACACAAACAAGACTAGCATGAGTCATGATTCTGGACACCTCGCAACAGTCTAATGTTCGCTCTAAATGTAGCTCTGTTTTGTTCTCCACCAACTACCAAGGGAAGGATCTGCTAGATGCTCCACTGTGTTCACCAGCTAGTCGCTAGCTTGCTGTTTGGTGCTGTGCAGGTAGCATACAGTCAGTTCATCTGAACGTTGTTGCTGAAAAACAGCTCGACGAGAGCGATGACAGTCAATCCAAACAGAAAATCTGTCCAAACTAATGAGCTCAGAGGTGCTAAAATGGTCCACAGAGCTGAAGGGAATGCTTGGGTTGGCTGATAATTCTCTTCATTGTCACTATGATTGACACCTTTTATTTTACACAATCACATATTCCATTGTAAGTGTAAAAGTGTTAATCAGTGTAGCTTTAACAATTTAAAAACATCATTTTTAATGAAATACTACCATACTAGCACAAATATAACCACAAATCCTAATCAGTGATTTTCCCAATATATCAGATATAAAAATGTGTCAAGACGCCACCAGTTTCCAGCACTTATTGTTGTTGAAGAAATGCAGGCCACTTTTGACTGATTGACTTTAGTGCAGCATCACATACAAGGTCAACAGGACTTCTCACTGGGCATCAATCTGACAAGATATCACAACAGATAACAAAGGGAAATAAAAGAACTGATTCCAAAGGATGAAGTGACAAGGATTCGCTCTTTCTGAACATTAGTTATCCTTGAACACTTCAGATCAATTTGATCGGAAAGGGTTAATTTGCTTCAATTATCTTGTGCTTGTAGGATCATTTAGCAATTAGGAGTTAATGCGAGCTGAGAGAGTGAAGCAGGAGGACTTTGCAGAAGGGAATTTGCTTGCGTTGAACCTTTGAAATAGCAATTTGTTCCTCATATATTTGAGCTGTATGGTTCTGTGTTTTGTTTAACCACTGCCTTGTGTCTCTTGTAATGGAAATTTTATTTTCCTCTCATTTTCCACGTCAGGAGATTAAAAACATAATGGTTATGTTGTTGTCAGCTGGGATATGTCCAGAAACCCAAAGTGTGTGAAATAAAAAAAAAAAGAAAGAATAAAACACATTACCAAGAAAGTGCAATAAACAATAATTTAGCCATCCTATTTATCTTTTCTCTTTTTTCCTCTCCTTTCAAAAGCAATCTTCATGTTTATTGGGTTGGAATTAAATCCTTCCTCGAAATCGCGATAGATGCAATGTTTGCTCGACTCCTTAATTTATTGTTTTGTCGGTGATGGAGACTTGAACGATTAAACGTCTGAAGGAGCCTACATTCCTAAACACAGAGCTAGTGAGGTAGAAAAGAGAATAATAAAAGATAGTTGAATTATTGATTGGAACATGACAGCGCCACTGCCCCTCTGGGTACACTTCATCAATATTTTCCATACAATTTAACCCAGTGCTGCCAGGACGTGCCTACACATAAGCAGTCTGTGAATGATGTTCTGCACTCCGTCATTCACACATGCACATACTCACACGTGTGCATACATCCCACCCCCCCCACCCCCACACTGAAATGCATTATTGAAGACTGGGCGGCAATATGCTACATCCAGTTCCGGACGCCTATATTTTTTGTCACCACCCCTGCATTGCAGAATCACTGCTCTCATGCTGCAGAGCTGGGCAAGGTTTACAAGTGTTATTTGGACCCGGATGACAGAAAAATGTCTGTTCTAAGTAAAGCACAAGCTGGACTGATACCTCCATCACTGCTGGCGAGTGTAAAGGCACTGAGACAAAGCAGTTTTGTTTTTTGTTTTTTTTCAGGTCCAAGGAGGCTGTCAGTGAGTCTTCCACATGTATTCCCTCCATTAGCTGCACTTCCAGCTGAACCAGAATAGGAAGGCATATCCCAACAGTAATCAGTCAACAACAAAGGGGATGCTATATTGTTTGCCTCTGTGCTCGCTGTGTGGATTGTGGGTATGAGGTTGTCCCCCCAGGTGCCTTCTCCACCCAGCCTTGTGCTCGTTGGCTGAAATATTGAACAGGCTCCCGGATTTTTTTTTTTATGCCTCCACAGGCATATATGCAGAGCTTAGCAGCATGTAATGTCTTTCAATCCATCAAAAGCATGACGGGGGGCTTTTTGCCCATGCTCCCTGTTTGTTTTACAACAGCAGTCATTGTAAAAATCCCTCCGTCCTGCATTAGTAGCACAACACCCACTGTGCTGCTCCCAGTGCTTTACAGTGGAGACTATTCATTAGGCTATCCCAAATAAAACCTGTTTTTAAATGGTGGCTGCCAGAATATGCCTGATGCCCGATGAAAAGGCAAGTTAATTTACTTTTTTTTTTTTTTTTGGTCTGAATCAGTCTCCCTTTTAAATAAAAAATACATTAAAATATGCATCACATGATCTCAGATGATGGATCACAATGTGCATGCTGCTACCGCTGTCACACTGTTTAAACCTTGTTTTTTGTTTTTGGTTTATGGGTGCCATACACCTGCTTTTCATTTTATTCTATTCAAACTCAGTATTTGGAAAAGTATTGAAGAGGTAACCTTCTCTTTGTTAATGGTGCATTTGATCAAGGTGACAAAGAAAACATAGAAGTGACCATGAAGCACTGCTCTCCCGCCGAATTAGACACTTTATATGTTATTTTTGCTATGATCGAACAAAACAAATTTTGATTTTGCTTGCTGAAAAATCAAAGACAAAAAAATGTACTTTGTTGTCCTGCTTCGTGAAGATATGTTATGTTATGTTATGTTAAGAGTCATTTAAAACTGCCATAAAACGGCAATGCTTTAAAATCCAAGTGGACTTGTTAGATTTGAGAGGTAGTGCTGTGTAAAGAGTGGTGTCAAAACAATCACAGACAGCGTGTTTGATGGGCGTTTTACAGCTGGGGTCTCTGAGACCCCAGACAGAAATAATGGGCCATTTTCTGGATTGAACTGGGGGCCAGGAGTTTCTGTGGGTTCTGGTGAAACAGCCCACTCAAACATTTCTTCTGAATTCTGCGATGAACTAGACGAAGCACAGAAACCAGTTTACTGTGTCGGTTTTGAACTGTAGTGGCCTCTCAGCCACAGTTAAGATGTGCCAGATTAATCTCTAGTGGTCTAACGGAGCATCATTACTGACCCTGTTAATGTTTGACCAGAGTTTGAATGAACTGGGTGAAAACATAAGTTCCATAAATGTAAAAACCTTAAATTATAATGTGCAATGTTTGAAATACTTCTTGACTTATGATTCCAACTCTAGGCTCTGAAAAAAAGGAAGAAAAATAATTGAGTGAATGATCTTTAGGCCTGAGCCTAATAATCTGACCTGGGAAAAGTGGACGGAGACTCAACATGTCTTCCTGGAGGAGTCAAGTGGACTTTTTCCATCTATTTCATTCTGAACACATGGTCATATCCTTTAAGTGGGCAGCTTGTGATATCTTGGTTGATTATTACCCTGAAAGGCTGCGACGCTGTGTAAAATGTAAATAAAAATCAACGGCAAAAAAACTCTGTGTAGTAACATCCTTTATCCAATCATGTGTTCACAAAGTGGTGAACCTCGCTCCATCCTGGCTTGTAAGCGACTGAGCATTTCCAGGTTGTTCCTTTCATACCCAATCATGATACTATCACCTGTCACCAATCAACCTGTTTACCTGTGGAATGATCCAAACAGGTGTTTTTGTAGTGTTTCACAACTTTCCCAGTCTTTTGTTGCTCCTGTCCCAACTTGTTTGAAACATGTGGCTGCCTTAAATTCAGAATAAGCACATATTTACAAAAATCTATGAAATTGATGAAATAAAGTATACTGTCTTTTGAAAATTGAGTATGGAAGTATTAGCAAGTTATCACATTTTTTTTTTATTTATGTTTTACACAGTGTCCCAATTTCTTTGGAATTGGAGTTGAGGTCTTTAGACAGCGTGGGGTCTCCAGGACCCCAGGGAACAAAAGCGTTAATAAGTTGAAATTTGAAAGAAAAACAGCTTTTAAATGCCGTCTGCTCTGTGGCCACTCCTTGAAATCTGTGTCATTTCACTGCATTGAAAATTGTTGTGGGACATCGAGTGTTATTGCTTGATTTTTTTTGTTTTTCGTGGAACTGTGTATCGAGGGGTTCTTGTTCAGATCAGATCTATCAATCTGGGGCATCGTGATGGCACAGCAGCATGGGATGTGTGCTGTGTGGCCACCCCCACTTTATGTCTGGCCGGGGATCTTTGTCACATGTTGTCCTTTTTTCTCTCTCCACATGTTCGCTGTCAATCTGAACTGTCAACTCTCACAAAGGGGCAAAATAATCTTTGGAAAAACAGCTCTCTTCTCTTAGAGATAACCTGAGGCTGCAGTGAGCTTCTCCTGGCTGCAATGCATGCTTCAAATGATGCAAATACATACTGATGGTGCCATGAAATAATGATGGACTACATAAGCATGCTTGGTAATGCACAAAGCTAATACTGGTAAAATGCAGGCCTGAGGGTAGAATATTCAACAGAACCCACCCAGACAGTTACCCTGAAGGGGTGTGGTGACCTCAATACACTGATGGAGAGCTTGTAGACAGTTACAGTGCTCTCCATGGGTATTAATAATTTAACATCTCAAAACACACAATTGAGTTGGACAAAAGATCAGACGATGTTGCACACATCATAGGTTATTTGGTGTTCTGGAAAATCGCAGGTTCAATCTCAACAAAAGTGGATATGTCCATCAAAGATCCTGTTCAGTCGGCGTCCTTGAGCCAAACATCAAACGCCCACTTGCTAGTGGTAAACTCACTGTCACTGGTGAGTGTGGCAATTTATTTTTTTTTTGTCAAACACGAAATGCATTGGCAAGCTCACCGGTGTAAGCACCTTATCCTTACGTTAGCAGGAAATCTATGCTAAAAACCCAGTTAATCCCACATATAAATCAGATGTCTCACTCCATTAAAACACACAGTTGTACACAGACATAAGGAAAAAAAAGGCTGGGATCTTTATTTACTCATTCAGTGCAAAGAACCAGCCCTGTGAAACCACCAACCGTGTTACAATGATGGCTGTTTTAAGGTTACTTAACTGATAAATTACTGTTGATTGCATGTTCAGCAGGGCGGTCTTTACACCCTTTGCTGTCCACTGCTTCTCCTGACTGTATCCTGCTGTATGCTTTAAAAGAGCACATGCATCCAAACGAGTATGTAGACGCTTAGCGTTCATTTTTATGCTCTGTCTCCCCTGTACCTGTATGTACGTCACTCCATCAAGTGAAAACAAATTGTAGCTCAGTCTTCGGTCATTCAGTACGTGTGTATTTCTCCTAACTGGTTTAGATTTTTAATGAATAAACTCACCTCCTCCGTGCAGGTAACCACAAACATGTTTTTACATCTACACCTGTGTCGTTCAGGTTGTGCCACTTACTTTACATTTTCCATCCCGTCATAGAACATTTTAGAGAGCTGCTACATTTTTTCTTGTAAAATTTAACTTTCCAGTGCCGATGAAATTGAACACTGTCTGACTCTTAAATAAACTGCAAATTTTGGAGAACTGATGCTGTTTTAGAAGAACCTCTTCAACCCTGATGCACACATGGGTTCAGTGTTGCAGTAGCCCTGTTCCCATCAACAGATTTTTATGCGCATTTTGAAGTGTTGCATTAGAGAAGGTTGAACGAAACAGAAAAATGAAAAAAACTTCAGCATTTCAAAGTTTTTACGCCCACTTGAGTTGGTAGCCATTTTTTCGAACGAGAGTTAATGCACTCACTGGGAGCTGAAAAACACCTTTTTCGAATAAGTTTTGACTCAGTGAACATTTAACTCACATGACTGATCAGCCGTTTCCCCTCCAAGAGAAGAAGAGGCTGTTTCCGCAGATTGAAGCGTCTCCTCATCACTCCAAACAAACAGAAATGTCATATTTCTACCATTTTTTTCTCATAATTCGAGGTTCAACTGATGCGCTTTTAATTACATCCTCTTGTTGCGCCCTCTTCCTCTGCAAAGGTAGAATGATTTTCCGAATGGAGAATTTGAGCACCTGTTGCTTATCTCAATGAACAAACTGCTAATATTTGCATAACGGCAGAAGATGGAAACAAGCATTAATCGTCTTTTCTTCTCTGATTTTCTCAACATTCGACTAAAATTTGTGACACACTTGGATGGAACGCGGCTACTGACATCTTTAACAGCTGAGCTTTAAGTGGCACAAGCACCGAAAGCAGGCAATGCAATCTATGTGACGTACAAAATGTACAATTTGTGCAAAAAAAATCGAAACTACTTAAGAGTTTCAACCGGCTAAAGATTTGCTAAACAATCTAAAGTTACAAATAAAAGTGAGTTTTTAAAAAACAGAAATGTCAGCAGCTTGCAAAGTAATTCCTGTTTACTGGACAGCTTTGTTGCTGTGGGACAATGATGGCATCCTTGTCAGCATCCTTGAAGCTGAGAAAGTAGGAAACATGTTGAGGAGCTTTACCAGCACATGAAACTGAACCAAACAAAACAAACCATGTAAGTGCAGCCGTGGAAATAAAGGCATTTGGTCAAAACAGTCGTTTTCTCTTAATAACACAGCATGTGTGTGGTTCCATCAAGTTGACGTTAATAATGGAGAACGGTGAGTAACTCAAGCCACGGTTGTCATAAACCTCCTACTGCCTTTCCTTCCTCTTTACAAATATCTTGTACTTATAACTGCATAATTACAGGCTTTCTTGGGATATATCATTTAGATTGGATTTATTTTCTAACGTATTACATCGCAGTATTTATTTATTTTTTTTATGGTGGAGGAGGTTTTAATGACAGGTGGGACTGCTCTGCTTTGATCGAGGGATGTATATGTGCTTCAGGGTAGGCAGAATGGGTGAGGAGAGTGTGCAACACTCATCCCCTATTTTAATGCCTCCCCAGGTCCAGCTTAGACCCTCGGGGACAGCAATGATGCTGCGATCGTGATGAGTATTTTCTGACGATGCTTTAAGCCATAGGAAGCTCAATATAAAACTAGGATACTTTCAAATGTATCTGTATTTGTATCTGTCATGTGCTATTTGGGAATCGCCAAAGTTGTCTTTATAAAGTTAATATTCTATGGTAGATGTGTTCCTTTTATATGCAAATTAAACCAAGAGGTGCACATATGTATAGTAAATGACCTCAACACATCAAACAAACACACATGCAAACAAATGTATGTGATTGTTGTTGCTAGGCGACAGTGGCTGGTGCGTCATGGTGCGCAGCCATATGCACTGTAGGCCTGAACACCTCAGAAAATAACATGTAGGTTTTCTTCTCTGAAGTGTGGGTGATGCTGAAGGAGCATGAACTCACGAAATGGAGCCAGATTCACATTAGCATGTGCAAAATTGATTCAACGCGACATGTTCAAGAATAAAAGAAGTAGGTCCATATTTTGGGGTTTTTACAGCTACAGCTGTAATAGTAAGTGCGTGTGGTGTCGATGTGAATTTACTCTTGTAGTTGACAACAAAACGTATATTTACTGCAGATGACGAGCACTTTTCGCTTGTTTTTTTTTTTTTTTTTTGTTGCCTCACCCAGCCCATGCTCAGCAGTACTGCTCTGATG
Source organism: Chelmon rostratus (assembly GCF_017976325.1). Taxonomy (NCBI): domain Eukaryota; kingdom Metazoa; phylum Chordata; class Actinopteri; order Chaetodontiformes; family Chaetodontidae; genus Chelmon; species Chelmon rostratus. Next base: position 13,556,274 of record NC_055661.1, read on the forward strand.
GCAAGTCGATATTCTCTGCTTGGATATTCAATGAGTTCATGGTGAGTCCAACAACAGAAATAACATGATTGTAAATGCAGAGTCAAGATTTATGCTTCTTATGTTGGCAACCATTGGCAACAGTCGTCACAATAGGTTACATGTAAAGAATGCACAGTGTAATCTTTTCTCACTGACAGCTAATTCTCCGTATCATTTCAGATTCTGTTTTATTTTCCATGTATTTTAAAATGACATTTCCATATAGAAAGCTCCCTACAGTATTTAAGTGGATGCTTCACACCAGTAGGCAAACATAACAATTTAGTTTAATGTCCATAACGCCATTCAAGCAGGACATGTTAGAACAGAAATTTTGATTACTTTTCAAAGCGAGTAGATGATGTGATCCTTATTGACTTTTACCACATTTCCTGTCATAACGCTTGCCTTCTGCACCGGTTCTCAGTCAAACATTATTTACTCTGATTTAGTTTTTCTGCCTGAAGAGTTCCTCAGCCTCTTAGAAGTGTGTGTGCAATTAAAACTTCAATCTGCATTGCAGACAGCCGACACAAACCTCATCCTCCAGTCAATAAACACAGCAGTTGTCAGTGAGGCTGAATAGAGTTGCGGTTAAGGGGTGTTACGTTCAGATTTTAGGTATTTAGTTGATGTTTTCATCCAGTTTGACTTATTAGCAGAGTAATTAGTGGTTCTGAGTTTTGCTCTTTGACACTATGACAGAATGCACTACTACTGCAGGGACTTTTTTTTTACCTTATACAGGAAGAGTCTTAGGAACATCGAGTGTATTTTTCTTTTATTAAATTAGAAATGTGTCCATCAGCACAGTATTCTATTAAAGAAATGGTTCTTGGAGATGTGGTAAATTTCATGTGAGAAGGAACCATTCCCCTTTTCTTCATGCTGTTGTATCTATCCTCCAGCCCTGTCCTGCTGGATTAGCTGCATTGCTGAGGAGGTTACTTTGAAAGCCTGATTTTACAAGCTACCAGTTATTTCACTTTGGAAGACGTTCAGCTACAGCAACACTATTGTCAGGAGGAACATGGTTTGTATAAAACACATCTAGACTATCAAACGTGAATCCCATGACTGCAAAAAATGTTTCACTGATTAGGATTTGAATGAAAGCTGTTTTTCATTTGAACAATGTGCACAGGAATATTCACTGCTGCCTGCAAAGACATTAGCGTCCTGTCCAAATGACCCCACGTGGGATTAGTAAGAGAGTGACTGTTCACTTCAAGTCGTATGTGATACCATCACAGTAACGGTTTTCCAGTCAGACACAGATGCGTTGTCGAAGGAGGATGAAAGACATGCACATTTTCTGCGACAGCCAGAAACAGTTTGTCGTTGTAGTTGCCAAATGCAGTCAAAAATGGGCTGGAACAGAAGCCATATATGAGTTTGCTGTCTGGATTCAGTATAGTGCTGCCAGTCCCACTGAGAATCAACACTCTCAGCTTTGTCAAGGTTCCAGTTGCTTTCAAGGATGATTGCAATTAATAGTCCAACTAATACTGTTAAGATTTGTTGGATGATGCTGCACACTAACTTAGTTTGTTTGCATGAAATAAGTTAAAACATGAATCCTAAGAAAACCACTGGACTAATTTCTTCTGCACATTGAGGCTCCTCAGATGCTCCAACCCTGTTCCTCCCTTTCATCCTTCACTAAGAGATTTTTTTTTTTTTCGCTGCAGACACACTGGCTTCCCACTCACACAGCCTCCACTGTAATTACTGAGGCTTTTCACAGAGCTGCTTTTGAACATCATGCGCCAACACCGTATGATCACACCTCACCAAGCTAACTCCCTGGGATATGAGATTGTGGCCACGGCGCCCGCCAACCTCGTGCCTGTTGCTGCTGCTGTTATGTAACTTCCTCACCATGGTGTTCCTGTGCATCAGGAGTTACATGGCACTGACCCTGTAAATACAGCATGACTAAATAGCGAGTAATGAAAGCCCTGTCTGCTGTCTGTATAAACAGCTTATCCCTCAACCTGGGCTTACACTGTAACATGTCGACAACCTCACTTTCCCTCCCTCACTCTCTTTCTACATGTGCCAGAGTGATAGGAATCTCCCCAGGCTCCTTCATCCCCTTCGCTGGCAATCCAGGATTCACATTGTCCCCTTTTGTCTGCTATTCTCTCCAGATATTTAGGTATTCATCGCTCCTATTGGTGACTCCATTGGGCCTTGTAGCAGAGGCCTGCCTCCAGACAGTACCCCAGAGAAGAGACAGAAGAGAAGAAAGGGGGGTTAGAGAAACGAGCCACAGACGGTGCAGGGCTTATCTGCTCCGAACACCCGAGTGTCGGCAGCTCCCCAAATGCTATGAATATCTGGGCCTCTATGTGCGTTTATTAAGCAGTAGGAAATGCTTTTTTGCAAGGCAGGCAAAGGGAATTGTGCGTGTGTGTAGATGCCACGTTGTGTACACTTCATTTCAGCATAGATGCAGTTTTCCTCTGCAATACAAGGAAGGTATTAACGTTGTACTGGTGTCACGGAGAGGCTGCGGAGCTAGGCTGCCTCAGATGAAAAGAGGAGGATATCTGTTATTAAAGCGAGCCAGCACTGAAGGGAGAGCACACTGCTGATAGATTGCGTGTAATGAAGGATTTATATTTGGCCATTATCACTGAAGCACCTCCTATATTCAAATCATCAAATGATTACTAGGCAATGTCAAGTAAATGGCTTCTTGGTAATGGCTCGTAAGTTTTCACTCTGTCAACAAAACAAGTCATATCTGCCCAATAACAGATAGTGTTTTCACATGGCTGCAAAGCATGATAGGAGATTAAACTCACAAATACGAGATAATTGATATTAGGAGAATCAAAGCCCATAACAATTTCTGCTCTGTTTGCTAATGTTGTGTTGTATAGCCATTGCACCGGCAGTCACAGAAAATAGAAGACAAAACTAATAATTTGAAGCTGCGTCCTGGAGCCGCCCATCTTACATGCAAGCAAATACGGCATCTACTCAAATATTCATGTTTCTGATTCAAACAAAACATCAGTTACTTCCCTATTCTGCACGCAGGACGTCGAGCACAGGGGCTGCAGTCACGAATGGATATGAGACAGGGAGTCAATGACATGTTTCTGGAAATAAATTATGCAGCAGCATTGGTCTGCATGTTGCAACTCGGGGTCCAGAGTGTCTGGAGTTAAAATCAGTCATCTGATTTCAAGCAGGTGGGTGGTTTTCTTGGGTAAATGCACCTACCACCATCTGTGTACTGGTTAGTGTGCTTGCGTGCCTCACCACACAGCGCTGTATCTGGCTGCCAAGAGGCTGCCAACTCGCGTTGCTCTGTCTGAAGGCTTTTTTTCGTGGGGGGAAAAAAATGACTAAGGAAGAGTTGGACTTGATGTTTCTGAGATAAACAAGAAGGGTGGCATGGTGCTTTGTGTTTAGCACTACTTATTTGAGTAGCTTCAAATTATACTGGAAGTTTAAGTGAGGAGTTTTTTTTTTTTTTTTTTTTTGGTTATTGATTTAAATGAGGCCTAAAACTATATCCAGTATCACCCACCATTATAAGACTAGATGAATTCTCAATGGAACAAATGACTTAAATCATTGCTTTGAACTGACCTCTAATTTAAGATAATGGATGCTGCATCTAGTCATTGCAATTAAAAGCTCGTCTCCTATTAGGATCTTCCATGTCATGTCTACATCTGATAGTAGCCAATGAAAGTCAGCGTTGGCTAGAAGGGCCTCGTTCTCTTCTTTTGTGTAAAGATTGAGCCGATTGCAACTGAATGCGCAGATGACTGGCCCTTTGCACAGCCAATGTAATTCCAAAAATGAGTATATGCTGTATATTTACAGCCACATCAATGAATTCAGTACAAGTATATGGATATTACGCAGGGCTTGAAATGATAAATCTAAATGGCCTCAATACAAAGATATATAACTTATAAGTGCGCCTGTAGATACCCAAAACATGAATATAGATGGCCTAAACATAGATGTCACTTTCTGTGGAAATTTTCTGTGATATTGCTATAGATTAGATTTTTATTGAACTTGGTCTAGGGTAAGGCTTCATGCTGTGGTCCCATTCTGTTTTCCAGCTTATAAGGTCATCTGCAGGCATTTATTTGCAAAAACAATTTCAAATAAAACCCTACTACTGTTCAAACCTCTATTACTCAATGCCAGTAGCACTTCCAGTGATTCTGACTGCTGGGGATGAAGGTTCAGAGTGTTACCTTTTACCATGTATGTACTCAAAGTGGTTCAAGAACAGTTTTGGATAAACTTTGGGTATGCCTTGGATATGTGTTTTAGGCTAATTTTACAGAAATGGAAAGGCGTTGGAGTGCCAAATAGTCTTATAGTCTTTGGCATGGTAAGTGTATTTGTGTAGCACTTTTCAACCAGGCAGTTCAAAGTGCTGTACATTATACATAAAAATGGCATTAAGGCAAGATTTAAAAGAAACCTATGGCAATTTTCGAAAGAACAAATATTAATGGCAATTTCAAGTCTTTGACAAATCTGTAGGTTACTCAGATGTATTTGTAAGAGAGAACTCATGTGAACAAGTATACACCTGTCAATAGCTGTTTCTAACTGTAAAGCACATTCACAACAAAATTTTGAAAAGTCACACACAACCGAAGACATAGCAAAAATCCATTGATAGAAACACAGTTACAACATCATTCCGACTTTCACCTGGTGTCTGCACACAATTTTCCCCTGCAGGGATTATACACTCAGGTGTGCTTACTTTTGGTTCTCCATATAAAGTGTTTTAAATAATCTGACCTCTTGAGTTTCTTGCAGTGTTGTTGTAATTAAAGTGGTGTTGCCATGTTTCCTGATCTCAGAGATTACCTTGCTGGCTACCAAACTCAGTGGTACGCTCTTACATCATTGGAATAACCTCACCTTACTTAAACCAATGGAGTTCAGCAAAAACAAGATTTGCAGTTGATGCTGAGATGCCCATTTATATCACACATACTGCACTGCTGCTCTAAGCCCAAGTAATGATCTTCACTGTCTTATCTGTTCAAGTTTTCGATTGATCATATTCACCAAAACACCCACATAGCAATTAAGCCCGTTTCCCTATTACAGCTGTAATGACAACAAACCAAATCATTGTTTCTCGGAATCTCATCATTGCTCGTCTGTAAATGTGAATTAATTGCAGCAAGCATGCAAAAAAGCCAGCCTCAGCTGGCGGGAACACAGTGTGTAAATCTCCTTTTTCTGTGCAAATCAAGAGGGGAGGTAAGGTGGCAGTCAGGCCCCATTGCCAAGTGATATACGCTGACATCCACCTGTGTCATTATTCCTGCAACAACACCCCAAACTATCTTAACTCATGCCTCTTCTCTGGCATCCATAACTTGTAGGTGGAAAATTTCCTCAATCAGTCTGCTAGATTACATGCCTGCATTGTGCAGAAGTGAGAGAAATGAATAACACACAATGCTATTCTATCACCGGTATGTGTTTTTAAATTGGCTCCTGCGAGATTCATCCCCTAAAATTCTAATGACACATCACCTCTGACTACACATGAGCCGGTTCTGCTTATGAATTACACAATAGCCTGTAATGCAGATTGAATTATACAAGGTACCTCTGGGACGTCGCCCCATGTCTCTTGGTCTTTTTATATTATTAAGCAGGTTTGTTAATATAATTCCTAAAAGCCTTTGTCACAGGCCCTGCAGTATGATTGCACTGACACACAGGCAAAAGGATTTTTCATTAAGAGACGTTGTTTTTTCTGTCTGTTTGTTTGTTTGAAGCATCGTGGATGGAGAGAGATGCAGAGGAGGGCAGTAGGAGTGGAAGGAGGAATTTGTTTGGATGAGACCCAGGATGGCGATATCCTATTATGTAGGCTGTCACTTTGGGTAACCCTGTGAGCGTGACTGTCGAAAGCATCTGACACGCTATATGCTTTTACAGCAACAATAAGATTTGCTATCATTTCTAAACAGGGGTCGGTAGGTGGATAAAACATTTTCATTCAGGTTCATTTTACTCCCTGTCCACGATGTGTTTTGTTTCTGCATGCAGTCATTCACATTAACTTCCGATATGACACCAATTTCCAGCTAGTATGTTACCCATATTTTTCATTTTGTGTCTAACAGAGTTCTACATGTGGACACCTTAAAAGAAGAGTAGGGCACAAACTTGAGCAAGGAACCAATCTCTGTGGCGTTCCAGAGGAATTTCTGAGTGGAGCGATAGTGCCAACCAGCACACTGGAACCAGAATTTCTTGTGTCTTATCTAAGCTTTGAATTTCCAACACTGGAAGTATTCTACCTTAAAACATGTAAAACCTCTATGGTGATTTAGGTTAAGCAAAGCTCAGCGTGGTTTGTTAATGACCACATTTCTTACAGTCAGAATCACTGCAATTAAAACATTCAACTCCTTAAAATATGTATTTGCAAGAGAACAAGGAATATATTTTTGTACCTAAATTGAACAAGATGCTTTTTTGTTCTATTCAGCATCACATATTTTTGATCCCTCAAAGCCCAGACAAGACAGGCCATTCTTTCTAATCGCAGCGTTTGAAGGAGATGCCATTGCTGCGAGTGCTGTTAACTCCAAGTGGATTATCTTCACTAATGACTAAAAGGCCTGTCTCTTAAGCCATTCCACCTGAAATCCTCTGACACAAACTCTGTGACTCAGCCTCTCTCTTTCTACCTTGTCCCCTCCTGTCTCTCATTATTGGAGAACAGGAAATCTGATGTCATCCTTTGGAAACTGGCCAAAAGAATAAAGCTACCTCACCTCTCTGCGGCACACCCAAACCTGGAGCCAAGAGGAGAAAGAGGTAAGGCTTAGCATTTTCAGACGAGAGTGTACATTTGTGAACGGGCGAATAGCAGCTCCAGTCTGACCTGGCTTGCTCTAACTGACCTTCTGTTGGACCACAGCCACAGAAATGCACTTGGTATTAACACTGCAGTGCTGATCACACTGTGTATATTAAAAAAGCACATTGCCAGAATGTTGGTATATTGCCTTTGTTTGGCCACTAAAGAAAATTGCAACATTTAGCTGGAAAACATAAAGCAGAGTTTATGCTGACAGGTGGCAGCACCATTAAGATGTTACATGCTCCAATGAACTGTAATCATTGCTATATAGTGACATATTTTACAGACAAACTGTTATACTGTTGTGTTTCAAAATTTTATTTCATGTCATTAGCATACAGTAGGTACATTTTACAGAAGGCTGGAGGAAATACTCCAAGATAAAGTGAAACAGATGGGAGAAAGACATAAAAGGATGACATGAAGAAGAGATTAAAGTTCTGGGGTGCGGCTCTTGCTCATCGTAGGCCTAAAGCGCCGTTAAGGTGTCATTTTGAAGCTGCAACCGCCACTCCACTAGATCAGGCACAGGCTTATTCACTTCACCGTAGAATACAGATATTTCTGATCTGTTTTGCACACACACACATACATGCACACACACACACACACATGCACATACACGTCCACCTTCCTCCATCATCTTTCTCTTCCTGCCCCTTTCTCTTCATTTCCCCTCCTACACTCGCTCCTTCTCTGCTTTGCAATTTCCATCTGTTCAAATGAAATATATTTGGCATCCGGAGAATGCCCCTCAGCAATGAGGGACAATATATCTTACAAATATCAGCCGTCCAGCCATGGTTCATGTAATATTTATAAAGGGAATGTGGCAGTGGGTGATGTCAACAATGTTTACCGTGAACAGGTTGAGCATCCCTCCAAAATGCACCGGCACCTGCCAACTTTTTGACAGGCTAGGTGCTCGGCCAATCCTGAGGCTCATTTACATGTTACACAGAGATCATTGCTGACCTGATCACATCTGGCATGCTTGTCCAATTAATTAATCATGTGTAAGTGAGGCCAACGTCAGGCTTTGATTATAGGCTGCCATATTGTTTTAAAGAGAAGTTGTGTGGTGGGAGGTTGGCGGACAAGTGTCCAGATGGACAGAGAGGATTTTTGAAGAAACAAGTTCCATCCAATATATCTAATATAGGTGGAGGATAGTTCATACATGACATGCAAGTTTTGAAAAACTGTGTATTGTTGAATATTATTGTGCCTAATCAGATTTTTTTAAGATTTGTATTTTTTAAGTCTAACAAAGAATTTTAAAATCAAAGCATCAGGAGACGTACAATGTGTGCATTACACAAGAGGATACATACATTCACTCTTATTCAAAACAAAAGGGGAATAGGACAAAATATAAAAACAGCAAGCTAGTGGCTAATATTTGCACCAAACACAAAGTAATGAGGAGATAGATGGAAATGTCATTAGTTTTACAGGTATTTGGTCAAAGAATTAGACAGATTATAATGTTGACCCGATGATGGCGCTGTATGAAAGGTCGGGGATCACCATACAATTCAACTGATGGGGGACATGAATGTCTTCACCAAATTTGATCGCAATCCCTCCAATAGCTGAACGTTTCAGTCAAAACCACAAATGTCAACTTCAAGTCAGGAATCATCAAAAGCCAGTCCAATCCATTTTCTGAGAACCAGAAGTTTTTACTTCCAGCCACAAAGTCAGAGAAAAATATCACTTTTACCTTTAGATATCTCTTCAGGCATATCAGTGCTCAAGCTGAGTATCCATGACTTAAAAGATCCCACTTCCACCCAGAAAGGCTGGATATATGGACAAGACTACGATATAAGGGCATGGTCCCTTAGTGCACCATGACACTTCCTCCAGCAAGAGCACTGAGACAGATACCTACAGTTTGCGACACCTGTGTAAAAAAAACAAGGAATTGAACAAATATGAGGTTAATAAAATGATAGAAGCTTGACACACAGTCGAGTATTGAATGATAAACTCAAAGCAATGATTTTTCCAAGACACGGTGAACTCTTCATATTGGCAAGTTGCACTGAGGAGATGCTGGAAGCAAGGGGCTAATCTTCCACTGTGGGTGCCTCAAGCTATCTTGAAATCTGTCAATAAGTCTGCATGGAGTTAATACGGGAATGAGTTGCTTCTCTGTAAGCGGTTTATGGTGTTACAGAGAGATGACTGTTTTGCTCCTATATAAAGCAAATATTGAGTAAGAAATGGGATCTGTCTGCATTGTTGTGATTTAACAGCCTTAAGTGCAGTATTTCTCTTAATTAGGGGTAAATGTTCAAGAAATTAGCATTCAACAATTTTGTTTCAGAACTTGCAAAACTGAAAGGGAAGAGGCCCTGAAGTTAACACTCGATCAAATTCATAAGCCTAACCCTCTTACCACAAGTTAACGTCTGTCGTTTGAAGGGTGCTTTTATCCACAAGCTTTATAGTACCATGAGTGCATACATTTTCAGCAAAGCCAGTCCAAGTGGGAATTGAACTTCTAACCTTGACAGTCTTATCACCACGCTTAAATCACTGAGCTATGGCGCCGCTTCCAAGTATATCCTTTGGACTCTAATACTCATTCTTGACACTGTGTTATTTTTAGTCATTTGTGACAGGGGCAGTCAAAACATGTCTTCACTGGGCCCACAGGCACACTAGACATCCACTGTGTGTTGTAAGGTCAGCAGTGTTTGCAAGCAAAACATAAAGGCTTGAGGAGAGGCCAGGGGTTTGAACCGGGGCCTCAGTCCAGAGTCTCCGTCCCTCTCCCGGGCCTCAACTTGACCCTCCCTCTGTGGATCTGTCTGTCTGTATGCCTCTCTGTCCGACTATTAATGTTGTCTGTCTGCTTCTCCGCACACTTACAGAAGGCTTCTTAATGATTTTCTGTCTCACAACATTCAGGGACATTCCCACATGCCTGAAATCCTCCCTCTTCTCTCTGCAATCTATATCTACTGCTGTAGAATCTTCCCACCACTAGTGTTCATAGGGCTGCGCTTGCATTGCAGCAAGTGGCTGTTTTCATTGATTCAATTAATGCACCACAAAAATACGTATTGAAATCTTTTCTCCAAGCCCAGACCATATTAGTGTGATATGAAGTCACATCTCAAGGCATGAAACACTCTCGTAACATTGAGGGCCAGTGTCAGCATGAATGACAATCGAGTCCACACAGATCCAATCTTTCTGTCTGCCACACTTTGTCCCTTCAGTGGAGGGGAAGTTTAGTGGACGTTAAAGTCACATCCTTCATGTACATGTTTCTTCACAAAGTCTATTTCCATTGGACTTAGTCGCAGTTTGTTTTCACCAATACATCAGCCTCAGCCAAGCGTAAAAAAGGTAAAGGTTTCAACTTATTCACAATAGGCACATGATTTTGACATTATCACAAAGTATAGAAACTACAAATAGATGTTCGTGGGAAGAAATCTAATGCTCATGAACTTTATTTTTTTGTACTTGTTTTTGTATAACTTTCACAGCTCTGAACTAACTTAGTGGGCCTATTTAGCGCTGGTGTGCAGGTTTCTGTACCACTTACATAGCCTGCCTCCCCTGACATCCCTCTGTCCATCACTCCACATGTCTTTGTGTTTTTGAATCAGGCATCAATGAGTAGAAAGGCAGAGGGATGAAGGGAGGGAGGGATTGCATAGGGAGGTGTGGGTGGGTGTGTGTGAGGAGGAGGGGTGGTGGTGGGGGATGCACCTCAGGGAGCTGCCTGTCACAACGCTGTCATGTTGAAAGACATGTCAATCATGACTGAGCGGGAGGTGGAGAGCTAGAGAGGGAGAGGAACATGAGAGATTAGAAAAGTGAAATTAAGGAAAATGAGGGAACGGGGAGGGTCTGTCACGCTTGTTTTAATCTTCTAAAATCATTCAAGGGTCTCAACAACATTTGTCACCTCTATTGTAATTTTATTGTGACCATAAACCCGAAGCGCCCCTGATGGTGGGTATGCAGTGTAACCCTTCTAATTTGAATAGACATTATTTCTACTTTCAAAGTATTAGTTGGCTAGTTGCATGCTTAAAGTGAGCCAGTATACTTTCCCTTACTGGAAGTGAATTTTAGGATATACATATATAAATAAATTCCATACCAATTCAAATAACACAGCATATAATTGATTGAACAAACAAATATAAAGGTCTTTTCCAAATTTTTAAAGTCTAAACCTCTACCAATGATTTTCTAGGTTCCTAGGTCCCTTCTATGAAATGTAAAAAATCTGAATTAGCTGCACTTTGGGAAGTTCAAAGACCCTTGTGCATAATACATCCATATATGTCTGCAAAGTGTAAAACAGGCATTCCTATCTTGTCTATTTCGGTGAGCATGTAAGAGTGTCTTGAAGTTCTTCATACATTTGGCATAACACCACCTTAGACTGACACTCAACTGTTGAGCACTGCTGTCCATGGTGCTGAATTAAATAATGAATTCATTTAAAGCCTTTTTTTATTTTCTTATTTTATTTAACCATTATTTAACAAGGACCAAGTCCCTTGACATTCAAATCTCTTTTGTGAGGGAGACCACCTGGCCAAGGTCTCCAGTTACAGTTAAAAAAAGATCAAACACAACAGACAAGGAATACAAATATCAAACACACAAGGAGGAGATTAAATCCAGCTCAAATAAGGCAGTTGTGTTTCTCAGTTACATTAACTTTTAACGTAGCTTTAAAGTTTTCCAAGGGGACTAGATTAGGAAAATGAAAATGTGCTCTGCAGAGTATTCCAAGTCCAAGGGGCAAAGTAGGGGAGTAAGTTCTTTTTTACACCCCCAGCTGGGTGCAAACCCTTGAAACCGTGTAAGGAAGCCACCTGCTGCAACGAAGCAGAGGCAGAAGACTGCTGGAGGTCTGCGTTGGGAGATTGCATATATATGAGGGGAGTTTATCCAGCATGACCTTGTACACAAAAACACACAGAATCTAAGAGGTGGAGCATACAAAAGGTGGCATGCATGCAAAGAACATCACCAATGTCCAAAACACTTACACAGGTAGCCTGCAAAAGTTGTTTCCTGGGTAACATGTTAAAACAAGCCTATATTTTGAAAATAAAAACACATCCTTAGTTTCAGCTTCACAAGATTTCCAAAGGGTACTTTAAAAGCTTGTCATCCAATCTAATACCTAAGTGCTCATATGTAGTTGTACAACTCAAGTGTCATCCTATAGGTCTATAAAAAGCTTCAATGGTACTTTCACATTTCTGTGCATTCTTCAGCAACTAATATAAAGAACATGGCAAGAGTCCTCAGTCCTCTGTGAGGCTGTGGCACAGCGGTGCTTTGAGCTTAATGCAAACCTCAGTATGCTATCATGCTCACAGTGAAAATGCTAACATGCTGATGTTAAGCATATTTCAACATGTCCTAATTAGCACTAAACATAAAGTGCAGCTGAGCCTGATGGGAATGACATTAGCTCTGCAGGTTTTTGATCTTAAACCAAAGTGTTGGACTTATTAAAATTTTGACCCGATGATGGCGCTAGATGAAAAGTCAGATGATCATCAAAGTTATGACAGTTCATCCTGAGGGAGACGTGACAGTCCGAACGTTTCATGGCACTCCATCCAACCGCTTGACGACAAACTGCAAATGTCTCATGGTGGCGCTGGAGGAAAAGGCAGAGGATCACCGAAGTCATCAAATTAAATCCTCTTGTGAATGTCGGTCCATCTATGAGAAATGTGAAATATCTCAAATCTGATCTCTGACTTGAGCACCTCTTTGCAGTTGTTGTCTCGCATCGTCAAACCCTCAAAGCTTCAGTGTCTGTGGTCAGAAACCTTCAGTGACCAGATTTCAAGGCAGATACAGGCATCCCACACCTCTTAATCTGTTCCTTTGCATCTGTAGATTTAATGTCAAAATGTTTGCAAAACCGGTGCTTAAACTGAATGAGCTTCTGCCAGGGCTTCACTGCCATTTCTTACATTTCATGTTCAAAATCCCAAATGAAGGAAACTGTGCCTTCTCAGCAAGCTGCCATTACCTTAAGTTGTTTTTTCATTTCTTAGAAAAACAAAACTTCAGGAGCCACCGTTAGATCTCTTATTAAAGTGGATTTATTTTGCAGTGCAGCACACAGTCACACAACAATGTCCTGTGTCTCCGTGGCACATCAGTTACTGACTGCCACCGCTGCTGCCTCCTGGAGAGTGAGCATGAATTTAAAAGCTCTCTCTACTCCTCCAGGCGATAAAACGGCACTATTTGTCTGTGGTGCATTACACCCTGCGACGAAGCATTTCGTGCGCCATTCTTCTCCCTCTCATCTCTCGCCATTGCTTCCCCTCCCACTATATTATACTTAAATACATCTCTGCATTTGACACTGGGCATCACAGAGATGATGTTGGTGCCGCTCCCTCTCTACTGACCCATGTAATCAGAAGCCATATGTTAAGAAGACCATGACAGACATGCTAATGTGCAAAGGGTGCGACAGGCATCTAAGCCGAAACGTTCAACGTGTCTTTCTCTATCCCGGCTCTCGCATCAATTCTCTTTTCAAAGGAACGACACTTGCCTGCTTTGTGTGCTTGTCTTTGACTTTGTTTTGGTCTCAAATTCGTGATCATTAGATGCACTAAATCAGTGTGATGTGTGCCTGCTTTCTGCAATTTGTGTGCATATTGTAATTTGAGCATCATGGAACAAGAATTCCAGTCATCTCGCTCTTTTGTTTTTTTTGTCCTTTTTTTATCCCCCTCCCCCCATTCCCTCGTTCCTTCCATCTTTTATATCCCCTCTCCCTCTCCTGTATTCATCAAGTGTTGAAGATTAAAGGAAGACGCTGCAAAGCTCCCAGGCCTAAATTAGATTCATGCTTCCTTGAAATAACAGAGAAATCGGTGGGATGAAATCCGAAGGTCAGATTCTGCGGTCTTCTCCCCGGACAAAAATAAATTAATAATTAAAACACACACACACACACACACACACACACACACACACACACACACACAGAGAGAGAGAGAGGGAAAGAGAGAGACACTCCCATTCCTTGTCTCAGCTCTCTCTTAGCTATCATACCCCTTCCCTCTTTTGCCATCTCCCTTTCTTTTTCTCTCCTCTGCCTCAGTCTTTCTTCTCTGCCTCATCCTCATTCACGTCTTCTGTCGGTTGAATCGCTGATACATTACTGACTACATGAGATACATTAATCAGTCATTTTTATATGCTTAACATTATATAGCATTAATGAAAGTTAATCCAAAATCAGGAAAAAAAAAACTACTTATTTTTTTAGGCAGAACATCCACTTTCTGTCATAATTAAATGAAGGTGAAATTTGCCTGATATGTAAACTCAATAGCAACTCAAACAACATGACATGTGACTATGCACGACACAAATTACTTCAGGTGGGAGCTACAGAGGTGTTTTCGAAAAGCTTGAACCTCTCAACTTCTACCACTGCTTTTCTAGTTTAGGTCCCTCATGTGTAATGTAAAAGCCACCATGTGCTCTGGCAAGTTCAAAGGCCCTTGTACAGCTGAGAAATGAGTGCTCCTGTGATGCCGGTATCTGGGAGTGCAGGATGATCCCAGACACTCCAACAGGTTTGATTTTTTGATCGTCAGAGGACAAACTTTCTCCGAGCAACATTTCAAGTCCTCCTAGGCCATGAAAAGTGGGAGAAGGCTAACATTAGCTTGCTTTAAAGACTGAGTATATTATTCTACCGGTGCATTCAATTCACAAGTTTGAAGCAAGCCTTTCATTCACTCCACTGAGATGTATCTGAATGATTCATACGAGTCCAAAGAAAAAAAAAAAACATTGATTGTTAATGGCAGAGTGAAAAACACATACAGTTACTGAAGTGATTAGAAGTGCATTGAGCTGGGGTCTTAATAATCTGCAACCCTCGTGATTTTGATTTCCATGTAGTCACTGTGTTAGTCAGTCAGCAAATCTATGATTTTTTTTTAATCTATTTTATTAAGCTTCAACCAACAAACTGGGCAGTAGGTATTTGTCAGTTCAGTCAGTTTTCTTTCTTTCTTTGTTGCTGGGATGAGTTACTGGCTAGGTTTATCAAAATGCTCAACATGACTTTTGGAGCATGTTTTTGAAGAACCCTAACCCAGGACAACCCCCAGCTTCTAACCTTTGGATTGAAAATTTTCATCCAGAAACTCCACTGACTGATTTTTGGTTCCTGTGTGTGTTGAAACAGTCAAACGGGTATCGAAACAATTGAGCAGCAACACACTGCAATTATTGTGTATCACGTACACACCCATTCTATGTATAATTTCATTGAATTTCATTGAGTTCCTACATACTGTGATGCCCCTCCCAGTGTCTTGGAGGCGGTCTTGGTAACCTCAGCAGGCACTTGCTTGTCACGGGAGGGTCATCAGCTGAGTGGGTTCACCTTTGGACGATAAAGACTGGGCCACATGTTCGCTCTTTCTTTTCCTTCCCACAGCTGGAATCCACCGCTCATCTTTGTCTTTTATTTTGTCATGAATTGTGTAGCCTTGGTTTATAGATTACTCTTCTACTCTTCTACTGTCCCTGAGCCCTGCATGTGTATACACGAGCCATGCATGTGTACAGGGCATAATGTAGCAATAATGCTATTGAAAACAATTGCTATTGTAACCAATACTCATGCTGAGGTATTCAAGAGACCAGGCCATCAGCCTTCCTCTGCAAGGAGTATAGTCAGAACAGGAACTGGTATTATTTGGTACTTGGTATATTGCTATTTGGAGATCATTCTCTCATTTTCCAGCCTTTTGGGTAAAAGTTCAAACTGTTTTCCCTATTGACTGATTCACAAAAAAAATGCACCTCCTCTCTTAAAAAACAGCAATGTTGGGAGTTTCAATTAATTCAACCTGGTATGACACCAAAGCATGTAACAGACCCACCGGTTGCTTAGAAACACCAGGCGATGGTCACTGTTTGGTTAGGCTTAGGCACCAAAACTACTTGGTTTGCTTTAGGAATAGACAGTTTGGGTAAAATAACTACTTCCTTAAAACAGTAAATGTTGACTTTTCGTTTCACATGGGAAACAAACCCTTTTCTCCTGCATGAAAGTTCGGTGTTCGTCCCCCCCGGCCTCCTCCATACTGCTCTTTATACTGCAACAGCCCTTTGCTCATGTCATTATCGCCCACTGCTGGTACTGCACCTTCATTCACGGCTGTACTTTTCACCCCTGGGCGAGGCAAAACGTGACATGCGCTATAGAGCAGGGCTGCCCAAAGTATGGCCGTGGGTCACAGTTTGACTGCCATGAAGTCTGATTTGGCTCACCAGATGGAAAGAAAATCATTGATTCTAACATTGTCTAAAATAAATTCAGTGATTATTTTTTTGTTAGGTAAAAATGTTCTTAAAATATCCCTAATTATGTATTCTTGTCATAATCTGAGCATGTCAGGCAGAGTAACACTTCACACTTGAAGTTGGGATCCTTGGCTTTTGGCCCGTGGCCCGCCATTAAATCTCAGATCTGACCCTCTAGCGGGACAGTCTGGGCACCCCTGGTCTAGTCTATTAGGCACTTTGCTGTGATACTGGGCTGGTTATTTTGACTGGTTCTGTTTTCATAAGCAATGAAAGAGATTTTCACAGCTGATAAAACGTTGATTGCTGCTCCACACAAAAGCAGTGAATTAACTTTCCCCCCCAGAGCACTGACATTATCAGACATTGTATAAGAAGCTTTTAGTCTGTTGATGCAAAGCATGTCTGCAAAATGATAACTCCATTAAACTACACATGGGAACCTGCAATTAGAAATTCAGATTCAAACTCTGTGGGATGCTAATTTCCATGGAACTTCACATGGAGATACGCTGTATGAGAATTAAGATTCAGAATGCAAAACACTTTATTTACATGCCAATTACTGTGTGCTCAGTTTGACTATATTCACCATTTATGGACTGGCACAGATTTAACATTAAAGTGGCGTCTACAGTAAAGTTAGGTTTATTTATAACATGATAGAGAATTATTAAATGTGCGTTTGAACCTAATTTAGCAGGCACATTTATTACTGATTTGATCGAGACCCCATCATAGCACCTCACCCTGCCTGAGGGGGATGTTATAGACTTACAGTTTATGACCAATTATGTTATATGACGTTAGGTAATCATACAACCAAATGTAATACTCTCAGAATACAAACTGCCTGTTTGACACTGTATTCTCAGTTTGTTCCTTCTCGATTGTTTGGAGCTTAAACATAGAAATTTTCCCAAAGCAGCTTCAATGGATAAAATGACTTATGGTCTGTCAAGGTCAAGGTCAATCCCTGCCGCTCAAATTCTTCAATAGACGGCAGCTCATTTGCAGGACCCCTGACTGCACTGTAAATGAAAATTAAAAACATCAACTATAAATAACTGAAATAGTACAGAAACACTTTGCTCAAATGCGAAGCCAACAACTGAGGAATGCAGGTGCACAATTAAAACATCACAGTGATTTGCAGCAATTATCTTTGATTACCCTGCCCCCTCTCACTGACGAGACAGACTATCACTAATCACTGTGCTAGATCGAAACTTTTCCAAGTGCTGACAATTACAGTGATTGTCTGAGGAAGATGAGGTGCTTTACTGGTTTGTAATTTGTCGATTTTTATTTAGCCCAGAAGATCAGATATGAAATGCCAGTAACTTTATCTCGCCGCGCACGACAGTTGAAAAAGCAATGTGATGTGGTCAACGTTATATATGCTGTTCTGTAAAGTTGAGAAGAAATTTCCAGGTCAGAGAAATGTACAATTTCACTGCACTGAGATACTGTGTAGACGTCTGAAAGGAATCTGTTATTGCTAAGTGTTTTGCAGGGAGAGATTGGTTCAGTATGCTCAAAAAGCTCTTTCTGAAGTTTGCACTTCGGAAATTCAACAGCTAAATTTTCATGTTTACTTGGACATTTATCCTGGCCACAACACAGGCTTTATTCAGTGAAAATGAGCAATGATAGGAGTCAAATTCTTTGAACGAGCCGAGCTGTGGATGCTGTTCAAATCCTGCAAGTAAAAAAAATACTTTTCTGTAGCTGAAAGAAAACAACTCTGCAATATGCTATTTTCCATACATGTAAACCACAATTTCTCCTGTCAAATGCAGTGTCTTTTTTTTATTATTATTTGATTTGAGGGAATAAGATAAGTGCAGCAATTGAGTTGTTTTAAAAATTGAGGATGAACTCATTCTCATGCCATGCCATCAAACTTTTGCCTTATGCCACTTTTTTCAGTATTTGTCTTCCTCATCCATCACTACAGTAAGTCCTATACCTTTGTTTCTGCCAAACTGACACCACTGACTAAACTAATTTTCCTTAAACAGTGAAGAAAACAGCCTTTTTCCAAATCTCGCCTAAGTTCTGCATAATCAGTATGAGTCAATTTTGTAATTGTTGACACAGCTGATGAAATAGTAACAGGAGTGATTCATCACTGTCGTGGCATCATTACTGCAATAATTTAACTAAGCATGGGTCATCAAAACAAGCCCCAGCAAACTATAATCCATCCATGGTTTTGCTGTCACTCTCTCGCCTGCTAAATTAAAGTGAGAGGCGAGTGGCACTAATGTTTTTGTGCTTCTGGATAACCATATCTGATTAGGTGTCTGATTAATTGATTAGTGTACTGCGGGAATGGATTGTTTGCTTGATTGACTGACTGATGGGTCACAGGCGGGATCGGTTGTTTGGCGTTATGAGGCATAGCAAGCAGGGCGGTCCGACTCCTTCAAGAGAAGTCAAAAAAGGATCCTGCGATGACATTTGTTTGCGAAAGCTATGCGTTTTGAATTTTCACAGTTACAAGTAACACCTATGTTACACGTCTGAAGCAGCAGAAAAGATGGCTGGTGGGTAGAGGAGGACTCACAGGATGGTTTAGAAGAGGTGGATGGCAGGCGTGCAAAGGCGATTGACAGACTGTGGTTTAGGCAGCAAAAAACCCTTCGGTTAAGGTTCGGGAAAGTTCGAGATTGCTGTTGACTTTTTCTGTATTAAAGTAGACCATGATCCTTCCTTAATGTTAACCAAGTGCTGTCAGTGCCGTAACATAACCATACAAGGTTGAGAAACAATGTAGTCACCATGAGTGGATAGTCCGTCCATTTTGGCCGAAAGCGCTGTCAGTGAACACACGTTCAGTATCAACATTTTTCAGCCTTGCCAGGTATGTTAATTATCAACATTTCCTCCTTATGTTAACACAAAGAGAACATATTTGCTATTGCTAATTAGTCGGGATGTAAACGCTATACGTAATATACAGCCATGTTTTAATGAGCTGTAATTAACTAGGAGCTTGCTATATGATGTCGAATCTGCATGTCAAGGACCTGTACGAGTTCAACAAGGCTACTTAATCTTGCACACTGTCTGTAAAATGCTAGGCTTTCTTGAAGGTTTATGGCTTCTCAGTGTGATTTACAATACCTGAGCAGGTATGGGTTTTTCAAGGACACTTCACATAGGGAACGTGGCTTCTGATGGACACATATCAGCTGCTGCAGGGATAAAACCTGCAAAGTTTCTCTATGCACCATAACAACATCCACAGCATGTCACCCACTTTTAGTCCTAGCTAAACAAAACAACAGCATGCGCGTTGCTTTCTCGCAAAATGCCTCCCCCAGATATGTAAACAACATAGACACAACACTCAGCCCACCTCCTTGGACACAGCACCCTGTTGGCTGGCTTGCCGCCATTTTCTAGCTACTAAATGTCAACGCAAAAGGAATGCTGTGGTTTATGAGCACCTGGATGGGGAGCAAAGAAATAAAAAATATATATAACTGGCTGGGAGAGAGGGAGAAGAAGAAGAAGAAAAAAAACATTAAATTAATCCTCTAAAAGCCTTTTAGCAATATTGCCCTCCCACAGTGATCTGGTAGCACACACAGAGACCACTTCCCATCATTTAATTCCAGCTGAAATTTAATTTAGTCCGAGAGCTATTCATTTTGTAAATGAATGCGTCACCCACCCCCAAACCACCACCACCCCAACATGCATACACATGCAGCGCACACACCTTGTGTTACGCACATACACACATCCTTAGATGACTCAGTGGCAACTCTGTGTCCACTTTATTTTTGGACTAATGTTTTTAACACAGCGAATGACACACAAATTTAACACATCCACCAGTAACTGCCCCTCCCCTGTCACACATAGACACTCAGACACACATACACACACACGCACACACGCACACACACACACACACACACAGGAATTTCGTGTGCTGAGTCACTCAGCCTTTTTGCTTAAGTGCACTTCTAGGAAAGGTCTCCACACTTTCCTTGACTGATCCAGTTGTGTTCCACGCATCAGAGAGGTGTGTGTGTGTGCGTGATTGTGTGTGGTGTGGGGGAGGCATGATGAAGCAGGAAGCCGACTTCTTAACTTCCACAGTTTGACCTCAAGGTTTGATGTTAATTTGTTCCCATTCATACCCTCCTTTTCTAGACATTCACATGTTCATGACTGGGCTTTAAAGAAAATGGGTGCAAAATATTGTCAGTACATAAAAGTCACAGATCAGGGAAAAATATCTGAGCATGTGTAGCATACACTACATAATATGTAAAGGCAAACTGGCATTCTTTAGCCCAAACAGCCCCTTAATAGCAAACATTATTTCACTGGCTGTAGGCCATATTTCTCCTAAGCACCTCTGTGACAGACAGAAGTTTGTAATATTTTAGGAGCCCTGGCTTTTTTATATACCACCTGGTGAGGAAATCTCCACATCAAACACTTCTCTTGATGCCTCAAGAAGCCGAGCTCACAGCTGCCCCCCAAAGAACACACACGCACACACAGGCACGCAGACGCTCTGCCCACCACACCAGCTGATCAAAGCCCCTGTTTGAAGCATACCCATTGGGAATCTGTGGCAGGCCGCCTCCAAGACCCAAGAATCCAGTGTATTCTGTCATACAATATCCGGCGCTGCTTCACCCCAGATGATCTGAAGAAGCCAAGGTTACGCACACAGGGTCTCACCTTTTGCAACCACATTAAGTTACATAAGAGTCAGTTCTTCCTTTGCCACAAAGACTTCAGAGCTGTAACTTTTCTTGCAGGAGCCAGGGCTCTTCCAAACACTGTGTAAGGACGTGCCTGTGATCTTGTCTTGTTGTAAGTCTTCAGAGTTAAGAACTGAGGTGGATACTAGCTTGTAATCTTGGTTGGCACTGTTTACTATTGTTATCAGAAGAAACCGCCATAGTTAAATATATATGCATTAAAGACAATGCAGGCAGTTCACATCATGTATGTATCTTTAATCTAAATCTGTGTACATGCCTGTAAAGGCTTTTGCAGTGGTTGTTTGGTATTCAATCCTTTCTGATTTGTTATTAAAAAATATACCTTGTTGTACAATGTTCAATTAACCTGAGATTGTAGATTGATGTCATGAATCCTCATGTCTGAAGACTAATCTCTTCAGAAGAAACCTGCCACATCTGGTCCACAGATTTTTCATGGAGTTTGTTATGTAACATTGAATCAGTTACTTGGCTGTACTCAGCTCAATGCTGAGATTGAGCCGAGAGTGCCGCTTTTTAACCCTGTTGCTGAGCTCTGAGGTCTTTGCTAACTGGGCTGGAAAATGCACTAATGGCAAGGCAAAGAGGAGTGGGCCCAATATCCACGGCTGTAGCAGGAGCCCAAGTGGTGTGTGTGTGTGTGCGTAAGTGTGCGTGTGTGGTCATGCTTGCTCGTGGCTGTCAAGCCTCGGAGGTGCCCTTGCTCTCACTCTGTTTGGATATGTCTCCCTTTTCCTCCCTTGACCCCATTACAGTAGATGTGTAACCTTTGCTATCCATACAGGAGAAACACTACTTATCATCCAGCTGACCTGTGAGTGACTTGCTTTCACTGTAAGAGATCTCTGTGTGTGTGGAATTACATCTGCGTGACTGTTTGTGCCGTTTTCTACACAATAGGAAATAAATAGAGCAAAAAAATGAGAAGAGAGTGATGAGAGGATGCTGCTGCTCTTAACTTCCCTAAAGGAAAAGATGTGGGCGATAGGGTTTAAATTAGGGAGTTAAGATTTGGTTTAGATTAGGGTAATTATTGTGGTTAATTTTAGGTAAGGATTAGGGATTAGCTTTAGGGTAAGCAGTTGAGTTTAAGGAGTGTATGGGTAAGAGTGTTAGTATCTGAATGTGTTTTGCATGTATTAAAGCCTGGATTGTGAAGTCTGGTCAGTGAGGTTCACCTGTTAATCACAGTCACTTCCCCTCCGAAGTGCCAGGTGACCCATTAAGAGCTTCCACTGCTTCATTGAATGGTTTAGCCCGTCTTTAACTTAATGGAATCTTTGGCATTTTAGGCCACGGTCACACTAATATCAATGCATTTTAAAACATCGTTTACAGGTCAGACATTTTCCGACCTCCTTCAGGTGTGGTTGAATGAATAAATGATTCTGACATACTCTGCTTGGTCATTATTATGTTGTTACTGGAAAGCTCTCTTCTTTCTCTGTTGGCAGTATGGAGATGGTCATTTGATGGATGATCAAAAGTGCAGCTCTCAGGGCACTCTCGCCACCAACCTTGAACCTGGAGGTCCAAGAGAGGACAGAGAATGGCACAAATCTAGCAGTAACTTTTGGCCGTTTTCAATTTTCAGCAGCAAAAACAATGATAGCTACACAGATGCCTGTCATATGTTCTGTGTGGACAAAATATACCACAGAGCCTCTGCTATTTCATCACATTTAAGGAGGGGCAGGCTCTGAGGAGACGCACAGTAAAAGTGGTTTTACACCTACTGTGTTTTGTTGAAAAAAAATCACCTGCTTTAACATAATGCACTTAAGAATCTGTGTCATTATATGCACAGCAAAAAATACGAGTAGAGTTACTATTTAAAATACGCGAAACCACTGTTTTCCATTCATTAATAAAATATTGAAGTGTTATGGGATTTAAGTAAATAAATTTACCTTTGGTCATGTGTATCTGACATAAGAAAGATGGGATGAAATCAATTTCTGAATCCTCAGTGATTTCGAGTCTTTCATTCTACAGAATAGAAGAGTGCTGATCATGCCCCCAGACTAAAATATATTATGATCTAATATCAGAGAGCGGGTTTGTCTGGAAGCCCCAGCTGAATTGCTCATTTCAACCACTACTACACTAGAGTTTTATGTTGGGTGGGTTTTGATGTTTTCAACAGGATGTGCCAAGACGAATTATTCTAAAACATTTGTAAGAGCAAGTGCTGTGATACTATTCCAACTATAGAGCAACTTATTCTACAGCAACCTTAAGTACTACAGCACCAACACGGTGTCATGACAGGCACAGTTTTCTTGATATTTATACTAATAATTCATTACAGTTATTATGTTTAGAATTCAGGCATCACCTAAATCAACCGACTGAATACTCCTCACCTCACCCCTCCCTTTCAGCAGAACCTATGGTGGTTGCAGAACTCAGGAAAAAACTGAAAGGTTTCAGTGTTTGTTTGTGTTTGTATGTTTTGGGCTCCTGAAGCAACATGGTGGTGCAACATGGTGAACTCCATAGAAGAGGACCCACTCCCTCTGTAGATAAAGAACTCATCCTATGGTAAGGAAAACACAACAATGATTTCAGGTGATTATATAAACTTATACTCTATATCTGCTCCGTTCCGCCAATAGATCCCCCTAAATCCCCAAACTGGTCCTTTAATGTTTAACCCCATCGACTTCACGTAAATATCTGCTTATTCTGAATTTGATGCCAGCGACATGTTTTAAACAAGCTGTGACAGGAGCAACAAAAGACTGAGAAAGTTGTGGAACGCTCCAAAAACACCTGTTTGGAACATTCCACAGGTAAACAGGTTGATTGGTAACAGGTGATAGTATCATGATTGGGTATGAAAGGAGCATCCTGGAAAGACTCAGTCGTTCACAAGCAAGGATGGAGCCACTTTGTGAACACATGATTGTATAAAGGATGTTACTACATGGACTCAGGAACATAAATGCATTTGCTTTGCAAATTATCTTATTCTGTTTGATGTGACAGAGCCTTCCTGCAGCTAAATGTGGCAAAGACAAGGGAAATGCTCCTTTTTTTATGTGCAAGCCCTCTGCTCTTCAGAGCACTGTCATCAAGGGGCAGACATAAAGTCTGTATTAACATTTTCTGTAATTTTCTGGTATGGCAATCTCAGTGTCAAGGCCAAAATTGTTCTTATTGGAATAGTGAAGGTCAGCAGTAGAATCGGTGTTCAGCCAAATAACCTCTCTGACCTGTACAACAGACAGGTAGTGTAGAAGGTTAAATCCATCCTATCAGTCAGTGCACACCCCCTTCACTCCGAGTATCAGATCCAACCTTCTGGCTCCCGGCTTAGATTTCTCCCTGTAAGGAGCAACAGAGTGTCATCCCCACCGCCATTTCCCTTCTGAACTCATGCCGAGGGGTGTAGATAGCAAAATATTTCACGTTGTTGCTGACCTTGGCTAATTGTGTCACTTTTGTTTGTTCATGATGACACGGTTAGCCAGATCTGTACTTGTACTTATATCAGTGATATACTTACTTGTATTGGTGATGGTGATCTTGTAATTGATGTCCTGAAATTCAGCACTTATATTCTTGTACAGAATGATTATACTGGTCTACCTGACAAATGCTGTTTACCCCATAGCCCACAGTGCCCCCAAGGCTGTGGGGGCCATACTGTTTTGTGGTCTTGTATCTACATCAAGCCACAAAACCAGTTTCCCTTCTGGGACAATTTGAAAGTGAAAGTTCTTATTTACATTTTACACGGCGTCTTTTTGTTTTTTTGTAATTGGGGTGATAAGAAGCTAATTGACTGGCTTAGTTCAGTTATCATAAGATAACAGAGGCCTGTTTAAAAGCAGAATTTTGTTAGTTATTGTATTTTTTATCCATTGTGGGCTATATGTAATGATTATAGCTCTTAGTCACAGCTGAGGTGAGTTGCTCCTCTGAGGCTGTAATGGAAAGGTCATAACCCTGAGGTATTTAACAAGCCCCTTTGAAAATAATTCAAAGCGATACATTTACACCCTTTGTCATATTGGATATCATCAAAGACCACCCTTTACCAAACACTTTAGAACAAAAGGGAACAACCATGTAACAGTGATGACTATTTAGTTTAATTTGACACAGTTATTTAGGTTTTCTGGAGTTTGACCTTGAAACCTCCAGGTCGACTGCCGAGGAGAGGCAAGCTGAGTTCAGTAGTTTAATGAGGTATGAGGTTTTCATCAATATGGGAAGAATTAAGATGACATGAGAAATATGAGATATGCTAAATGGCACAAATTTTGCTTTTTCACCACAAATGAAAGGAATTGCAAAATCCTCAACAGGACTCCACAGGATTATAGGAATGTGAATTTCACATTCTTGTGTATATTTTGTTGGCTATTTTTTTATATTTAGTCTTAGTCCTGTGTCAAATGTGTCAAATTTCAATTTTGTCAACATTAGCAGATGGAAATAGGCCAGAATAAACAGTATATATATTGCAGATCTGATGACGGAAGTGGGTACAGGTGAGCAGGTGGGGCAGTCCGTCAGTTAATGGGGAATGGTAGTAACAGGTGCTAGTATAGGTCAGGAGGGAGTGACAGGGTCTTAAATGAGGAGGTGAGTATTGCTGGCAAACGAGCAGACTAGGAGAAAGTGATGACAAGACATGTTGCGACAACTTTAGCACCACTGTACGATGGGCATGGCTACCAACTGACTTGCATGTTTACGGTACAGGGATCATAGTCTAATGATGATATATTAAACTGCTACCTATAGCATCTTTAAAATCACTTCACATACAAATGGCACTTGACTTAATTTAACAGTGTCTGCACATTGTGGCATCATCACAAAAGCTTGCCAAGCTGACACTGGCATTTGAGCTCATCCAATAGACACTGACTATTGATTTACCTACTCATCTGCTGACCACCCCTGTGGTCTCGACAGTCTCTGAACCCATGTGAAGGTTATCCACTCTCTGACTGGTTGACTTGCCACGCAGCCAGCCGGTATTGGCCTGGCCCAACGCCTGCCTTGAGGCTCACAGCCTCCCCTCCTTGCTGGGATGAGGCCAGACAGAGGTGTGATGGCTGTGGGCAACGTGCCCCTATTTTCCTCCACAGTTTGTCAGAGTGCGTCTCAGAAAGGGTCGAGGAGTGTCATCATTTTTGTGACGGCACGGGAGAGTGCAAGACTGTATGAGTGAGCAAAGTTAGAAAAGAGCACATGATTGTATATTATTTGATTATAGAGAGTTCAAAAAAAGCGTTCAAAGGAGCTATTGTTATTCAGTGTCTCTCTCAGCACGAGCATGAGTGAGGTGATGAATCTCACAAAAGGTGGAAGACTGTGTTCTCAGTTGGAGGTCAGGATGAAAGTGGTGTTTGTGTGATACATGTTGGCACCTCAGAGACCTGAACTGTGAAAAACAAGCTATGCTGACTGCGGACCAAGTCAAGTCAATTGTATTTACATCAGAAAGTGCTTTGCTGTGTCCACAGGCCCAAGGTTCAGACAAAAACAAAAGTTAACTGATATTGCTGCTGGAAATTATACAGTATGCTGCTCGCCTGCCGGCACTCAACATTTGGATGTTTTGAGCTTCATGCCATTTAGTGAACACATTACTTATACACAGCAGCCAACATTTTTTTTCTTGAATACAAGCAGTAGTACAGGAATTCTTTCTGAAAACAAGAAAGTAATCAGAAAAGAAAGGTGATTTGTTGCATGTTGCTACAGGTATTGGTGATGATCAGTAAAGAAAGCACAGCGAACATCATCCTTTGATACAGGATTTTAGAGCTTTCAAGATTGAAGATTCAAGATTGCCTTTACTGTCATTGAGCATGGTTGCATTGCAACCCCGGTGCTAGAAACAAGATAACAAGAAAGATAAGAAAGATAATAAAATAAAATAAAGATAATAGAATAAAAATAAACTAACATGCAGTAAAAATATGCGTAAATGCAATAAAAATATACCAGAAATAAAAATATACTAAGACAATAGAAATACTAAAACAATAAAATATACCAAGAACAATAAAATATACAGCTGAATATATACTAAAATGTATATACTGAATGCAGCTGACAATTTAGGTAAGCGTGTGTGTACTTACATGTTAAGTACACAGGAGGTGCAGGTGAAGGTGGAGGTGAAGGCGGACAGAGTGCAGAGTGCAGAGTGCAGTGTGCAGTGGCTAATAGTCCTCACAGTCTCTCACTCTGATGGGGGCTGCTGGGGGTGATAGCTCTAACAGCTCTGGGGAAGAAGCTGTCCCTCAGTCTGTTGGTGGTGGTGCGGATGTTCCTGTACCGCTTTCCTGATGGAAGCAGTGCAAACAGTCTGGATCTTGCCCTCTTCCTGACCCGGCCTTCATATATAGAGTCTAGGTCAGGAAGGGGCCAGCCCACAATGCCCTGTGCAGTTTTAACCACCCGTGCCAGTTGTTTCCTCTCCTGTGCCGTGCAGCTGCCATACCATTCTGTCACACTAAGGCAGAGGATGCTTTCAATTGTGGCCCTGTAGAAGTTGACTTCTGTTGTGCCTTCTTCACCAGGCGGGAGGTGTTTATGGACCAGGAAAGATCAGATGTGATCTGGAGGCCCAGAAACATGATATTGTCCACACGCTCCACCATTTCTCTGTCCATGGGGAGGGGGTGTGATCCATTTTTCTGGACCTGCTGAAGTCCACAATGACCTCCTGGTCTTCCCTGTCTTCAGCACCAGGTTGTTGGCTGAACACCACTGGGTGAGCTGGTGTATCTCCTCTCTGTAGTGGGTCTCGTTGTTATCTGAGATGAGACCCACTACTGTAGTTTCGTCCGCGAACTTCACAACTGTGTTGGTGGGGTGGATGGCAGCACAGTCATGAGTAAACAGGGTAAAGAGGGCTGGGCTGAGCACACAACCCTGTGGCGTGCCCATGCTGAGGACCAGAGGGGATGATGTGATGTTCCCTATTCTCACCAACCTGAGGCCTGTTGGTGAGAAAGTCTCTGATCCAGTGGCACAGTGATGCAGGCAGACCCACTGCGTGGAGCTTCAGTGCCAGTTTGTCTGGGATGACAGTGTTGAAAGCTGAGCTAAAGTCTACAAATAGCATCCTGAAGTAGGTGGTTAGGGCTGTGTGCAGGGTGATGGAGACAGCATCCTCTGTGGACCGATTCCCTCTGTAGGTGAACTGTAGGCTGTCTCGGTCCGCGGGGATGAAGCCTCTGATGTACCTGACAAGAATCCGCTCAAAGCACTTCATGATTACTGAAGTCAGAGCAACAGGCCAGTAATCATTCAGGCATGTGGTGGACGTCATCTTAGGTATCGGTATGATGGTGGAGGACTTGAGGCACTCAGGAACCGTGGACAGCTGCAGGGACAGATTGAAGATGTCCAGGAACACTCCTGCTAGCTGGTCAGCACATGTTCTCAAAGTCTTGCCTGACACCTTATCCGGTCCTGTAGCTCTGCGGGTGTTGATCCTCGTCAGGGTAGATGTCGTGGCTGGTGAGTTTAGTGTTAGGCTTGTAGTCCGTCATGGTTCTGATACCTCTTCACATGGTCTGGGTTTTTGTTTTTTGTTTGTTTGTTTTTTAAAATCTGGTCCCTACAGTGTTTGCTTGGTTTCAAAATATTTTCCCTAGAGCTGCTTGTGGAGCATACTGAGTTCTTGCAAAGTGAGAGTGAAATTAAACAGCAAACGCCAGAGAGCATCTTACTCGATTTGTATTGACAAGGTTTCAGCCGTAGGCTACTTCAAAGCTTTACTACATGATGGCTGCAGTGTGATGCTGAGATGGCCTTGGGGTATTCCCTTTGGTGTGAAAGAAAGGATGCCACTGGAATGATAACATTCCAACGCAGTGGTACCGTATGTAGCGTCTGGGATTTGTCCTTGACACAGGTAATTGACCCCAAGAGCTTTTCACTGCATATAGTAATAGTACACCTCCCATGAATATATCCGCATGGGCATAAATATGCATATGGTCCAATGTAGGTATCATTGTCATGGAAACTTGCACAGAAGTTTTTGCGATTCATGCTCCCCATTAGTACTTTCACTTTACTGTATTTTTACTTGTTTTCAGTTTTTTTTTTATTTGTGCCCATTTTCATTGTGTATGTTGTAGCACTATGGGAATGCAATTTCATTCCCTTGCATACTGAGAGTTAGAGTAAAGTGAAAGACAATAACTTCCACCTTGACCATGACAGTATACAATCACACAAATGATATTTACATTTGCATTTTAACAAGTACGAAATGATGCAACATCTACTTCCCTCCAACTCTATGGCCACATCTTGATCTAGAAATTATCATTTTTCAGGCCAACATGCAATACAGTCACACAAAGTTAAATTTTCAAGGGTTTTGGGGGGTTTCAAGTGTAACATGTTGAGTAACATGAACAAAATTGACTTGATATTTTATATGTATATATGTATGTATGCATGTATGTATGCGGGAGTGTGTGTGTGTGTGTGTGTATGTATGTATATCATCCGTACACACTTACATTCAAAGACACACAGTAAGTCAATTGGCATCAATAAATAGCCACACATAATAAATACATATGGCACAATAACTGACTTCTACTAAATATAAAAAGTACATCGTCATCATGGCTGAATATGTACATCAACTGTGTTTAATGACATGACATGTCATGTGATCATGCATTTTTTCCATATAATTAAGGGAGACAGGTTTGTCACGATTTTAACTACAAAGCTACTTTTACCTAAAGATCCTGCTCAGTACAAGTCCATGAAATGATGCCAGTTTTAAAGGTGCAATGTTGAAAACATTCAAAATTGAACTAACGTTAACAGAATAATAGTAACAGTTATGGCATTATGTCCAGACATGTGTGCTGCAGAGATTTCTACTTACGTTAGAATGCTGACCAGCTAGCCTTGCGTCAGGGTCCTGGACGGAGCTGCAGTAAATCACCTCAGTACTGTATTCCCTGTCATCAAACTGGCCTGCATCGATCTTGAAGACTGTTTGCTCTCGTTAAGGCTGTGTTTCCTGGGAGCCTGCTGAGCCTGGTTCTGTTGCCACAACAATGGCCCAGTGCTCTGAGCTTTGGGTTGTGGCAGGCTCAGTCAGCTAATAAGGCCACTAGCTGCATGGCTAACTGAGCTAAGTAGCAAAGAGTGTAGTGAGTAGCAGTTAGCGGTTATATTGGTAATATGTTGCCCTATATTTGTTTGGAGTGAACTTTGACAGGTGGCCACATCTTCACACATTGCACCTTTAACCTAGTTTGTGTGTGTATTCACTTATTAATGTTGCTTTTTGTGATTTTTGTGAACTCCACTGTGAATCTTCAGTTCAGTAAGAGGTAAATATTTTTTATATCGATTGCTTACTAGAGAGCACAAATTTTTTTTGCCAACTTCGCCACTCCTCACACCCCCTCTTGAGTTCTAACAGCTTCGTACCTCTGAGAGACTTTCTGACTTTCAGTCTATTGAAACACACCATTTATCTGCAGCCTGTCTTCTCCGAGGCCCCTCTTTAAACTGGTTTGTCAGTCTCCCAGGCCTTTCAGAGGAGACCCGGGTGTCTTTAGCCAGCCACTCACAGCTTTGCCACTTTCCTACTTCCTTTCTACTTACCTACTTTGGGAAGATTTGGTTTTCAGAAGCCAGATCAAAGAGCTGGCATGGCCCCATCTGTCACATCTTTGCCACTATTGTTGCTTTGCAGAATCAGTGACTTGACAGCCAGTGTGTGAATCCTCGGTGGTCACGTCACTTGGGAATTATTTTTCATGGCCGTAGTATTTTATTTTTTTCAAACAATGAAAATCAAACAGTATCTTTCCGAAGCAAGCCAGAAAGGAATGAGGGACACACGTCAAAGTTAGTGTAACATGAGGTAGCTCCTTTCATTGTTTTAGGTTTGATGCCCCCATTAAGCTTGTAATGGTTGCATCACATCAGATGGAGCAAACATTAGCTGCTGATTTGGAGAAGACATTGTGCACTGCGTGGGGGTGGAAAGGGGTTAAAGAGTTAAGTATTTTGACTTCAGATTGTGTAACCTACCTTGCATTTAATATAGTGTGTATACATTTACTTCACAATGGGATCACAGTGGATGTGTGTATAAATGTGCGTGTGCAAGTCATGAATTTTTAGACTGCCCCTGCGCCACTCAGGCTTTGCACATTAATTCTTTGGTAGCACGAACAGGCCAGTCGACTCTCATTTTGCAGAGCAGGCACGTAGGGGAGGGAATGTTCTTTAGTTTAACCTTGTCATAGAGGCCTATGAGATGCCAAAGACAAAAGCCTTGCAGTGCTGGCAGTGGCCACCTCCAATGTTATTGTTTTCTTTGGCACGACTGCAGTGAAATTGGCCTGACATTACGCCTTAACCTCTCGTGTTCAAACACCTGCCCAAAGGTAAAGGATGTCAAATACAGCACATGCCTTTACTTTATTGAAAATTCACTCAATGTAGCACAAGATTTTGGACTTGTGTTGTTGTACTGTATCCAGAGGCCATTTTGATTGCAACAGTAGGTGGGGTTAACAATGTGATCAAAATTAACTGACAGCACTAATGCGGTGAAAATGATTTTTTTTCCATTAATTTTTATTGAACTTGGACAAGGATAAGGCTTTGTGCTGTGGTTCCAAAAAGGCACAGGTATAGTCATCTGCAGGCATGTATTTGCCCCCCCCCCAAAAAAAAAGAAAAGAAAAAAAAGAAAAGAAAAAGAAAAAGGAAAAAATAAACTACTTCAGTGTATTTAAGCTTCTATTACTCAATGCCAGTAGCACTTACAGTAATTCTGGCTGCTGGAGAAACCTCAAAGTGTCACATTTCAAGAGATCAAAACCATGTATGTTCTCCAGACGGTTCAAGAACAGCTTTCAGTTTACTCTTTGGGTGTGCCTCGGATAGGCGTTTGAGGCTAATTTTACAATTAAATAATTAAATATAAATATATAAATAAAGTCCACTCCACCAGTTTGGTTTTCTGTTTAAAACAATTCAATGATGTGACCCTGATGACATTACCAGGGTTGTTTTGTCAGACTTTAGAAAGCAAAAAGGGTGTTAAAAGAAAAAGCATCTTTCTTGAACTTTTCAGGCCTTTGTTTTTCTTTTCACTGCTTTATTTGTTTGACAGAACATTTGACTTACTGCTGTAAAAAAAGGTCTTGCTGCACTCAGAGGGGAGATAAAATACAGTATGTTGCCATCTTTGAAAAAGCTTGTCTGACAACTGATGTGGACACAACAGTAATTACTCTCTGGGCACACAGTACAAACTTCATTTGCATAATGGTAGATTATTTTGTTTTCTTTAAAAGAGATTTAATGTTAATTCAGCTCCAGCCGATTTATAAAACGGGTGGCTGAAGGAAGAAAGAGATTAATTTCAAGCATAGTTAAATTATGTCACACATTGGAACATGTTATTTTAAGAATCCTTGTTTTGTTTTGAAGAAAGTAATGTCGAATACTGGCTCCTAAGCAGTAAAACTTGAATATGGATATATTTGACTGGCATATTGTGCACATTTTATTTCGTGTCTGAGTTCTTCACACATCCCTCTGATAATCCTGCACGTGCTCATGAGTCCAGATGCAGCCCAGATATAGACTGAGTCTACTAGCTGAATAACACCTCAACAGGGATTCTTTTTTTTCCCCTTTTTTTCAACTTCACCACATATTCACACCAAAATACATCATTAGTACATGATGTATTGTGGTTGTGAGCAAGATTTATAATCCCCACACCGTGTCTAATAGTTTACTTGTCAACTGATTAAAATGTTTAGTGCCTATAGGTTCATATAACTATGGGTAACATATCAGTAATCAGAATTCAATTCTATGAGGAAACCCAGATCATCTACTGTATGTTAGGTGCATATATATTAGGCAGGGTGAAGAGAACTCCCTCTGCAACACCTTCTTTCTTTCAGCATGAGTGGCGTTCTGCCACTCTGTGCACAAGGTAACACAAGAATTCTCCTCCTTCTAGCAGACAGACAGATTTTAGTAGCATGAATAACAAAGCAACACACAAAATGCATTAGGATATTGAACCAGTGAAGTGAGAGGTGTACTTGAGTCGATGTTTGGAGAACATAGTATGATGCTGGTGGAGTATTAAACAATAAAGAGCCTAGTTGGAACTAAGTGCAAAAAAAAAAGGAGCTGATCTGAAGGGGACTGAGGAAGGAGCTTTTTATAGTGCTTAGGCAAACTGAGCCCAGGTGCTCACAGTTGTACTGATTGCAAAACCCCATCCACCAATTACCTGAAGGGCAGTCAAACCAACATGCAAACCACAGATAAATCAAGACAACTCAAGCAGGCAAAGGGGGCGTAACATGGTTATTTACTTAAGAAAGTCTACTCTGTGTATAGGCTGCAGTCTTATTTAACCCTCCCCAGCCTGTGTTTGTGCAAGTGACGATGATGGTACATGTTTTGCAGGCTCTTTAAGTTAAGTTGGGTGGGTGTATATGTGAGGGTCTTCCCAAGACAAACAACTATTGGCCATCAGGGGCAAGGGATAAGTAATATGGGAAGGGGGTCAGGGTGGGGTCGACAAAACATCTGACTTTGACACAGGAAGCTGATGCTTTTTCTTTGCTGCCCAGATGACCTCATGATGATGAAGGCCACCTGAGGTAGTAATTTTAACCCAAACTAAAATGTTTCCCTTTAGAGGGTGATTACGAAATTTTGAGGGCTCTTTTATATCCATATTCTTTTCCTAGTGAAGTGAATGAAATACACTATCATTTAAAAAATCCTAAACCTTTCCTTTTAGCCGGGTCCTGTAACCAGAACTTCCTGGCCGGCTATGCTCATCTTTATTGAGGTTCACTTGAGCTCTAAATTAGCTCATTAGCTGCCTAATTGGACAAATTAAAGCCCCAATCAGGAATGCTTTGGCTTTCAGAGGATCTGTAGGTGCCTTTTAAATCATCTGTCGACTCAGATGGTGAAAGGAGGACAAATTTGCCAAGTGGAGCGAATAATTGCTTCAATTGAGTACTAGGAAAAGCTGGCAAACAAAAGGCCAGCGCATGCAGCTAACAGGCGAGACTGTGCCCAGCCATTGACAACCCCAAGGGCTATGATGTAGTGACTTTGTGAGGAAGGCTGGAGTGCTACTATCTGAAGACAACAGCTCGAGAGACTGATTTCCCAGCAGTTCAGAGGTGGTCCATAGGAGTAAGAACTCATCCTTGGAGGACATGTGGACTATTATAGAATATGATGCAGTTATCCAACAGACTGACGACATGGCATGTCTTTTTTTTAAGTGTGGAGCTGACAAAATAGGTTTAAATTTTCGCAAAACTTAACAGCTTAAAAAAACACTTTGTAGTGCGAAGAGCAATGTTGCTTTGCAAACATCTTGCCCCTGTGTGACCTACTAAGATACACATAATGGAGACACATAAAGTGCTCAGGACAAGTCAGCAGAAGCCGATGTGGCACATGGGGTCATGGGTTCATGCGAGACGACAACACCACATATTATAATATCCTTCATGTTCATTCACTTAATGTTAGCTATTCCATATGATGGCACGACTGGCTAATGTTTGATCTGTGAAACCAAGAACCAAGCAATGTGGTGTCAATAAACTGCAATCAGCATGTGTGCAAGGATGATGGTGATAAAAGATTCACCTACATTCACCAACATTTCTGAGGCGGAACATTTCTCAGTGTTGTTTTGAGACAGTTTGTGTCTCCCTCTTTAAATGTACTTTGCCAGTTCTTGTAGACGGAGACTTTCTGTTGCAAATAAACATTTATTTAAAGGTGATTTGCTGAGCTGACTTCATATTTCGTGGCAAGTTAACATGCAAAAGCTAGAGCTACACCATAGAGCATTCAGTATTATATGACCAAAGTCTTGTAACATTCTGTTCAATGACAGTTGTGTTTTTTGAAGCCCTGCAGTCTGTTGAGGTATTGTGATGGTAAGCATACATTTGTGTCATGCTTTGGGGCCACATGGAATGGTGGCAAGCTCACAGTATCTATCCATAGAGTCAGCTGCTCAGGTTATGGGTGGCATGAGGTATTAAAGAGAGAATTCCATGTCTTGAATAGAGTTTTTTGCCACCAACACCAAGATCCAACAAGACTGCAGCGAGATTCAAGATGGCGCCCGCCCCAACTAATAGATTGCAAACACAGCTATTACTGTTTTTCCACAAAAATGAACAAGATCTACTGGGATTACACACATGTTTCATCTGGAAGACTCTTGGGATTACATTAAGAAAGGTTTCATCTGACTCTGCACCATAAGAGATACAAAAAAAGCTCAAGACAAGGACAAATTTGGCTCCATATTGACCACCAAGAGATTTCAGCAAGTCTCCATCCTGAGACAGTCTACTTTCAATTGACAAACTCTCAAGTCTAGATACAGGAATAGCTCTTTTCAAAGTGCTTCACAAGAAATTCCAGCAGCTATGGCTAAAGAAAAACATGGTTCTGCAACACTCTGTTGCCTCCTCACAGCCCATGCTGCCTCCTTTTATAAAGAAAACTAGGGCGTCAAACAAACCATACTCTATGACCATTCACCTCAAAATCTCCCTGGACAGACTAAAGGACAGTACCCTCCACCGATTACAAAAAAAAAAAAAAAAAAACAGCACCTACAGTAAATCCCTCATATACAGACTCAGATATTAACATTTTTAATATAATAATAAATTTAGAAAATACCTGTCCAACCAAACCTTGCAAGATTTTTAAACCAACCTACACCCATCAATACACAAACCAAGCCAAGAAGACAATGACACATTCTGATGCCATATTGATTTACCACAACTTACTGAAGCCGAGCAAATGCACTTGAGACACTGTTTACAATAACAGAATTCCACAATGCACTCAAACTCATGCCTAATAAATCATCATGGACCTGATGGCTTCCCTGCTCTCTCATCTCTCATCAACACAGACATGGAAACAATTAGCAAAGCCCTAGCATTACAAATTGAAACATTTACTCCATCATCCACTCAAACTGGCTTTATTAAAGGAAGACACACATCCCACACAAACTCACCAGTCTCGTTAGTCTCATTAGATGCATAAAGTAATTTGATAAAGTCAATTGGGATTTTTTATTTTGTACACTAACCAATCACCAATAACCATGATCACCACTGGACTGATACCACGACACTTCATTCATCCCACTTGCAGCACTTATCTGTCAAACAACAAACATAACAAGTATCAAAAACAAATAATACGCACCATAAAATCAGCCTTTATGTAGACGATATTCTACTTTACCCGTAAAATCCTTCCTCCTTCTCAAAAACATTTTCTTCTCAATCTCAGACTACACAATCAGCTCTAAATCCACCAGTCTCCCAACCCTAATAGCTGGGATGTGGCAGCCCCAACACCACCTCTCTGTACACAGGTATTGTACCAGTCAGTATTTCTCATAGGCTGTCAGAGTTATTCAATCCCAATTTAAACCTACTTCTCCTGAGAGATTAATCTTCAGTATTGGATTAATCTATCAATATCTCTCATGGGCAAAAAAACGAGAATTCCCTAGAACTACCTATTCTCAATGATCCCCATCATAGCCCCCACCCTCCTGGTTCAAGTCCCTGGACTCCATTATCTGAAAGCTCTACTGGAAAAACAAGAGACTGGAAAAACAAGAGCCTAACTGCTAACTGATAACTGCAATTGAATCATAAATTGACATTTCCAATCAATATGACAGCTCCTAGATTGACAGAGTGCAAGCATTATCTAAAGAAACCCATATTTCAGAGTTACCATTTATAAGCCGTTCCATCGCACACCATCCCTCTTTCAAAACCTGTGCCACAGCTACATCTCTGATTTAACGTCTGTCAAATAACCAACACAACAATTTCACCTACCAAACACACCTGCCTATGGAACAATCCTGACTTCTTAATGAACATAAAGCCACCAAAACTTCACGTCATGGATTAGTAAAGGTATCACACACCTCAAACTGATCTTCCATAACAGCACTCTCATTACCTCATGTGGTCCAGAAGTACAGCATCCGGGAGAATTGCTTTTTAGAATATCTCCAGATCACATCCTCTGTTGAGGCCAAATGTGACATGAAATCATCAAACTTAGATCTTCCCCCGTTATAATCACACCTGATCAATCATTACTACACTATGATTTCCATGCCCGACTTAACAACAGCCATCCCTTCAAAAAAAAAAAAAAAAAAATTGGAACAAGATGTACAGATAATCCCTGGTCCATTTAATGGAACCAAATCTCGATATACCAATCCAATTCATTGAGTACACTACACGGGAAAAGGATGTTTAAAATGGATTTATATACTTAGAGATTTGTCCACACTTCACACAAAACACCACAGACAGCTTTATGCATGCCATATGGGACTGCACACCAATTACAGTTCTGGCGGGACATTACTGACAACGTCTCTGCTATTTGGGCTGCCACATCCCACTATCCCCTCTACTCTGCTTGATAGGAGACATATGCAACATCAAACTAAACAACACATAGAGAAGACTACTCTCCATAGCCCTAATCATCAACAAGAAAACTATTCCCCTGGAACAAAATCAATAATCCCACTTTGCAAAAATCTACTAATCGTTAAATTACATATCAATAGACATATCTATCTCAATCAAAAACAATTTGCTGATTTTGACATAATCTGCAATCAATTCACCTGTGCCATAAATTCTCACCCCACCGATTGCACTCACGATCTATGTTTGCCTATCCACCATCCTAAGTAAACATCCACTCTACACTCTCCATTCACACAAATATCTGGCACTATGCATAGGCCGTGATCCCTGCAAATGTATGTGCCCTTGCACACACTGGCATCACACACATATAACCAGCACACAAAGACACATTTAAACCCACTCTTTTTCTTTTGTCCTTTCTCTTAACTGCTCCCCTTAACCATCCTCATTGTTATTACATGTTGCTTCTTATATTATTTTAATTTCTAATCAAACAATGAAATATATTAACATTGTGGTTATCAATAATCCTTTTTATTATTATTGTTACTGTTATCAATATTGTTGTCAACAATTTATGGAATTCACTCAAGGCACACTCAGAGAAGTTAGTGATTTATTTGTGTATCTGCATGAGAGGAAAACCAGGCTAGCTATGTGCTCTCAATGACCCCGAGGCGCAAGTAAGTCCCAGTCTTGGAGTGCTG
Source organism: Chelmon rostratus (assembly GCF_017976325.1). Lineage (NCBI taxonomy): Eukaryota > Metazoa > Chordata > Actinopteri > Chaetodontiformes > Chaetodontidae > Chelmon > Chelmon rostratus. The sequence goes on from NC_055661.1 coordinate 13,594,567, forward strand.
GGGAGTTGAAGGGAGTGGGATTTGTTCTCCACACCGAAACTGCAGAACTGTAAACTCATTTTTCAGGGCATAATTACTGCAAGCTGCAATTACCAGCCAGCTGCCTGCACCCCCTCTCGTGGCAGTGCCACCAAGGAGTCTGCCCGCTGACTTCCCACAACCCCCCACTCTCTATCTCACATACAGAGACACATACATACATGCACAAACTCAACCACATGGCCAGTTTAATGAGTCTTCTTGACCAATTGACACCATTTCGGCTGTCTATATCTTGTCATATGCAGGATACCTGATCTGTCACATACTAGTAAGAAAGTAATAAAGTGTGCAGGTGGAATGTCTGCTTTCACACAATACAGACAGCACACACATCTGCTTATACAAGTATGGTGGTGTTTTTGGACCAGAGACCTGGACCAGAACCTTTTTATTGTTCTGAAAACCACATCAAATACACACATGGTCAAACACATGCCAAAGCAGCGTGGACGACCACCATTTTTGACCAACGTGTAAAAACTTAGCCGTGTAAACAACATCTCATAACAGTAGTCGTAAAAATGGAACAAATCAAAGATAAATGGACAGTGAAGCCTGTTGTATGTTGTGCAGATGTGACACTGCTGTAAAAACAGCTGGCTGTCTTGCATCACTTCAGCATTCATATTGGTGGTGCAAATTCAAACAGGAAAAAAAGCCCATGAAGATATGTTGGTCTCAGAAGAACTCCCCAGCAGACAGTTCATTTCAGGGAGTCCTGAAGAGAAAGGCAAACAATGCACTAAATTTCTCTTGTTGTCAACAATTCTATGAAACAACGCAATTCTTTCTGACTTCCAGTACCTAAATCTTTCAAAACTGTTTTTTTTTAACAATTTTTTACAAAAGGCTCTACAATTTCATTTGTTGGGGGCTATTTTCAACAGCATATTAATACACATTTGGTACCCTAGTGATTGTTAACAGCAATGGGCTATGTGTTTTAGGCTGACTCAGTAAACTGCAGTGCCCTTGTTCACTGATATGAAAAAACACGTAACACCCATTACAACACTGTGGTATATTTGCTTCTGGACAATGGATGCCTTATGGCACAGAGGAATAAGCTATATCAAGGTTTGAATACATAAGCAATGCTTGTAATAGTTACTTGTTAATAGGATCAGTCCATTTTTGGTTTTGTTGACAACAACAAAAATGTCCTCACCCATCTCTTTGTACATTAACTTGTGACTCATCTGTTTTACTTTCTTCCATTGCATCAATACTGTTCTGTAACTGACAGCCTGCCCATAGCTGTATGGTATTTAATCTGTGGTGGCATGCTCCTGCCATGCATATACCCCACCAAAAACTATGAACCGAAACACAAACAAGTACAACAACAAAAAGCTGGAAAAAAAACATGGGCTAATATGCACTTGGCACTGTATAGTTACACAGTGAAGAGAAAACAACTGTTTCTCTCTCCCTCTCTTCCAGTTGGACATGGTGGTGGGGGCTGCTGAGCACACAGTAGCGTGACATCCCCGTCTCAAGTGGACAGACACAATTAATCCCAGGGACAGTGGAGACCGCTGACAGAGCAAGATAAGGTATCGGCCAGTGCACACCGCTCCACCTGACCTGTTGCACATGAGCATAATTTAGCCCGTATGGCATATATAATGTGCTCCTCAGCTGAAACAGAGTGCAATTCCATAGGGTCTTTCTTCCTTGATGCCCTTGTAGGGTCAGTGTTTGCAACAGAAGAGCCCTGTTTCATTTCTTGCACAGTGAATTTGGTCAAATCATTCATGGGTTGTAGGATTTTATAGGGGACCTGTCTGAGCATAAAGACAGATGTTTGATTTTCCACTCAGTTGTTAGGTGGACAAGTTAATCAAACATGCAATCTTAATCTGTATAAAAAAAAGGGGGTTATGACACTCCATCTTAATAGAATTTTAGGATGTGAAATACCTGCATCTCTTATGAATGGGGGGTTTACAAAAAAAGGCAAAGGAGTGCACTTTAATTTTAATGTGGAACTCAAAAAAAATCTAAAAGGTCTACCACTCTCAATATCCATTTTGGCTGATATTTTTAGAGGTATTGAGCATATATATGTCATTCAACATATGCCATTTGTTGAAAGCTTTTATCCTAAGTGCCCCATGAGTCCCGTGAGTGTACACATTTTTAGCATGGATAGTCACTGTGGGATGCATGCTACTAAATGGGAAGCGTTAGCGCCATCCTTTACTTAGTGAATTCACATTTCGAGGAAATCCATAGCTGTTTACATGCTACTGATGTATCTCGTGTTCCATTTCACATTTTGGCCATTTAGTTGACAATACAAACATATTTCCTTAAATCAATTAGGTGGACAGGAGTTCAGTCTCCTGTTCAAGTGCTTAAGAGGAGAATATCCTATCATGGGGTATGTTACAATGCCAATCCTCTTTGCTCCATGAAACTATCCACCCTGACTGACAACAACAGCCATGGCTGATGTAACTTTGAACAAGGCTTCTCATTTGAAATTTGAAATGTTCACAGAAAAAGCCTGTCCTGGCATCTTAACCAACTGGAAAGAGTTGTTATGGTGCAGCAAACAACTACACGATCCCTCCCTGTCTTCTCAAAGACTTGTAATTATGTTGAAGGAATGTCCAGCCAAGATGAAAGTACTGCTGCTGGACATTGAATCCGGGTCCAGTTGTCCTCCAAAAAATGGGAATCTGAGTTACTGTCAGTGTGTCATCTTTGCTCCATTATGCATTTCTGTGACTGGATATTGGAGAAATAGTTTTGATAGGGATGCTTTTTCTGTAAGGAATGCACACTTTTATGTAGATATCAACATAAAATTATATCTTTATCCCTCTGTCATTCATTTTCCTGCTTTTTTGTAGGAAACAGGTACATGTTTGGTAGTTGTGGTGAATCAGAAAACAGTACAAGAGACGAACATTTATCCATTGTCCAAAAAGTATGACATTGTTTGAATAAAAAATCTTTCAATTTAAGTTGCGTAAAGAGCAACAATAAATTATTTTGTTCTGGCCTATAGTGTCATCAAATGGAAATGCTAAAGCAGGGGCTTTAATTGTAATTTACTGCAAGCCAAATCAATAAATGAATCATTAGGACTTAGACTTTTTGGTATTTAGTGTTTCACATTGTTGCCGACGGCAGAGCAGCAGCAGCCCTTAATATTCCACTGGCTGATTAACAATTCAAGAAGCATCAAATTGGATGTAGGGGACGAAGAGGCAAGAGGAGAAAGGCCACGTAAGGATGGCAAAGCTTAAATACTGCATGAATGTTTTATTGTATGTATGTGAATTTCTTATTTTTTTTCAATTTATACATGTAATAGGATATCATTGCATTTCCATTCGATGCAGCTTTTTTCAGCAGTTTCAAGATCAATTGTTTCTCGAGTTCATCTGTCAACTTTACTCTTGCATGATTAGTCAAATTTTCAGAAAAGCCCATTTACAGATTTAAAACAGCAAACGTCCACTCATTAGCCATTTTCTCTGACCTGCAGGCTTGTTCTGTTTATGTATTTCAGATAATAGATAGATAAAACTACTACTGTCATGGTGGGTCCACTGAGACCTGGGTTTCATCTATGCAGGAAGGCTATTAGCTACAGTCTGCAGTAATGTTGACAACGCAGCCTTTTATCTTCCAGTGGCCGACGTTGAAAATGAGGATGTTAAATTGATCACTTTATTTCTTCAGATGCATGACTGCAAGGTAAAGTGTGTGTGTGTGTGTGTGTGTGTGTGTGTGTGCATGTGAGTGGTGTGTGTGTCAAGAACTGTTGAAAGGGCAGCAGTAGAGCACTTTTTGTTTTGAACGCCTGTGAAGCTGACAATAAAAAGAAAGGTGAATCATGGGGAATACAGTTTTTGTGTCTTCAGATCTGCTTCTCTCATGTTGCACGCAAAGACAGCATCTCTGCAATGCTAATTTCGTACTGTCTGCGTCATCTCCAACACTTAATACATGCCTGCTGTTGGAGGTTGAACCTCTGTGTGCATGGAGACATGTCTTATCTTCGGGGAGAAAAAAAAGTCACACAGAACATTTCTTGTGTGTGAGAACCTTATGATTTTGGATCAGTTTCCAATGTAGCTGTGTTTTTACCTCTGCCAAGGTTTGGCTTTTTTCCCTGTTTAGTTTGTTCATCTGTCATATCTAGAAGTACTAAATCACAAGCGATTTGACTTGCTGTTTCATCTTGAGGATGTTCAATGCTTCTCCTCCTCCAAGGAGCTGCATTGATTGTTCAGACTGGCCAGGGGTCCCAGCCATTTTATTGTCTGAGGGTCGTTCACACCTTACCGAAAAAGAAAACTTTGTTCTCCTTCTAGGAAGCTTTGAACTGCTTCCATGAAACAGCACATACATTGATTTCCATACAGTATATGAATGACATCTGCATCAAGATCAAAGTCCACAAAGTGCTAGCACATGCATTCATAGGACTGATACATTAAGTCAGTATGAGTTTACATGAGAACGGTTTAAACCGGTCTCTGCTACCGAGTATTTTTCTAGCAAATGTCCAGTCACTGGAAACTTTGCTGGATGAACTCAGAGTCAGGATGGCGTCAATGTGATACAACGAGCTGTAACATTATGTTTTACACAGAGACTTGGCTTGACCCAAGTCAAACTCAGCTATTGTTCCAGAGGGACTGTCCATTCACTGCCAGGAATAGACAATAAAATCAGGGAATCAGCAGCCACCCACAGCTCCAACATCATCATCGCGTTAGCTGGCGATCGGCCTAATCACCGGTGACAATGAGACGACCTACAGAGAGGAGGTCAGAGCCCTGTCATTTTGGTGCGAGGACAACAAACTCCATCTCACTCTCAGCTAAACAAAAGAGCCGATTGTAGACAGGAAATTGACACGAAGGACACATCCCCATCACCATCAATGGGACTGTGGTGGAGAGAGTCAGCAGCTTCAGGTTCACATTAGCAAGGACCTGACCTGGACACCAACACCATCACAAACCCAGCGAGACTCTTCCTCCTCTGCATGCCGAGGAGGCTCAGCATGGACTTCAGAATCTTCATCTTCTACAGGTGCACAATTGAGAGTATCCTGACTGGCTGCATCACCGCCTGTTGGCAACTGCACTGCCCTCAACACTGAGGCTCTCCAGAGGGTGGTGAAAACTGCACAGCACATCAGCAGGACGAAGCTGCCATCCATGGAGGGAGGCCAGCAAGATCATCAAGGACCCCAATTACTCCACCCTCATAGTGGTCTGCCTGCTGAAATCTGGCAGATGGTACCTGAGCTTCTGGTTTCGCATCACCAGGTTCAGGGACAACTTAATCACGCAGGCCTGAAGACTATTGAACTCTTAAGTTCTCAAGCTTAGTACTCACACATTACTTGTACACCTTGCATTTTACTGAACGCTACTGCAGCCCCATGTGACCAGCAGGTCTCCATGCTCCTCTGATCAGGGTTTACTGGTTGTTCCCCCATCTAGGCCGAATGCTAAGCGCTACTTTTAAAGTTGTCTCTGTTTGGACTTAAGATTTGCAGACATAGTGGACATCTTTGAAAAGCAAGTCAAGATCCATTTGCTTAGACTTTTTTTTATTGTATTTTGTGTTTTTTTTTCATGTCTGTATGAATGTTGGAACCTTTATTTTTCTTGCTTTGTGTTTTTATTGATTTGTAATGTCCCTGCTCTTGAAAGGTTTTACATGTATGAACTTACTTGCTTCCAAATACAGTCGGGTGCAGTTAAAGGAAAGGTTTTGGATTAGCATACAACTTAGCGGTGTATCTTACAGCATATTTATTGATAAGGCATTGGCCACTGTCTTCTTACATTTCCAATCTTAAATATTTGAATGACTTGAGAGTAACCCATTTAACACTCTCTCTTTGTGAGATTTCACACATCCAACACCTTTGCATCCTGCATGTGGTGACCCATTCATATTATTTCTCTATGGAAAAAAAATCTTTCTTACCCCAAACTTAAACTTAAGTTTATGGTTAACAAGCTCAGTGTGTCAGCATTCATACACAGATTCCTCTCAGTCTAATCAAGTAGAAGAAGGGAGTTTTTTCCCCCTCGTTTGTTAAGCTGCCTTTTCCCTCCTGTGCAGAAATTAGACTGGGCATATTCCAAATCAAGAGTGTGGGCACTCATTAGTGCTGTTCTCATATCTCACAAAAGAGCCTGGCTACAAAGAGGGAATCAAGCTCTATTTAAAGTAATGCCGCCAGGAGTCCATTGCCAACGATAATGCGCTTTACATCATTTTGTCCTCGCCTTTATCTTGAGCTTCTTAAGGAGTAGGCAACACGCAAAGTCATTAGGGACACGATAACTCCCCATATAATTAGATGGGGAAAGATTGGATGCCTGGTGCACCACAGGGCAGACCCACTTACGACATAATCACTCATCCCACCAATGAGGGGCGTCTTGTATGCTGGCAATTAATTTAGATTATTACAATTAGCCACGACAGAGTGTTTGCTTCTGTCTGTTCTGACCAAAGAGTTGAATGTAATTTGCCTCTGGTTCAGAATACTGGCTCTGAATCAGTCTCATTACACTAGCTCCAGTGGTATTTTTAGATAGGGCTGAACTTGCCCTTAACTAATGGATTCTTGGCTTATGAATCAGCAGATGCTTGAAGAGGGGTTTGATTTGGAAATTAGGGCAAGGGATAAAAGTCCAGGCTCCAATTCCAATCTAACTCACAAGCCCCCTTCTTCTTCTTCTTTTTGCCATTATTAAGATGTTTGCTTTAAATGAACACCGTTTTTTTTAGCCATGACCAGCCATGATTCATTATCATCTTGGTGTTGTAATGGATGACTTTCATTTCCACTTGAGACATTTTCCACCAAGGGTTCTTCACTTTCGCGTACATATAAATTTTATAAAGCTAAGTCGCTCTTCACCTGAAACGTTTTTAAGATCTCCGTTCCCACCGCTGCTCACTCCTCATTAAAACATACCTGTTGATAACTTCAGACAGACAGGCAAAAACATACCTTGAGGCATTGGTTTCTGTGGCAATCTGCAGGTGGTAGGTCAAGCCATTTTCCAGTCTTATTTCCTTTATTCACACTCCAATTACCTGTTATGGCAGGTCAGATGTGAGCCTGCTGTCAGTATGGTAGCAGTTTCTGTAGAGGAATGGAAAGCTGTTGAAAATTGTCTTTGAAAATTGTAATTCAGCCCTTGTTTTAAAAGACCTTTCAATTCTTCAGTGATAGCAGGATGGAAGGAACTAACCTCTGGTTTACTTATATACCAGAAACAATAATATTTTAGATTTGATTTGATTTGCATCCTGCTAAAATTCTGTTAACATGGTCTAGCTTCAGTTCCTCCATTAATACCCACTTCACAGTAAGGACAAACAGTAGGTTAATGATATGGTACAGGTACTGACTTTATGACTGCAGAGCATGGGGAGACCCGGATGAAAAAAATGTAAGAAAAATTATATCTATTGACTTTCAACTCCGTCTTTGAACTATTTTGACATAACTGAAGATGATTAATTGCAATTTCTGATGACAGATGAATGTAACTCAGACCCTCTTTATATCAGGGGTAAACAGCAATGCCTGGGTGATCTTACGGGCTCTGCAGACACTTCCACAGGTGTATGTGATTGTTGTGGCTGATTAGATCTCTGCACAGGCTGAAGCTGGGTGGAGCTATGCTGGAATTACGTGAGGTCGCTGGTCTCCATGTTTCAATGAGAATGATAGAAGTGTAGTTTATCCCATCGTACTATACTGAGAAGAGGTCTTATCAGGCACAATATTTCAAATTACCTGTGTGGGTGTGCAGAAGCCCAATATATTCTTTAATATACAACAATATATTATTACCAAGTAGAATATTATGCAAAACACTTAAAAATGATAAACTAGATTAATATGTTTTGCAGCTGTTTGTCTTTGGTGTGAAGCATCACAATGCAAAGGCCAATTATTATGCAGAAGGACTATAAATAACTTGATCTACTGTGATTTCTGGTGTGTTTCCACTGTGTCTGAGCACTGTCACCCTCTGGCGATCTCAAACTTCACATGCAGGAGCCAAGCTAGGCAACCTTGGGGCTTGTGCTGCTCCGGAGTGGTTTTTCTCTTGTTTTCATCCACTTGCAGTTGCAGTCTGCCCAAGGCCAAGCAGGCTGAAAGCGTGAGGACAAGTCACTAGTACATTTAGGTTTCCTCCAAGAGTCAGTAAGCTCATTCGCCCTAATGGATTCAGGAACTGTGCACCCAGCTCAAGATGCAGTATTAAGTGCTCTCTCTGTGTCTTTCTACACACACCCTCACCTTTGTTTCTGGCCCAAGGATGCTCTTACACTAGGGCAATTTAGAAGTGTCATTCAACCTGAAAGAGGGGAACAGAAGGGTCATGGAAAAGAAAATTATACTAATGGCTATAAGAGGAAATAGCTATGGAGTACATCACCAGATCTGGCCTAAAAGTGTTTTCCGCCACGGCTTTGAAGTCTTATATTGATCTTTTCTTGAGTGTTTGTCAGTTCTTTTTAAATTTGTATTAAGGTTAATCAGAAATACAGGCCAAAAATGTTGACAACCCTGCATCATGTTGGCAGCTGAGGAGCAACAGCTGGAAATTGAACTTGAGAGTTAAAAAACCATGCAAGGTCAGCCTCCTGCACACGGCTCGCTCATGTTTATCAACCGAGCCAGTAAGTGATTGCTTTTCACCAAATAATATCAAGATGCGTCCTGTTAATTCTGGTCAGCATGGAAGTGTCAAGGTTCCAGGTGTAGCTTCATATGCATGTAATACCTCAGGAAATAAGTTTTTTTTGAAGTTCTTCAGAGATTTTTTAGCACTGACGAGACACAGTTATCCACATTTACCACACAACAGGCATGCAAAAAACAGCGAATGTCGAAACATGGTCTGATTCCTGCCGCTGATACAGGGACAAATTACAGAGGATGTAAAAATCAGATGGAGTTACTGAAAGGAGAAAAAAGATAAACAAGCTGAAAATACAGTACAAAGTTGCCATGTTGCCATGACGTTAGTTTGTTAGATAAGGCGGTACCACTGTTACTTAACAGTATTTGCATAAACTGTAAGTGTCTTGTACTGCTTGCATGCTCAAACCTGAAAAGTGTGCTGCCTGATACAAGACTAAATGATAAATAACAAAGGACATGTACAAGTATCATAATTTACAAGCACATCAGTGCAATTGTCATGCATCATGGATAGAATAAATTCTTTTTTTTTTTTTTTTCTTAGTCAACAAAAAACAGTGCTCCACTCCACTCCACTCATGGTGTGTCTCACCCTTCAGAGCCAGGCTGAACCCAGTTCTCCTTTCTAAATGAGACATTTATTAGCTCATAGAGACTAACACTAATTAACTAGCTTACTGCCACATCATACTGTAATGCCCTGTGAATACCATGTGCATGGGGTTTATGCTTTGCTTTCAGTATTTACACCTTGCACTGGCTTTTCAAATGATGTATTGACTCATTGCAACTTTTGCTTAAATATTCACGGAATGTGATGTGGTCATTTTTGGACATATTTTGAGCTGATCAGGATCTTCACTGTGAAAGCAAAGCTGACAGCAGTTGTTTCTTTCAAATCACATCGCCAAATTTGGGTGAGTTTTTGGAAACAGACAGCCTTGTCAAACTGCTTGAAAAGCAGACTCAAATGGATGATGACCCACAAGAGAGACAGCACAGAGTACATAACTGATTGGTAGAGTGATGATTACGGAGAATCTGTGGATCATTGCAGTACCAGAGCCAGTATGCTAGTTATTGATGGTTGATCTGTAGCTCCTCCCAGAGTAACTGAGACTTCAGTTGCTCATCAGCCAGGCTGTGTGAATGTATTGTCACAGCTTTCATCCTGCTCCCCAATTAATGCCATTCAAACTTCATCCTGTTACATTTGTTTGCAGATCCTGTTCAAGTATTGCATACGAATAGTCCATATCCCGTTGCCTTAGCGCAATCAGATCAGTGGATATAAAACTCTTTGGTCCTCCAGCCAGGCTGCATTTCAGAGGGACTGCAACCCTATTGATCAAAGCGTTCAGACGTGTCCAGGCCCTTTCCCCCAGTGCATCATGGTACTGCTTGTTGAAGCCAAAAGAGCCTAACAACAACAAACATCTCTGCTGCTACCGCCTGTCTCTCTCTGATTAGCTGCCGGGGAGATATTTTTAGAGTATCCCAGACCCTTTGAAGAGGAAGACGAGCAGAGCCCATCCCCCCACCACCCTCCTCGCTCCAGCCCCCTTCCAAACTACAGTCCAACATGCTTTGTTCATTTTCGCTTATTCTTGTTGTACTGTCAGCTGTAGCTGACTTTTCATGGTTTCAGTCACTATCTGTTCGCTAGACTCTCTCTTTCACATAGACTCCCTTACACACATACACATACAAGCTACTGTGTGTGAGTAAAATCCATTTATAAAATGGAACAGGGCTGTATTTACAATATCTACCAGTATCCTCGTTCTGCACATATTATATTTCAGAATATTCAAATAGGTCCACTAACACATTAATTGAAAATTCCAGCGTCACAGTCATGGCAGCGAACCGTTGGGGGAAACCAAATGTGACATAATGCCCACAACCAGTTTAGTAACCAAGAACTGGTGATTAAATCCCCATTTTTCAGCTGATTGAATCATATGAATGGCAGCCATCCTTTTCTTTGCTGGATAAAATCCATTAAGTACTGAATACATTGTTTCAAAAATACACAGAATAATCACACGCGCATACATCCAGTAATTATTCATCCAGGGGTGTATTTGTTAAGATAAAGCTTGTACTCAGTAGCATTAAGGGCTAAATCCGTGTATTGATTTTATACTGCTTGCAACATTACAGGGACATGTACATAGTTGCCTGTTGATCTGTAACAATTATAAGTACAATGTAAAGCAAATATGTAGAATATTGATTGGAAATTCGCTGACACAGACCGAACACTATGCAGTTACTTGTTCATCCATTTTTTGCCTTGACCTGTGATGCAGTGACTCAGTCCTTTGGCCTCGTGAGAGGCGATTTGATTGTTTGAACTAGGAAACAGAAATCAGCTAGAGAGGCAAACACAGTGAATATTCACACCAAAATGTAAAGATTGCACAAAAATAGTCAGACTGCAATAAAAATTTGCCCAGCACAATTACACCCTCAACTGATTTTATTTAGTCACCCTGCGGCTTTTCCTCTACGGTCAAACTTTGTCACATTACCACTGACTACCCAGGTGAAAAAATATTATGCTTAAATTATACTGCAAATTAGAAATACAAGTAAATTACAATGCACTCAGTACACTTTGTGCTATTTTTGTCATCTGAAGTGTACTCAAGTAGTCCTTGATTACCACTGGAGTAGTACTTGAGTATACTTGAAGTTTTAATAGTTGCTACATTGGTACAACTTTTTACTAACTTTCAGTGCACCAGCGAAAATCTAAATTCATGAGCATTCAAAACATTACCTGATACTACTATATTACCAGTGTGTTGGAAATATAATGAAATATACTTAATATGAAACTTGAATTAAGCATGCTATTAGTGTAATACAAAGGTATTGAAGATAAGTATACTTTTCATTCAAGTACACTTTATTACTATTAAAAGTATTTATAATTTAATGCAAAAGTACACTAAAGTACAATTTATAATACATTTACAATAAGTGGTCTTTTTCTAAGTACCTTGTAATATCACTTTAAGTATTGAAGAATTAGTATATTCATTTTTATTACTTTTTAAAAGCATATGTCAAACAAAATTAAGCTCAAAGAGAAATGTAATGACTTTTCTGCACTTAAATTATATTTCTAATACCAATTCTGACCTCAGCATTCTTCCAAGAGGTTCCATGTGTCTGCTTTAGTTCGATCATTAAAGATCTTTTTTTTTTTTTTTTATCTGACTTTCTTTATGTATTTTTGTGATGCATGTGGCTATAAAACATCTGGATGACAGCTGTCCCCTTTGAAGGTACTGTATTTAGCTGTGAAGACAATGACATTTAATGTTTCTGCTAACAGGTGTGTGGACTCAAACACAGGACCTGACGGCAGAGCAGATTCATTTAAAATAGAGTTTACTTGGTAAGCAGTCAGTCATGCACCAGTGACAGCAAACAAATCCAAAAAGGTAGCATGGAGGTTGGCAAAGCCAAGGCTGGAACACTAGGGGCTATAGGGCACAATAGACAGTCTGTAAAAAAAGGCCTGGTATTCATACAAGGTGGCTAATGACAGAATGGGAGGCGAGCACACAGGTGGATGTGGGGATCAGGTGATTGGAGCTGGTGGTGACACACTGCTGGATAGTTTGAGAGTGACAGGATCTGCAGTGACAGGAGAGGTTAGAAATGGCAGTCATGCACAGACTGCGCAGAAATGTTAAGATGAGGCTCTTTCTGTGGCAGACCTGAAGCACATAGATGCAAAAATTGGATGTATGTAGACAGAAAGGTGTAGCACAGAGGTGTAGAAAGACGTTTGATGTTCTACACCGGGGGGACAGGCTGCTGTTATCCAATGTGGGGAGAGTATCTTCAGGCAAGCAACATGGTATAAACTGAGCTATGTGGAGTTCTCTTTGGCCAACATTGTGTGTTGACACACACCTCAGAGAGAAGTTTAAAAATGAGGAGAGGTGTGAAAAACAAAACCTGTCTATCATACCTCTGCCTTAATTGACAGATCAACTCTGAGCGTGCCCACACAATCAGCCGCCGGTCCCGGTGATGCAATTCAAATTAGTTGGATATTAAAGAATCCCTCGGCTGAAACAACATAAATTATACATAATGAAATGCAATTAACATTTTCACTCTGACAATTAAATACATTAAAGAGCCAGGCCTGTGGAAAGAGAGTGGTAGGGGTAAGGAGGTGGGTGGGTAGGGGGGCATTGTGTGGAAAAGCAAGCTACCTTTAACGTTCACCAATACACTCAGTGAGTGTCTGATCAAATGTTTACAGACCAATTAGCGCTGGTGGACAGCCTCTCAATCAAACCAAATGCCAGGTTTGCATGGAATATTAAGTGGCTTATAATGGAGGGAGACGTGAATGAATGTTATCATGTGAGCCTCTTAGAAAATAAGGCAGCAGAAGCTTGGAAAATAACAAAAATGTAATTGTAATGGTGTTCTGGGGTGTGGAACGTGAGCACATTCAGTTTATTTTAATGGTATAAACCACATTATGTGCTGTCTGTCTGTTTGCAAGAACAGGAATGCTAAGTGGATGCTATCCTCTGTCCTCAAGGGTAGAGCAGTGGAACGTTTCCAGTACAAATAGGCTACCCTGGCCATCTGAGGAAATCTGTGTGGTAAAAGTGAAAAAGCACTTTCCTCTTGCATACCAACTGCTGCCCAGGTGCGTTCAACAACAAACATCTCCACTAAAGCTCCCACATAATGAGTAACAATACGAAAGAAAAGCACTGAAGGTGTTTCTGAAAGGTGTCTCTGGATAAATGAAGTAAAATAAAACTTGTAGGCCACAACCGCCCTGACCTGACCTTGAGCATAATTTGGTCTGGTGCTATGGAGAGGCGATGATTTTTTTTCCCTCAGCTGATATTGGAGAGGCCTGTCGGTGGCTGATCGTTGAAATAAAGCAAGGTCATGCATACGCTCGCTCTCTGTATAGACCAGGAAGAAAACAGAGGCTCTGAAAGCGAACGGGAGCGAGAGCAGAGGTGCAGCGGTACAGGAACGGAATGAAAACAAGCCAGCAGTGTGGTCCAGCCTGCCAGCAGCCTCTGGCTATCTTCCTCCATCAGGTCAGCTACATCTTTCTGATTACATCTGCTAAAACCTACCAGTTTATTTAGTGTCTACATCAGCAGAGCAGCGATGGCCCAAGATATGGATGCTACAGGAGTCTGTCGCTTATCTTGGCTCCTCAGCGCGAGAGGAAGGAAGGAGGAAAGGAGGGAGTTTAAGTGATGCTGAGGTGCTTTTCAGCACCCATTGTAAAGGAATTAGCATTCACCATGTGGAAAAGTTCATAATTGAAGTAAAAATATGTTCCATTACCGAGATAATTGGATAAGAGACAAGAAATCAGTTAATTAATATCAAAATCAGATCAACCCACACTGCCATGCTTTTTTCTGCCCGTCTGAGGTGATTCAATTACAACCAGAGACAGCTTTAACACTGCCTACCGGCTTTCTCTCATCCGCCACCTGAATAGGTTTCTAATAAAATCACTGCTGAGGTGCCACAATCATCTCATCATAAGGTAGCAGTGATTTATTTTTATTTTTAGACTTCCTCAGGGTGGGCAGTAGGGGTCATGGCAAGAACAAAATGAGGAAAGTGCTTTGTGCAATAAATAATAGAACATTATTAACTTTAATCAGAATTGTCTGTAAACTAACAGCTTCATGTCTGTATCAGTTAAAGAAAATCTTCCCTCACTGTCTCCAGTTGAGTCTATACAACAGAGCAATAGAGGAGGGTAAGGGGGCAGATTTAGCAGTGCACGGATTTGTAAAGCCATCACAGCTTTTCTTTTCTATCATTTGTGCAATGAAAGTGATCAGGACTAAATAAGCGCTGCATCTGTCGGTCTTCATCAGGCTATTTCCTCTTCTAGGTTAGGCTTGTTTAAATGCTGCAGAAGCTTTTGGGTTTAATTGACAGCAAAATGATGCGTATGAAGGCTGCAAGGGAGGTAACAATTATGTATCATGTCACTTTAAACCGTATGGAATGATGAACAGTCCCATATGATGGCTGGTAAAGAATGAATACTGTTGGACTTGCAGCGAATGAATGATTTTACTGTACGTCAAGGTGGAGACTTTTCCTCAGAGTGAATTCAAAAAGTCTTCAGTTTGGTGTGCATTCAGATGCACTATTGACATCAGGCTCCAATTCCTGCATGCTAAATCTTTAACACGTGCGGAAATTGAAAACCAGAAATTATGCATTCAGCACGAAGCCAGCCTGTCATTTGGAGGTGAGCTGTTTACTGACCATCAGCAGCTAGTCTAAAGTTATCTCCAGTGACTGCACACCATACCCTAACTCTAACAAAGCCATGTGACTCCTGTGCAGGCTTACCAGCGGTTAGCATGCCAAATAAGAACACACAGCAAGTGTGTAAGACAGCTTTGGAGCTACAGTGTTATGCATTTGTCTTTTTGCTAGAGCCAACTGCCTCCTCACTGATATCCACCCTGCATTACAGTAACAAATTACAAAAGACTGTATCACTGCCCAACACCGCTGATGAACACATTACATGGAACATGTACCAATTTAAGATGTTTGATTTTCTGGTATTGCTCTTATTTAATTGTGTTAAGAGACAAAATAAGATCCTATTAGAGAATAAGAGCCAAGACTGTATGCTAGAATGTGTTTTCTTCTGCTTCCCATGCAATGAATAGATTGAGAGAGCATCATCCTTCAGCATGAAAGACCCTTTGTCAGCATTGGCGAAATGAATAGGCACAGAGCCTGTTTATTTCATACTGTAAGCCTTTGAGTTGCTTCAACCACAAAACAACATGCACTGCGATCATTGTGGAGTTTGCAGTGTGGTCCGAATCACCTCAGCATGTTGGCAAAAGCTCCTACGGCTGTAAGCAAGTCAATATCTGCCATTTCCTGCACATTACTTCCGTTCATCTGAAAGTGAGTGGCAGTCTGCAGGGGAACGCTTTCTTGTTTTGATGGCACAAGACCGCATTGACTTCACTCAAATATTCAATATTCATCAAGAAAGATTACATAACCAAGCTACAGCTTGCTCATAAACAGTCAGTCATGGCAAAAAAAAACAAAACAAATCCTCTTTATTGTCAATGTAATGAATAAGACAACTTGGGGTGTGCAGTGATTTTGAACATTGTTTTTCATATAAACCTATTACACCAGGGGTGGGGAACCTCCGGCCTCCGGGCCATATACTTTTTGATCCGGCCTGCAAGGCAGTTCACGAATGCAACAAGCCATTACTTTTTTCTCCTCATCCTCCTCCTCCTTCTTCTTTTTCTTCTTCTTTGAGTAAATGGCTCCTCATCAAAAGATGCTACAGCTAATGTTCTACATACTGCCACATGTTGTATCAGAGGGGAATATAGTAAACACATCAAATTGGAAGTTAAAGCAACAACCTGCTAGTGTGAGCAGCTCTTTTCAAAACTGGCTCTTGGAAAGTCTCAGCTGACCCAAGTCTGGAAAACCAGCTGCAAGTAGCATCATCATCATCATCACCACCGCTACCATCTGACATCAGACGCCTCTTTAAAGAGAAGCAGTTCCAGTCAACACAAGGGTTAGTGTGATATAAGTGTTCGATAATTTAGTATGGAAAGGGGTGCCGCCAAGGCCAACTGGACGCGATAGCTGCCCCCTGCCAGTGAGCCTCCTCCACCCCCCACCCCCCATCACATATGAATAATAAACTTTCAGGTGCTGCCCAATCACCAGTAACCCCTCCTGCGCTGTATAAACATTTCTGGGGGTGCCACTGAGCGCAACCCTCAAAGGATGTTAAAAATTGTAGATGGACCTTGATAGGAAAAGGTTCCCCACCCCCTGCTCTACACCGCAGACGCTGTGCTGCAGTGCCACTCAATAGCCCATTGATATGACATTAACTTTTCCCTTACAGTCATATTGACTCAGTTTTGTCTTAGCCTATTGATGCATTTTTATAGGCTGCATTGCATTTTTACTGACTCCATACTTTCTCACCCTGTCATTTTGCATTGTTACTTCCACAGAAACAAAATAGTCAGCTCTGTCTCAGAGGAGGAATTTCATTCCCTCTGTTGTGTGTTGCTATTTAACAAATGGGACTAAATTTTAGGTAAGAAGGTAATTGGCTTGCAAAGCATCCTGTAATCGACTTCGTTTTGCACCCTCTCTCCTGCTCTCTCACTGGCAACACTATCTTTGCTCTGTCACCCCCTCCTCTCATTTCTGTAGTCACATGGACAATTTGTTCCCCTCACCCAGCTCCTCTTGGCTCCTCATCAAAATTGCTGTGTTTTGTATGCTTGAGTATCGCTGGGTCCTTGTTGGTGAAAATCACAAGACTGTCAACCATGTAGGCATTTTTACTCTGTTGAATGTTTCATTATTTTCTCGGGGTCTCTTTAAAACTTTTCCTGCTTGTGAATCTGTGTTGAGACCTGTAGTAATACAGGTTGGGGGTTTGAATATTTGTGAGGGATAGAAATAGCCACATATGCTTTGAAAGTACAGCTTTCATCACCACGCTGCTGAACAAATTCATACATTTCTTCAAGAGTGCTGGATATTTTTCTAGTTTAGGAGGACTCTCAGTCTACCATGGAAACATACTGAGCATATCTCATACTTAAAAGGCTTATAGGTGGATAGGCAACCACTCCCAAAACATCATATATGACCAAGAGTCCTTGCCCTTAACATTATGAAATGGTCAGGTTGATTGGTTGGTTGAGGCACCAAAAATACTAGATTAGTTTTAGGAAAAGATTGTGTTCGGGTAAAAAACGTTACTGTTACGTATGTTATGCAACTTAAGGATGTTACATAAGTTAAAATAAGTCAACAGGACACGAACTGTGGTCTTAGGGATGAAAGTCTCATGTGTTTGAACCCCTCCTCCTCCATATGCTGCCTTTCTTGCTTTTTATACCACGTCACCTGACCTCCTCCTTTGCTCCCACCATAATTACAACGGCCAGCAGAGGTCGCAGTCCAGCAATAAGGTTAAAAATGGGTCGTAATATCCTGCTGGCACAGACAACCTTTACTGCTGTGTTTCTCTGCAGGGCTGTAAGGAAAATGCTTTGCTTAACCCGTCTTAGCTGATGTCTTTCAGTGTTTTTTTTGTGCTGCAGCAAACTCTAACCCTGTACAAAAACTTTGACAGATGTCTTTTTGTGTGCACATATTTTCACTTAAATGTTCTTCTCAACTTGTGGCATTTACAGAAAAGCTAATCTTCTGAAGTCAGATCTGACTGTTCTGTTTGATCCTGCGTGTTCACAGATCACTAATGCCTTAAATTGGAAGGTATAGAGGTTGGCAAATGGTGCCAGTGCACAATAAATTTGGTGGGGGTTTCTAAAGTTGCAAATTAACTGTCTCGCATTCTTTTGCAGCCTCGTTTCTTTTTCTCATGCAATACTGAATTTGGACTTGCATTACTCGGTTTACTTGTGTTCATTGCATTCAGCAGTGCTCTCCTGTCCTGCTCTGCATGTGTCTTATGGGCCTTGCAGCATTATTCAGTGCCATTCTGTTACTTCCACAGCCACCTGCCCATTCCTGGCCTTGTGGCATCAACTTGGCTGCAGTATAAAGTATTTGCAAAATCTCTTTTATGGAAGTCATCTACTTACAGAGAATATTACCTCTTCGTCCCGATTTTATTTATTAAAGTTATATCATGTTCTTTACCCAATCTTTAATCTGCTCCTTGTGTAATTAATACCTGCCAATCTGCTAATTGTCGCCAAAGTTAAAACCAGTTGTAAAAAAGTAAACTAATATTTACTTAATAGCATAGCCCTTGACTACATGCATGTGGCAATGGACTTCACTGAGACAGCACTTGTATCTCAGTGATCGCTACCCACTCAAAGTCTTGACTAGCAATGGCTCACGAAATATTACAAAATCACAGAGGAGAAATGGGGAAAAATAAGTTTTTAAAATCTGTTATTATATATTGTCAAGCTGACATGTTGATAAATGGTCTCATGGTCTCATTTGTTGACAAAATGGATCCATAGTGTAACTTTCAAAGATGTAATTTTAGTAGCTGCTCCCTAATTTGCCTGTCTGTGACTCTGAAATCCAAACTCGCCCACAGCGGACAGCAGTTCAACAGCAGTGTTTTGTTTTGAAGGTTATTTGCCTGAGATGTCAAAGGAAATCAGATGTTTCCCACATCTCTCTGCCCTCTGTAGCCCTCTTTGGTATCGCCCCCCCACCCTCTCAATGCTTCACCCAACCTCCAACCCCACAGAGCTGGAAGGAGGTTTGTTGATGGATGTTGAAGGCTGCTCCGGTCCCACAGCAATTAACTCTTCTCCTGCAAGAAGCGGCCTGTCAGGTTGATGGAATCTCCCCACCACTGCTGCCTGTCACACAGTCCAGGAGGGGCTGCAGACAAATGCTTCATCTATGTGTTTGCTTTACCGTTTTGCCTACGGTCGAGAGCTGGCACAAGCAAAGAGCTACGAGGTGCATCGCAAGCCATCAACTTTTCTCCTCCCTCTCCACCTCAAGCCCATGTGTGGTGAGTGTTCCGGCTCAATATGGCTGCCGTGCATCACCCAGGTGAGTGATACACATCAGTGGTGGTGGTTGAGGCGAGGTTCCCTGAAGAGGATCATGATGAAGACTTTATAAATGTAATCAATTATTATATTATTATTATTATTATTATGAGTCAGTTTCCACAGTCAGTGGCTATGCAGCATAGCAAATTGTGTGTGATTACAGGGCTTCAAAGAAGGGAAGGGTTAAAGATCAGGAGCTACAGTCCTAAGAAATATTACTGCTTATATAAAACTGAGAACATCTTCCTATAGAAAACTGCTCAACTGACATTTCACCACTACTTGGTAGTTTTTTGTTGTATAGAATTAGTAATTTGGATTTTGCCATAGTGCAAAAACATGAATAATATTGACTTTCACATATGTGCCTTTGATGCTGTACTGCAGCAGGAATTCATCAAAGTATGCATAAACATGAAGAATAGGAAAGATAGAAGACAGGTTGTGATGGAGCAACACAATATTTGTGTCACTTATTTGCTTTTACTGAGGACATCATGTTTTCTGTTCCATTTGTTTTTCTGGTTGTTGTTTAACAGGATATCTCGAACACCCGGTAAAAGATTTCAACAGCATTTGGAGGACGTTTTGGCCATGGTTCAAGGAACAAGTGATTATTTGCAGATCTGGATCCAGACACAGATCAATTGTAATTATCCAGTAATAATTATTGTATGTAGCCAATCATTTGTTATAGGAGCTGGGAAAAAAATCCACATCTGGCACATGTATCCCATGATTGTTAGTATGTGTTTTGGTTGGAGCATTATCACCCCACATTTTAGGGTTGGTTCAAAAGCTGCAAGAGCTTTTGAAATGAACCAACCAACAGTTAGGAATTACTTTTTTTTAAACTGTGAGCTCCTGATACCTTTTCATTTTGTCAAAAAAATAAAATAGCTTTAGCCAAAGGAAAGTGGGAACAAATGCATAATAATCCCCATGGCCCTGTCAAGAATAATACTGTTTGAATATGCTGAATAGAACAGGTTTTCACAAATGCTCGTGATAAATTTAATCTATATCCATATAAAGTAGAGGATATGAGACCTTCTGTCCTCTGTCCACCCCTTTAAGAGGCTTACGGTTCAATTCAGTTTGGCCAGCAGAGTGGATTTGGTATGATATCAACGCTGTGGGTCAATGTAGTTGGCTTGTACCAAGGAAAGGGGAATATATCCAGCCAGGTGTGAAATCGATTGGGCGTCCCGACAACCTGTGTCAACATCCCCTCTTCGACTTCTGCTCCACTCTCAAATTTTACCTTCTCTCTGAAATTCAAAACCTCTTCAAATCAGCAGAGCTTCGTTGATCAGCTGTTTTACAAATCAAAACGCCATTCTCTTCCCCAGCCATTTCGAACAACAGCACGCAACCCTTCACCTCAAGGCGGCATCAGTTTTGCCAGTCACACCCCGGCACTTGTTGCTCATCTCGATGAGGTGTGTACTTTGAAGTGTGTAGCCCAAGGCTGAGTTAACTGGCAGTAGAGCAATCACAGGTGCCGAAAGCAGACAGTGGATAAAGCCAACCTGCATTTTTTTTAATCAAATATAAATAAAAAGTGCTGGTAGTCATCCTGTCTTTGCACAGATCTTGCCGTATTACTGCCATATTAGGTTCACTGTATTTTTGTTTCTTCTTCTCTCTGACATCGGTGACCCATTTCTCTGATATGGCTTTGTGCTATAGCCACTAAATCCCCTTGAGAGCCACAATCTAGCTTACTGCACTGCCAAATATATTGCACAGCCAAAACATACACAGCAGCACATGACCCACAACATTCCAGATATCATTGAAAATCCACTTTGTGGCATGTACACACAGGTTCACAGACTAATTATCACTCCTGTCAACCTTCAGCATCTCTAACTCGACATAGTAAAGGTAAAATGTCTAATGGTTACTCTGTGATATAATAATCTTATTACCAAACTATGTGTTGGAGTACTTTATAATGTTTTGGGGCTATCAGGTTGAATGCAACTAATGTTCAGCTGGACAACAACAACCTCAAATTGAGATGGCATAGAAATCTGTGCATGACACTTATTATTCTTTGAAGGTGTCAACAGATTTTAGATTCCTTTCCCACCGACCACTTTTACCTCATCTTACCTCCACCCTCACATGCAAGGCACAGCACCATCGGAGACGTCTGTAGGTCCTGCTTCCTTGTATTAGCAGGCCCAGAGGGTAGGTAAGCCACTTAACCTGTCATCTCAAATTGTGTGCACAACGGCAGATAGGTGGCTCGGCTCTTCCCTCATGCAGGACAGAGCGAAGCACTCAGACTGCGTCGGAGCAGTGGAGGCTGCAGCGGAGTGAGGGCCATGGGGCTGTTCAGATGTTTACGGGTCAGGTGGGGATGCACAAGCGTGTGGTTGAGATGAGTGGAGGGGAGATGAGACTGATGGTTGGTACCAAAAAGACTATGGTTATTGTGGTATATGGGTCGGCTCTGAGGGTGTGCACATGTGGGAAATGTCAGGAGCTATTTCATGAAGGGATGACATCTAAATTTTCCCTCTGTGTCCCCTGAAATGTGCAGCAGAGCAGAATATTTTGCAGTTTGGCTTGTTTAAGCCAATGTGATACATCTGACAGCATGGTAAAATGTTATGTTCTTCTTAAGCCATGCTCATTTACAACAATACCCTTCTTTGCTCATATCCAGTTGCACGCACATAACCAGCTTTTGGGTACTGAGCAGCTCTGTTGCTCATATATGAAATGCTTTGTCACATGATAATATCATCACTGTGACTACAATCAAAGCAGGCATGTAGTTCACCGTGATGGATTGTCTGACTCGATAAAGTGTCGAGCGTGTGAGTTGATGTTCATCTGTATTGAAATTAACTGAAACCAGTGGCTGCATGCAGGGCTGGAAAACACATTCAGAATTCTGAAACATTACAGACCAGCATGCTTGGAGCAAGTATAGATTGTGTAATGTTTAAGATTTAAGAGCAAAGTCCCTTGAATGTGTAGTAAATGGACTGAAATGTTTATTTCCAGGTACGTCTCAGTCACACTTGCAAAAAACACACCACAGCCTCTTTTCCTGACGCTGGCTGACGCTGCTACAAACCGTGCGTGGCTGTGTTATCTTCCCATGCACTCCCCCTGTAAAACTTGCGTCTTCCTCCAAGGTTACATTGAAGCATCTGTTATGTGTCGTGATTGAGGTAAAGGATCGGTGTTTCCCTCGTCTCTGCAGTGCTGTGAAGTGACTGTGAAGTGACACATAAGCAGTCATTCCATACGCTCTAAATTATTCACCCGTGCACTGTAGCGCTCTCCTCTTTCAATCACATTGAGGAATGAGGATATATATGACTTTGGGTTTTTTTGATTGAAGGAAAGTAAAAGAGGAATCCCAAAACATGTTCCATTACACTCGGATTTATCAGAATCAGCACTTTCCATCACCTGGATTTAAAGAAGTTATCTTGTGAGACATTACAGGCTTCATGAGTCTGGGACATTTTGATATTTACTGCCTCTTGTCAATGGGCTATTCCACTCATTATTCATACTCTTATTCTTATGTCAGCCCTCTGAACCTCTCAATTCCCCTCTCTCCTGTCGCTGCCTTTCGTTCTGTGGCTTTACAACTTAACTTGACATATCTATTTATTGATCCGGTGTGCCGGACAGAGCAGTTTGAAGTGGCGTTCCGTCTGACTATCGACTACCCTCGTCCTCCACCCACCCTCTTGCTCCTCCCATGTCAGCTCCTCCACACCCGTACTTGACAGGCTCACTTACCCTCCTTCCGCCATTCCGCTCTCCTTCCCTTCACTCTGCCAGTCTTATCTGCATGGCTGAGGAGGTGAAAGGGGGGCACTATGCGTCGTCCAATCAGATGAGTAAACACCCACAGTCCTTCACTGTGGTAAAAATCAATAGCCAACAGGCTGTATAATAGACATGCCCATCTAAAGCTGGGCACAAGATTAGCAGCATTAAGTAGATGTTGCCAGACACATCCTGGACACGTACAAAAGAAAAGGATTAGAGGGTCACTTTCCGAAGATAGAATCTGATATGTTGTTGTTTTTTAGCATTTTTTTTAACCAAAAATTCATTTGATATAGGGCATTAAATTTTAATCTATCTAGATGTTTACTACTCCTTCTCTCTTTGTTATTATTCAGTCTGAAATCACCTCTTAAGTATCTCCACAATTGCTAAAAATACCCATTAGCGCACTCTTTATTACAGACAGCATCTGTCTTAAAGCAGCACATCTAATGCGTTTGGGCAGACGCCCTTTCCTAATTACAAAATGTAATTATGTTGGAAGTCGGTTTTTCTGGAGTTCATGCGCACGCTTATTAAAGGAGCATGACTTTCATTTTTCTATATTTCTCAAAACAACCTTCTATTTAATTACTGCCGTGCTGCTAGTCCTCAACTTCAGATTGTTATCAAACTTTTTTTTTTATTGCTTGGCATGACAAATGAGTGGGCTCGGTAAAACTCGTTAAATACAGATTAATATCAGGGACAATATTTCCGTAATATCGCACATACTCTGATTCTTAAGTTTTAGCTTACTTTAAAAATAAGATCTGCTAAAGGTTAGAAAAAAGGACCCTGAAGTGTAGCAACTGCAGCACACGGCCACAGACCCTGCACTGGTCATATACTGCATCCCATGGTTAACAGTATATTACCCTTGGACCATGTTTGCTTTTTACAATATTGACATTGTGTCCAGGTGCTTCAAGTCATTTCCCCCTCTGTAGCTGCCAGGCCTTAACTCACACCTTAGGGCTGGATAAGGCCTCTTTGCTCCACTGCACTTCATAACAACATATAGACACAACCAGTGTGTGTGTGTGTGTGTGTGTGTGTGTGTGTGTGTGTGTGTGTGTGTGTACATCTGCTGTACACAAAGGCCCACTCTAAGCTTATAGCAATCTGTGGGCATTCTTTTAAGCTTCCCTGGCTGCAGTGGAAGCACGGATGCTGTACATCAGGTGAGGGAGGAGAGCTTTTAATAGAAGCCGTTTGGCCTGAAGCTGTGCTCTGTGTTCCAACATGTCGGTGCTAGAGTGAGGCGCTCTCCCTGAGGTCTCTGCTTTGTCCAGTTCAGATTTAGAAATCAGTTCTACAAACTTTTTTTATGTATGCAAGAGTAAACACTAAGAAGAATTCTATTCAAATTAGTGGTGATGTTGTGGTGTATGTAACTGTCATATAAACTGTTGAGGCAGCTGGTAGTCTTAAACTCAATCATCACCATCAGTGGTGTTGTTAGTGACAGTATCTGTCAAAGCTGAGACTTCATTTACTGTGAAACCAATTGTTACTTGTTGCAAAGAGGATGCTGCCACCCCTCCCTGGTGTGTGCCGAAGGTGAGGGAAATACTGCCAACCGCCCCTTTGTTTTTGTGCCGCAACAACAATCCAACCTGACCCGGTGGATCACAGTGCACAGCACAGAGACTGCCTCTTTCTCCAGCTTTTGTTTATTGTTAATAGACTTTCACATTTAATCATGAGAGCATTTACAGTTTAACCGAATTGATGTTGTGGACCATCTGTTGTAGAGACTGAATGATAAATGTGTGAAATTGTATAATCTTCATAAACCGTTGGCCATTCAGATCGAGCACAATATGCACAGTATTCATATGCATTCAGTTCATGCATATGGACAATGGACAATGCAATTTCATTGATCTAATATGAAATCTAGATTTTTATGATTCAGGAAGTTAGCACTTTTGAAGGAGGAGCAGCAGTTGTGTCTGTTTGTGTTCATCGTTGCTCTTTCCACATCAGCCACTCTCTCACCTATTCTTTCCTGCAGTCATAGTTTAACCAACGTAAGCATGATTTCGAACAAGCCTGTGAAGGAAGCCAAATCTAATGTAAAAAATTATGGTATGTAACAATGCATGCTTCTGACTTCAAAGTATTCAGCCCAGACTTGTGCAGTATTGACATATATCTTATAAGACAGTATCTATAGGCCAGAGCAGAGAGCCTTAATGCTACTTAGAGTGGCTCAAGCCTACATGAAGCAGTGAGCAAGATAGCTATTTTTCATGTGGAGGTGGATATTATGTGTTGCTTGTCAACATAATTACATATATATCATAATGTGTGAGCCAACAGTGATTACAATTAGACACTCTCCTGATTGCTTTGCAGGCGCCAGCATTTTAAGCTCAGGTCAGCAACTGGAATCAGACAGAAGACATACAAACACTCATTAACGTCTCTTTTGTCATGCACCAGATTTAAGTTAACAAAAGCCCACGTCACCTTCCCATAATTACATTGTTATATGGGCGGGTGTAATTTCCCAGATAGTAGTTACTTGTGATCGTTGTTGCAGCGCCGGCACACATTGTGAGCGCTCTCGCCACACCTCGTATCAGTGTGAAAAGGACTACCCATGGTGCTTCTCTTTGTCTTCAAAGAGAAGTGTGTGTGTGACTGAAATAACTGTATGAGAGAAAAACAAAAAAAACGTCACGTTTTACTTCACATGTGTTTGCTAAAACGTGGCTCTGTCCCCCAGAGGCCGAAAGATTGTGTGAACGTCTTGCTGCACATTATTTTTTTATTTTCCAGCTGCAATTTTTTTTGTCAAAGAAAAGGCTCTGAAGAAACCCATCAGACCCTACCCACCCTGCACAAAACAGCACACTATGAAGTTAGCAACTCGCTTGTAAGCATTTAGCTGCTAGATAACCAGATATTTCACTCAGCAGCTGGTGAAAAACTCCTGAAAAGAACAACGGGAGGGGTGAATATTGGACTTTCATTTGCGATGTGAGCAGAATCATGACCCAGAACGAATGCCAGTACTGCTGCATGACTGCTGGATGTGTAAATCTGGTTGTTAACGTGTTCACCATAACAGCTAAACTAGCTGTTTACATATTAATGTTGTGTTTAAGGCTTATACTGCTGCCTCCAAGTGGCAATCAAGTGTTCTAATAAATGTACATTTTACCTCTGTCGCACCAAACTGAAAAACATTTCACATTAAGAAACATGTTTAGTGTTAGAGTCTTTCTAAAATGTTAGTAAATGTGCCAATATGAGCACATTTATTTTGATATAGTTCGGTCGTTTGCTGCAAATGAATTGAATTATCTTTACGATGAATCGGAATCAGAAAAACTTCACAAAGACACAAAGCGATCGGAATTTGTGTTTGATGTTGCTCGTGCTGGAACACAGAGAAAGAAAATGGACATGCAGCAGAAATTGCTTTAAAAAAATCCATATCTACTCATGCATTTAGACATAGAGTCACTGTTAGCAGTAAGTGTTAAGAGTACTAATTCCTTTAAAGCTTGATTAAGCCTTTGCTTCAGGATTGTCACTTCAGAGCATGTTTGGAACCAGTTTAACCACATTGAAACACGAGAATGGAATTTCTCCAAAATGACATTTAACATTTCTGACAGCTCAACAAATTTTAGAAGGTCACACAAAATAAGCTTAGTGAAGTTATGGCACCGTGATTTAAAATAAACTGAAAACAAAAAAATGAAGAAGCACAGTTAATTCAAGCTGCAGTGGTTCTTAGGCCAAGTGGGTATATCTTCAACTCTATGAAATGAGCACAATTTTCCAGGCACTTCTGCCATAACATGAGAAGATTCTATTTTGCCCTTTGTGTCCTGTGACAACGAGAACATTGTTTTGAACGAGCACTGAAACCAGCAGCCTCTCTTCAAGCTGTACTAGAGAAATTAGGTGACACGCTGGCCTTGTTTAACCGTGCTCTCCTGGTTGGTCGTTTAGTATTCCATCCATTATCACCACACCAAAGGAGCTGGACACTCCTCTGCAAATGTAAAACATCCTGATTCAAATGTCAAATTTTAATATTTCCGCCTGTATCTGATGAACAAGCTGCTTTATTGCTTCTGTAATCGTCCACTCAGGAGTTGAGAAATTAATTTTTCTACATTCTACTGCTGCCTGTTCTTACAAAGGTCAGGCTGATAGGGTTTTATTTGTTGCAGACTGTTCAGATGGGACTGAAGTATGATCCTCTTGATTAGTCTCATAATTCTGTTATCAGCACTCCTAAAGGTTGCGTGGAAGCTGCTTTAAACCTGCACCTGTTTGCCTGAGTTCGTCCTCAACACAAAAATGACAGCGTTAAGTTGTTTGCAAGTAAGCTATTATGACCTGTGTGTACGTTTATTATTCGTGGCGACCTCTAGTGGCTGTAGTAGTAATGGCAGGAACAGAGGGGGAAGTTAGGTGGCATAGTATAAAGAGCAAGAGAGTCCAAATGTGGAGGATGGCAGGAAGCCGCTGAGTTACTTCATGTACATATCAGAAACATACTTATTTCAGCCTGTGATCTTATTCGAACAAAGTAATTAAATCCTGAAACAACTGTGGCTGTTTCACAATGTTAACAATGTGAGATGAAGGTTGGGTACGATGCAGATCTGCCTTCGTCATACCAGCTTGTTGCTTGTACCAGTGGTGATTTGTGTTGTTTTGGAAGTCATTGGAAAGTGGCCTATTCAGTCATTTAGGTATGAGGATGAGGAAGTTCACTGACACTGCTCTTGACTGACAGATTCTCTAAACCTGTTTTTTTTTTTTTTGTTATGTATTTTATACCAAGAAGATTTGAATGGAAGGAAGGGATAACTCACAGTCTGTAAAAAAGAGACATTTTTGGCTGTTAGGAACCCTGCATTTTTGCTCAATTAGACCACTGAAATTCCCTTTTCATACGTGCGACTTAGTCATATTTAAATTCTCTTCCACTTGTTAAAATCCCACCAGCCAGGCTTTCACCTGAGAACAGATGTTTCCATTCTTCTGACAAGAAATTCCGGCTGTCTCCACAACCAAACTGCTGCAACTGTTTGGCAGCTATGCCTCTAAACTCTGGAATATATTATCTAAAAGTGAAGAATCTGGAGATGTTTGTAACCTTGATTAATTCTAAACTTTACAACTTGCCCTTATAATTATTTGAATTTGTGTTGTGGTTTGACTCTATTCATTTTACCATCCATTCCCTCATTTTACAACACTGAGTTTATAGCCTTATCTTTTCCCTTTAAGCGTTTAGCCTTTATATCATCCTGTGTTATATTATATTGTAATATCATATTTGTACTTTAAAGACTTTTATTTTCTGGGTGGGTTTAGGAGATGAGGATGGGTTTGAAACCGTTTCTTCTCTCTCTGTTTTAGTTTGCATGTTGTCCCTGTGTCTGTCTGGGTTTCCTCCGGGTTCTCCCGTTTCCTCCCGCAGTCCAAAGACATGCAGGTTCGGTTAATCATAGACTCCAATTTGTCTGTGTGTGAATGGTTGTTTGCCTGTACTGTATATTTTAATCCTGTGATAGATAGACTGTCAAGGTGCCTTGTATAGATAATACATATTGGATGGAATTAAACTCCAAAATCTTTGTTTGTCCTCAGATATATCTTTAATCTTATCCTATGTAGTGTTTTCAGTACAGTTGTATTCCTTTGAGGTCACAGATGAACTATTTCAGCAAATATAAAAACTGTTAAACGGATTTCCATTAAGCTGGTGCATTGTGCTGTTGTTCTAAAGACATTATGCCTTCTCTTTACATTTCCTTAGTTCTTGCAGAATGTTAATGTTCACAAGGTCAATAATATCTTCAGTGCAGTTAGCTGTTATCCAGAGAAGTCTGTGCCAGTGTAAGCAGCATGTATGTGCAGGTACATAAATGCAGAAAAAAAATGAATGCAAATTAAATACACTAAAACTGACGAAGATCAAATACTTAATTGAGGACCTGTGTAAATTTGTGTCTGACTAACATCCACCAGGTCTTCAGTGGCAGCAGCAGAAAGGATGGTTAGAGAGCTCCAACTGCCTTGCTAGAACTACAATCTTGAGTTGCATCAACCTTTTTCCCTCCAATGGGGCTCTTGATAACTATTCTGCTGAGATACTGACACAAAGGCCCAGTGTTTAGCTGTGTCCCCAATCCACTATTCAGAAGAAGGTAGTACAGCAACACCCCACTCCTGAGACCATTCTGAATGACTGTTACCACACTTAAAATCAGCCAAGATAACACTCCACCTAGCCTCGCTATGCAGAAGGTGGTGAGGAACCCTTCTGACACAGGGCTGGTGCCAGAGCACTACACTGTCAAAAGCACAGTCTCTCACACTCACAGCTCTTTCACCGGTGCCGAGCACGGACCTGGGGACCCACCTGACACACAGACACAACAGAACAACAAATAACGCAACTAGACCTCCCACTCCTGCTCTGAACTTTCAAAACAAGAATTCAGGTGTTTCGAGGCAAGCTGACACGCTCATTCTCAACACAGTAATATGGCAGGAAATTCAGTTATTAGGACAGAAGAGAAGGTTTGGGGTAGGTGAAGCAGGAATGATGCGCCTTTAGATGGGAAAATCTTGATGAGAGTCTGCTACTGCTGTGCCCACAGGAGGACAGGACATTGTGTGCCATCACAATGTGTGCAAGCAGGCAGAACCAAACAAAAGGCAGAATAGCTAAAGAGGGGGAGTAATCACACAGTTTAACAGCAGACCTGTGTCACAGGTGTTTGCAGTTCTAAATGTATGCCTCAGTGTTAAACTCTAGGTAAAGACAGCATCAGTGAGGCTCAGCTCAAGTGCTTTAAGCTGAGTTGTAATTGAATAACCAATAATATAAAATAGATAAATAGCCATTATTTTAGAGTCAGACAAATTTAATTTCAAATCAATCAATCAATCAATCAAAATTTATTTATACAGCACTTTACAACACTCAAGGTGACCAAAGTGCTTTCCAGTTAAAAGCAAACTAAAATTAGAAATGAAAACAGATTAAAAGATAGCAACAATAGAACACATATCAGGGAAATAAAAAAAGAGATTAAATGCAAATAAAATAAGATAGAATAAAATAAGATATGATAAAATAAAATCAAATAAATTGTCACCACATTACTGTGTATTAAAAGCCAGTCTAAAAAGATATGTTTTTCAGCCGAGTTTTGAAGAGGCCAAAGTCTGTGATGGTGCGCATGTCAGGGGGTAGTTTGTTCCAGAGTCTGGGCCCAGCGACGGAAAAGGCTCGATCCCCCCAGTGTTTATACCTGGCCCTTGGGACTTCCAGTAATAACTGATTTGTGGACCTTAGCGCCCTGTTTGGGTTTCGGACAGAGAGAAGTTCTGTCAAATAAGTAGGAGCTAGGCCATTGAGGGCTTTAAAAACAAAAAGTAAAATTTTAAAATCTATCCTAAACGATACTGGAAGCCAGTGGAGGGAAAAGAGGACTGGGGTGATGTGCTGACGCCTTGAAGTGTTCGTCAGGAAACGAGCTGCTGCATTTTGCACCAGCTGGAGGCGGCTCAGGGCAGACTGGGAAACACCAAAAGCATTACAGTAGTCTATTCGTGAGCTGATAAAAGCGTGAATAGTCCTTTCAAGGTCGGTGCGATTTAAAAAAGGCTTTACTTTAGATAAAGTACGTAATTGATAAAAACTCGCTCTAACCACGTTATCAATCTGTTTGACGAATGAGAAACTACTGTCAAAAATAACCCCAAGATTCTTTACAAATGGTTTTAGCTTCAAAAACATAGAGTCCGAATCTGCAAAAACATTGTCACCAAATAGAATGAACTCGGTCTTGTCCTTGTTCAAATGAAGGAAATTGCTCTCCAGCCATGACTTGATGTCTCTGATGCAGTCTGTGAGGGACTGAAGAGCAACACTTTTGGTTGGGAACACTGGTAAATACAGCTGGAGATCATCAGCGTAGCAGTGAAATGCTAAATTATGTCTCGCTATAATTGACCCCAGCGGCAACATATACAGTGAAAAAAGTGAAGGTCCCAAAATAGAGCCCTGGGGAACTCCACAAAACAAAGAGGCAACAGAGGAGGACAGGTCACCAATCATTACAGAAAAGGTCCTGTTGTGTAGGTAGGACTCAAACCACTTGAGTGCAGTACCACGGATACCAACATAATTATTTAAGCGGGACAAGAGAATGGAATGGTCTACTGTATCAAATGCTGCCGTTAAGTCAAGCAGCACAAGGACAACTGGACGTTTAGCATCAACAGACACAGCTATGTCATTGTGAACTTTAAGCAGCGCAGACTCTGTGCTATGCCGTGATCTGAACCCAGACTGGAATTTTTCCAGGATAAAATTATTTTCTAAAAATGCCTGTAACTGGATAAAAACAATTTTCTCGAGGACTTTTGAGATAAAAGGCAAGTTAGAAACAGGTCTAAAATGAGATAAAACATTAGCATCAAGATGTGGTTTTTTAAGAAGTGGCCTCACAACAGCATGTTTAAAAGAAGCCGGAACACATCCTGAGCTAAGGCAAGTGTTCATTAAAACCAAGAGGACAGGCCCAACAGTAGAGAACACCTCTTTAAGCAGTTTTGTTGGGAAAACATCCAAAGGGCAATTTGTTGTTTTCACATGTTTCACTACATCAGCAAGGGATGAGAGGGAGATGGGCTCAAAGTGGTCAAATACTGAAGAGTGTGGGGTTGTAGCAGACTGGTCTGGTCTGATGCTGCCGCTGCTTAGTGCTCTCACAGACATCACTTTGTCAACGAAAAAGTGTAAGAAGTCCTCACATGTAGAAACAGTGGCGTCAGGCAGAGGACTAGAGTGGGGGCTCACAACAGAATTAATGGTACTAAACAACACACGGGGGCAGTGTCTATTAGACGAGATAATGTCAGACAGATATTGTGATTTAGCCTCCTTCACAGTCCTCTGATACTGAGCGAGACTGTCCCTCAGTATCTCCAGCGATACATGTAGCCTGTCTTTCTTTCTTCTCAAATGTGTTTGTCTGAATTTGGATGTCCGAATCAAATAATGGAAGCAGGAAAGTAAGGTTTTTTTAAACACATTAGCTACTGAGCACTGAGGTTGGTCACCTCTGGGTTCGAGGGATGGCTGCAAGCGAAAAGTAAAGAAGGTGTGACCAAAGCTGCACAGAAAATACGAGATGTGAAAAAGTCACAGGTAAGAATGTGAGAGGGAAAGAGAGACAGCAAATAGAAGTTAACTCTCCATTTGTGATAGAGTGCCAAGTAGTCTGCACTGGAAAGACAGTTTCAATAATATAATGTGTCAGGATGCAGAGCTGTTCTCTACTCTTGTTGGATGAGGATGTTCAAGACTTCAAAGCAATCAGAGAAATTTATTTCTCTCACAATTTCAAGAATATCACAGGTTATGTCTAAAATGTCAATATTTAATACGGTCCAATAATTAAATATTTTTGTTGATCCAATTATTTGAATTTTAGTCCTTTTTCTAAAGGAATCATTTGACATCAAAGCACACAACTACAATGATTGAGTCAAGGCTCCAATAACTAACAATATTTACAAAAAAACCCAACAGTAATTACAGTTTTCTGCAAATGCCAAAATATTTTGGCAATGATCTAAACAAAGACAATTTGTCTGTTAATATTCTATGACGTCACCTTTACAACACACCTACTACCTGTGAGTTACATTGTGTGTGGATGAGTGGTTGTGTGAGTGTGTGTCAGAACCAAGTATAAACCCACCATGACATCGCTCCACCATAAACTCATTAGCAAATATTCACTGAGGTAATAAATTATGTGAGAAGTAGGCTCATTATCTCATATGCTTTCATGCTCTCAGACTTCTTTTTGCAACCAGTGGAGCCGCCCTCTGCTGGTCATTAGAATGAATGCAGCTTTAAGGATCTTCACTTTTTCCGCCTCAGAAGCTCTGTCCACTATTTATACTGTCTTTGGTTAGAACTGTCAGAAAGCCTGAGTCAACTGTCAGACTTCAAGATGTTTCCAGCAACACGACTTTGCAAGTAAGTACCCACATGAGTTGACGAATGCCTCCCAACTTGCAAACCAGAGATTGCATTGTAAGGCAGAGCCTGATACATCGGCCTAACGCAGTGCATTTTAAAGAACAGAAATCTGAGCGCACTTGGTAAGTGTACCTCCTGCATAGCCCCCTAGAGCTGAGCTTGTCAGCCAGGTTTGAAATTAAACCAACCATCAACCATCACCCATCAACCCATCAACCCATCAACCCATCATGATGCACAATGAACAATGATGGCAAGATGTGAAAATTAATTTCACAAACACTCTTTCCCATCAGCCACCCTAGGGCACTTCGTGAGCAACTTCCAACCAACAATAAGACAGGATCATCCTGGTTTGTGAGCCACAGATAGACACATTGCCTGTCAGCACCCAATTAGAGCCGAAGGGGGCAAATTAACACGAAAGCCAAGAAACTCCAATTAACACTGACACATTGATTTGGTGGCAGGCTCATCATTGTATTAAAATTAGAATTAATCAACACGGCAGAGGGTGCCAAGTCTCAAAGGTCTGGCTGCAAAAGTGCCACAGCTTATGGGAAGCCAATGTGGGGTGTACG
This sequence comes from Chelmon rostratus, assembly GCF_017976325.1. NCBI lineage: Eukaryota > Metazoa > Chordata > Actinopteri > Chaetodontiformes > Chaetodontidae > Chelmon > Chelmon rostratus. The sequence continues at coordinate 13,628,392 of NC_055661.1, forward strand.
CTGGAAATTTGCATCTGTCAAAAAACTTGATGTAATACATTTATCCATTAATTCTGCAGAGAAAACAATAAGCACAAGTTCTAAATGTTAATTAAGAAAAACATTTTTGCACGTGTCTCTGCCACACAAACTTCATAATCCATATATTCACTTGCAAATGATTAGTAAATTCAAATCTCTGTCAAGGACATGCCGTTTCCTACGGGCGTATTATTTAAAAGAGAGAGCTGGTTAGAGATGAGCTCAATGGCTGCTTCGCCAGCAAAGCCTTGAATGAGCTGAATATAGTCTACGGCTGTCAGCTCGTAAGTAAGAATAGCACCTGAAGGTTGGGCTGCTGTGCGGGCTGTCTTAATGCTTTCTGGTAGAGCAAGAGGAGAACAGCTGTTAAAAGGCGCATATGAGTCTCCACACACTGTTCTCATCTTAACTAAATTCAAAGAAAATATCTGGCTCACAGCGCTGTTATAGTGGACAGATCACTTCCCTCGCCATGCAGCCTTCATCCCTTCTCTCTTCCCTCTTTCTTTATCCGTGCATTCTCTCATCTGCTTTCTTCTTTTCTTGTTATTCTCAGTTGGTATTTCAACCTCTTTCTCTCGCGTTCATGTCAACATGTTCCCTCCCTCTCTCATTTCCTTCAACCGTTTTCTCTCTTTCCCCTTGCCTCCCTGGTTTTGTCATTTTCTGCCAACCCCCACCCCTCTCATTCTCTCTATGTCTGCCAGTCTGTGGGCTTGCCCCGCAGTGCTATAGATGTTGGCAGTGGAACACATTAACACATCAAACTTTGACTCGATTCATGTGCTCGGCCTTGGCTCGCTGCCTCGCTCTCCAGATATCTCGTGCTACCTGCCAGGTGGTGCACCACAAAGTGGAGGGAGCAGTGGATGCTGGGAGTTTACCAGATAAACTCAAACGGCATCTAAAGCAGCTAGCCTTGAGTCAAGTTCAAATGATATGTTGCTTTTTTGGATTGGTGGGCAGCGTGATGGTAATAATAGACAATATGACCTAGAAATGTGTTTGAATGTGCTCCGGTAACATTAGTGCATGATAACTTTCTTTCCTGGGTTGACTCACTTCTTACAGATTTGTTCCAGGCCAGCTTGCAAAAGAAATTTATGACCATTCCCAGAATAACAATCCTATAATAACAAATCCTGGATGTTTTTCTGATTCATCTATCCACCCCTCCAAATATGGACTTTACTGCTCTTTATACTACAACACCTGACTTCCCCCTTTGCTTTCGTCTTGATTACTATGGCCACTAGACATCATTGCCTAACAATAAACGTAAATATGGGTTGTAATAAGCTACTTGCACAGATGACCTGTACAGGCAGTTTTCTGGTGAGGACTGCCTGCAAATTAGGGCATTTCTTGTATAACTTGACAGACTGGCCCGACAGAAAGAATGAGGCTGTTAGCCCAAGGCTTCAAACAACAGCATAAATACAGTAATAAAGTGTTTCACTGATCAAAGTAGAATTATTTTAGTGGACCGCATCAAAAGGGAATAAGTAATATTGATGATGTGTGCCTTTCAAAGGAGCTGAGCTGGTGAACAGTAATATTGAAGTGGCCATGGGTTTATGAGCCAACAGCAGGGGTCTGCATCCAAGTGAGTTAGACGAAGAGATAGACAGGCCTGATAACAATGCTGGGAATGTCATTAAAGTTCTGATTGTTTATTTTATAGAGTGCTGCTGAGTGTGATGTATTCTAGCTGCCATGTCCAGACTGATAATTTGACTGTGATTGTTTTGAACCATCACATCCTTTCTGATGTGGATACTCACTGTGCCAATATTCTTCTATATTTTTCAAACGAACTGCATGTGCAAAATGCACTCGCAGTTTTAAAGAAGGCTTTTCTCAAAAAAAAAAAAAAAACTAGACATGGAGTGTTATAGGACTGAGTCAATCGCCTTTTCAGCGAGTGAAACTGGTATGAAACTTAGGTCATATGATAACAAATGGTTGTGGGTGATCGGGTTTGTAACCCGTTCCCAGTTGATGTTGTTACTGGTTTTGGTCTCATTTTCACAGCCTCTGGTGGTTTTGGCTTCTGGTTTTCTACTGAGACAGAAAAAAGACAGAATCAGTCATTTCAGCGAGAGTAAAGTTCAAGTGACAAAGCTCTGTGGTGGCTGCAGCTATTACGACTGAAGCAAAGAAGGAATTGAGATGACTTTATTATAGGGTGACAACAAAGTTCACCTAATGCAGTACTTTTATTTTAACCGAGACCACAATCTCTACCTAAACCTAATCAGGTTGCTCTTGTGCCTAAACCTAACCAAACCTTACCCATAATGTTGTTGCATCATAAAGAGTTATTTTTGAACGGTTTTGGGAGGCAGGGACAGATGGTGTCCTCCTGCAGTGGGCATGGACCAGTGACATTTTTTGTCATCTTATCCAGAGGACTTGTTGCTCTTTCAGCCTTTTATTCAGGGTCCTTGCTGTTTCACCACTGCAGTATTCCCACAGCTGTTGTAAGTGATGTCATTCAGGTCTTCCATGCTGGTGGGTCCTGCCTTTAGGGTGTACAAGCAGAGCTCTTAGGGTGTTGAACTGTTGGTGGTTGGTTTTGACTCCTTGTGCCCTGATGTTTCAGCAGCTCAGCCACATAAGGGTGAGCTGGTGGTCCCCATTTAGTCATATTTGTCTGTTTTGCTCTTAAGTTGTTATCGTTGTATTCCACCATCCTCCAATAGGTAGTAGAAAAGCAGGAATTGGTTTGAATTAAAATGACACAAATACAAATTATTACTTTAATGACATGACAAACACACACACTTGTCAAACAGGGAGGAAACTACACAAACACATTCACTGCTGTAAGGTTCACTGGAGTGTCATTAGGAGAGTTAATATAAAACACAGGCAGATGATAGAAAACATTTAAAGAAAACAATTAAATCTGTGGGATTAATTGAGTCCAGGTGGGAGCAGAGTCCTCTCTGGACAGTATTAGTCTTACTAAGGGACTCCAGTGACAGAGTATTTCGTCCCATCTGAAGTGAGCAAGTAAAGGATTCTTTCCGGAGCTAACCCAAGTAAAAAAAGGAAAACCTCAGCCTGGATTGTTTCATTGTATTATGAATTAACACTGCACAGATAGACATCTGGTGTTTCACACAATTAGCCAAGTGACTAGTACTCCCAGCATCTGGATTTGGAGCCACGAAAACAGTAAAGATGAGCATCGCTGTTTAGGTGTGATTAGATGATTGATTATCCTTGTGGGTATATTTGCTGTTGTAAAAGTGAGAAGATTCAGCAGGGGAAAACACAAATATGAAGCACAAAAGCCCAAACTGAATAACATGGAATATGTAAAAGAAATGGTTCATTTCACGGAAAACTGATCTGTTAATGTCTTCCACTCTAATAAAGTTTATATTCGGCTGTTTGAGTGATCCAAGAATGGAAACTCATTCAACAACTGCACTCACTCTCAGTCTAAATATGAGTATTAAAAAACAATTAAGTGTGCAAATGCTCATAACAAAATGTAAATCCATCAGAAACAACTAACGATTTCAAGCTATTCGCCCGTGAAGAGCTGCCCTGCGTCTCGAGAAGGAAGGGGCTTTGTCAGCGTGGCTGAACTCGCAGTGACCTGGCTCCTTCAGGTGAGCTGTTTGACTTTGCCAGCTGCCAGGTCGTTCCCCATGGGCCCCAATAAATATTCTGAGGTGTTTCATGTTGCCTGGTGGGAAAGCAGCCTTTCTTCCCACTGACTCTGGGCTTTGAGGTAACCATAGCAGCCTGCAGAGGTTCCAAACGACCTCACTCATACATTGAATCCTTTTTTATCCCCTTTCAATCAATTCTCCATGCAGTGGTGACATTATTTTATGGATTGATCAAGGCACCTGTACAGCCTGGACTGACTGTGATCCGGCATCAGCACCCTTTGGTTTTCCATTTGACTACGAAACAAGTGTGGTCTGTTAGCGCAGGAGAACAGCATGCAGAGAGCAGCATGTAACCCTAAAAACACCGTCTGAAAATGAATCAGTGCCAAATTGTGTTTGGATGCCGGAGTGGCATGCTTCCATTATACCAAAGCGAAATGCAGCAAACCATAATCGAAGCTAGCAACTGCAGGGAATAAGCAGAGGAAAACACATCTCAGAGGGACACCCTGACATTTGGTTCAGTTTTCTTCTGAGCAAGAACACAATCAAAACCTCTCCCCCTTAAAGGGTTTGATAAGTTTGTGTTACTTACATGTATCACTTACAATAATCATTTAATGCTGAAGGTGTCACTTCTTCATGCTCATTCATTCCCCGGACTTTGACTGTCAGTAACCTCTTCCCGGTTCGTAAGTATGACACATTTTTAAACCATTAAAAAAAAACAAAAAAACATCTTCATTCCGAGAATGCTGACTTTAATTGGCTTCTATACACGAAGGACTCTTCTGGGTGACTAATCCACAATAATGTGCAATGAGCCAGGGGGCAAAAGGTTTTAGTATCTTGCTGTCAAATGCATGGCTCTTACATGTATTGACATGGTATTAGAGTGACGGAGAGCCCCGGTAACAGGCAGGGGTTCGGTTTCTTGCCCAGGAGCACTTTGAATGCGCACGCAGATATTAACACCGTCAAACAGACGCCTGCACTCCGTCTTCATTTTTTAAAGACCCAGCTGTATAACACCTGTATCGTCAAATTTCCCCTCACCTCTGAAGACCATCTGACTGTCTTTCTGATCAGCCACATGCCAACAGAGCACCACCTCATTCATTTATTAGTTGGTTGAGGGAAGTGTACTGATTGCTTTGCTAGGCTGCAAAATTACCTGTTGCCTTCTTGTTGTGAATGTCCTGCCTGGTCTTTATGTCTGTGTACTGATCGTGGCCTGGATCAACCACCTGAGATGATACTTGCTGCTTCACCTAAACCTCTCTCCCAGCCCAGAACAGCTTCCCAAAGCAGTATGTCTTTGGCTGCCAGTGGCTGTGTGAAGTAGACAGCTGCAGTCACCTTTTAACTTCATACTTAGTGTGAACGCTTCACACAGCGTTTCAGAGCCAGTTCTGACACAGTGCAAACATGAGGCAAACAGACTGATTGGTTCTTTGGTAACACCCCTTAGAGGGCTTGATTGTCTACCTGAAAATAAGATTGATTCATGCGTCACCACGTTTGTTCAGCATTTATTCATACTTGCGCATGAATCAACACTAATCCAGTATTTAATCATTGGTTGATAATTATGTGTAAGCAGCCACAGATTCTACCTAAAGGAAGCGCTGCCTAAGAGCAGAGGCTATTGATCGCAAGAGCTTGTGAGATAACAAAGACCGTTTTCGCTGCCTGGTTGAGTGGCATAGCGAATTTTTTGAATGTGACCATCAAGAACAGGAGTCAGCTGATACGATCAGCTGAGTGAACAACTTCACTGCTCTCTCGGAAACAGCATTTCATTTCAAGATGCCTGTGAACTACTGGCCATGGTCACTCTTTGTCCACTCACTACATTGTCACTGTCCATGTTTTCTTCTCTAATCCGCCTCCTAATTATTCAGTTTGCTTTATTTGTGTTAAAAAATGTCTCAGTCGCTTGTTTGTTGTCTTTCAGTTTATTGACTTCTGATTCTACAGTTCTTTCGTTTCTCAGTTTCACTGCTTTTGTTGTGTAAGACCTGTCTCTTTAACCCACATTTTCTCAGTCTCTCAACATATTGCTGTCCTCTCCTCACCAGGATCCCCATTACAAGTGTATATACATTATAGTATGAGTATATGTGTTTATACACATAGAGAGACAGAGAGAGCGACAGAGACAGAGAGACAGAGGGACACAACTGTGAAGCTGTTTGTCTTTTCTTATAAGAAAATATTTTCTTTCTGCTATGTTTGCCAGAAGCTGGTGTTGACCAAGTCAACCTAATGCTCACTAATCCCTGAACCCTTCCTCAATCCCTCTCTTTCTCTCTTGCTTGTGTATGCGCACATGCACGCATCACACATCACACACACAAACACACAAACACACACACACACACACACACTCACACAGACTTTCCTGAAACCCCACACCTGGCCTCTGTGTCTGCCTCGTTACTGCCTCCTCAATAATTCACTGCTCCCAAGACTTTGGAAACATTTTTTATTCATGCACTGGTGGAATGTTCAACTCCTGATATCAGCACACATGCACGCACACACACACGCACACACACACACACACACACACACACACAACTGATCTTGCATTTAGACTAAACTAAAATCAACTGTTTTCCCCTTGTCATGTCAGCAACTTGCCACCTCCAGTGTTTGGCAAATCAATTGATGGCTGCTCGTATTTCCTTCTTCACAAAGTTGCTCCATACGCAGAGTTGCACGTTGCATACGTCATCAAAAGTCAGATGTGTGAATAAACACATCAGAATGTCATAAATTGAAATGTTGATTGATGTGATTTTGCCTGGATTTATCAACCTTAGTGATGAGTGTGCTTTACCCATTATGCCTTGACCACATATAAGGTGTCGATGAGCACGCTTATGTGTATTTTTGAGTTAAAATGAAAAAAAAGAAAACTTGGATCCTGTGTTATTTTAAAGTTGCTGACACTATGCGATTGCATTTCCTTTGCTTTTCTTAGCTTGCCTGTCCGGTGTTTCTTGAGCTTGTTGCTGTTTTGACAGCGGTCCAGTTTAGGACGCCACAAGCTTTAGCAGCTTTTTGTGAGATGTTTGTGCTCGCTTGACTTTGGAGTCAATGCTAGACAATACAAGCTCTGATCTAAGATTTTTTTTTTTTTCACTTTAACAACAGCTCTCTTGCAGGATAAATTATGCAATGACAAAGTTTCTCTCTTGTATGAGACAGGTGACATGTCCTGTTCATCTGCCTTTCCTGCTTTTTCATTGTTTGGCTAATGTGATAGGATCTTAATAATTAATTACCATCTGTGTATTATTTGCAAGGTATTTAAACTCATTGTAATGCCACCTACAGCATAAATTAGTTAAAACTTCACAAGATAATTTTGAGTGCTTTCATAGTGGTGCAGGTGCAATTTCATAGTTAGGCCAGTACTCAGTGGATTTTAAATACTTATGTATATCAGTTATCTACCTGTTCTAATGCGGTTTTTATTGCAGTAGCCCATTAAACAAGGGCTGTTTACCACTATGAGATCCCACGTGTGCCTGAAACTTTTTATTAAACCCACCAACAAATCCATGGTGGAGGAAATACATATTTTTGCCCAATTTGAATTCCCCTTCAAGGGAACATAGTGAAAAAAAGATAACCTAAAGTGCCCTTTGAACAAGCTAAATCAAGTTGAAGTCGAATCGGCCCCGGCTCGTGTTCCAGTGGGTTGTGGGACTCAATAAGCAAATACTGATTAGTGAGAGTGGACGAGACAGAGGGTGACACAGGCACATCCACACACTCGCAGGTGCATATTTATACAGACTGAGGTTCACACATTTGCACACATGAATGCACACCGATGCTGTGTGTTGACGCACACACAGAAGGATGGGCACTCCCTTGTGGTCTCATGATCAGGGACAGGTGAAGTTGCAGACACACATTCTGGTGGCATTTTTGCAATTAAAGTGGGCCCTGTGGCTATCTTTCCGCTGACTGCACAAGCCAAATATCAGGGCACGGTGCGCTGCTGCTTTGCTCCCCTAGTGGAACTAATTAGATGTTCCCAAAGGACAGCCCTGTCATCACATTGTTCTGCCCACAATACAGCCTCAGTGGCCCTGCGAGGGAAGCAGTGGGCCAAAATAACCCAGCGAATAACTTAATTATACGAAAGGCCTCATTCCAAAACTATCTGCACTTTAAAAGAAAGTGAGGCTCAACATTTGCTAGTTCTAAGCCAGACTGTATACTGAATTTTGACATTGTATGGTTATTTCACACCTTTGTAAGAAACAATATAAAAATGGCTCAATTTTTGAAATTTATTTTTAAAAGTTAAAAAAAAAATATTTCTTCTGCCCTATTTATCTTTATTATTGGAACAACAATTGCCCGATGTCTGCAGTAGTAGTGAAACATGGTCTCCCAACATGACTGCTTGGGTGTTCGAGCGTGCTTCTGCAAAACCTCTATGTCTAAAGCCGAAAACTCACTGCTGCTTCAGCACCATGCGCTTCGTGTGCTGCCCCTAGCGCGTCATGCAGGAAGGCCACACACAGCGCGGGACATTGAAAAGGTAAAGCTTGGGATGCTTCTCTCCTCATCTATTGTTCTATGCACATGAGAGGCAGCGACAACAAGAGGCAAGGAGAGGAAGTCGAGCTGCCACGGGAGCAGAGGAGAAGAAGAGGCTTCTCCGGGAGCTGGGAGTCAGCAGAGTTTATTTATTTATCAATTTTTGCCTTGTAGATACAGGCAGATGTAGATGAAACAGTGGAAAAACAAGCAACAAACTAGTGAATAACGTCTGCAGTTGGCCCAACATGATGACTGAATGAGGATTGGTGTATACCAGATAAAGTGGATGATGGTAAGATGTATCAGGAAACACAGGAGACCACTAAGTGGAGGAAAACCTTAGATGCTGAACAGTGCATTAAGGTGATTGCACTGGTTAATGCTGAGAGGTTGCTGGGAAACATAAGTGAAATACTTTGAGCGATTCCATATTATTACTAGATTGATGGGAAATCCTACTTATGAATGTATGCTTCTTCATTACGTTTAGTAATCTATAGCATCAGCCCCAGTACCGCAGGAAAAGTTCCATCTGGTGACCCAGATGGCCCGGGGGGAAATGCTCCGGAGGGGGGAGGAGAAGCAGTGCCTGTCTCAGATGTGCTCGGCCCCAGGTTCTGTAAAAGTCCTGCAGCCCTGTTACTTGACCCAAGTTCAAGTTGAAATTCAACTCCATTGTTGTGTATAAAAAATAAAATGACATTCTTGTGCTCTGGCTCTCTCTGCCACAATATGCAATAAACCGTAGCACAGCAACGTGAGGCGCATATGGGTTCGTCAGCTGTTCAGAAACCTGACTGTATGTTGAGAGGAACTGTTACTAAGATGGGTGGTGTGTGATTTGATGTTCCAGTACCATTTTTTTTTAGATGCAATGAGCTAGAACAGAACATGGGTGGGGTGGCTGGTGTCCTCAATGATGTTCTGGGCTTCCCTTTTGTAGCAAGTGGTGTAAATGAAGTTGTGGTCGTTCCGTGCCAGCGGTTTTCCTGCTGTCTAAGGTCTTTACAAGGTCTTTCCAGTCAAAGGTCTTTGAAGCAGTCCTGTGCAGTCAGGTTGCCAAACCACACTGTGATACAAAGTTAAGACCCAGAGGTCTTCCAGTCAAAGGAAGGTTGAGCAAAGTTCAGTTGTCTCTGCGAAAGATGTAAAGTTGAAGTCGCCATATTCACCACAACTGCCACGATTCTTTTTGATAACATGCTGTTGGTGAGCAAAATAATTGTTTTGCTAATGTCAAAATGCTGTGTTCAGCTTTTATTTGCGTGTCTATTCATTTCATCCACTGTTGTGAATGAGCTGAATCTCAGCTGCTGTCTTCTAAATGTCTTGTCATGAGTAGGCAGGGTGAAAAACATTGCACTGAGACGTTTAGGGCAGTTAGTTTCGTAACATTAATTCCTAATCCATTTTTTCTTCTTCTTTGGAGGTTTCCAAAGCAGATCATCTGCTGGACTGAGCCCCACCCAGCAAGGAGATCCACATATTTGATTTGGCATAGATTTTTTAAATCAGATACTCTCCTGACGCAATCCTCCCAGTTTATCTGGGCTTGGGACCAGCAGTTAAAAATGCTCTGGCTTGTGCATCCCCTTGTTCAGTGTCTTGCCCAAAGACACTTCAATATGTAGACAGGAGAAGATGGGGATTGAACCGCCAACCGCCAATCAGATGACCCACTCTACCTCCTGAGCCATTGACATCCCACAATGCCTCGTCCACATGTACATGGTTGTTTTTTTAAATCTTGGAATAAGAATTTGAATATTCGTTTTTGCCTTTCGTCCACATGCAAACTTTAAATTAGGTCACTGAAAAGACCCCGAGGAAAAGCTCTTCAGAAAATCCGTTTTCAGTGCTGACGTGTAGACAAGGAAAATGTTTTCTTTTTTCTTTCCTGTATTTTGTTTCTTTCAGCAGAGTGTGTGCCATTATCGCTGTCTTTGTTTGCATGAAGTGACATTTCGTGCGAAATAGTGCTGGTGCTAACATTGCTAACAGGACTTTTTCTATGTTTACACATAAATGCACAGTTACTCTTGAACTGTACTGGGGAACAGAGGCGTCGGAATACACCACGTAGGCCACTGCAACATAATCCAACACTCCCACGGCACTAACATTGCCGGTTTCGGACGAGACCCGGTCAGACCTGGAGTTGCATGTGGCCTACCAGTAATAGCTTTTTGTCAGACTTCTGATATGCCGACATGGCTTTAAGGTTAGGTGTCATATCTCCACCTGTTGGTTTAGCATACTTTTTCCAGCACTTCAATTGTCTTTTTGAATATTTTTTTTGACAGAGATTTTCTTTAAAAACAGTGAGTGCATCTCTGTGTTTTTTGTTTTTTTTTTGTGTGAAAGGAGGAGCAGGAGGAAAAGCATAATTTTCTAAAATACCCATGCACATGTGGACTAAGGCAGCAGAGACAGTTAGGCTTGCACAGATTCCCTGAGAGAGACTAACACACCATGAGGAAACACAAGCAAACAGATTCACACAACACAAATCTCACGACACGTACGCTGCATTTAGTGTGCTGCAAATACATAAGCAAATAAGAAGTCGGACAGCACACCCGCATTTAAAAATACACATGAAATGCAATAAAACTGTGCAACTGTTCTGAGAAACACAAAAGGAAATTTTCTTTCCCCCCGTGTTTTTATTTTATTTGAAAATTATGTACTGGCTAAACTGTTCTATAAATGATAATGAGATACTAATCTATTTTTAAGATATAAGGAACTGATAAACCATGATATGATAGATAACAAACTATTCATTATTTCCACCTGAACTCATTAATTCACTGAACTCTATGTTTACGAAGGTCTTATAAGCAGTTCATTATTTTAAGTGTCTCCCATTAGCCGAGTATAATTGGATGCTCCTCGACAAAAGGCATGCAGTGACTCTCATGTTGGCTGAAACAAAGAAGCATTGCAAAGTGAGGGTGCACACAATGGAGCTATTATTCCCAGAGAGAATGTTATTTGTAGAGTGAGGAGAGGAATTTGGGCTCCTAAGTGTCGTGTAGGCTCCAACCTATTGTTAGAGTCATTTCCTCAATATATTTCCACAAAACAACCTTGTGCTTCATCACCTCATTAACAATAGTGTGCAATTTTGATGCTTTGGCTCGAAACAACAAAGCCAGTGAGATGAATGGGATGCTGAGAGACACTGGCCGCATGTTCCAGCTGTGAGTGCAGCTGATGTTTTAATGAAAGTGAATGTGCCAGGCCGACTATTCTTCAGAGCCACCACAAACCTTGGCCATAATAGCCGGCAGCCACAGGGGATCTGAGCATCCACAAATGCATCAGCAGCCTGAAAGGGGAGGACATGCGGGCAATCACCTCAGCAGCCCTGTCATTCGGATCGCATATACATCAACAGGGGACCAGCTGGGATCAAACCAGCTTAGCAAGGGTCGTAGCAGTGACAAACAGGAGCATTACAGGGCAAATAATATCACCAAATGGCATGGTAAACACTATCCAAAGGCTAAAATATGACAATACTGGAAGGGTTAGGAATTCAAATCCCCCTATTGTGCAATTGGAAGACCCTTAAGCAATCGAAGAGTTGAGGGTTACCTGAGGGGTGGCCTGGATATTGCTCAGTACTTAGGGCAGACTGTTGTATCAAGGACAGGTTGGGTGTAAATCCAATCAGCATAACTTGAGACGAATCCAAAAGGCAAAAACTCACAGAAAATGATGAGACGACAGGAGGAGGAGAGTCCCTGCACCTGCTCCAGTGTCCTGGGTGGTAGAATATCAAGACAAAAGAGAGAAATAAGACAGAATAACGCTCAAATCATTTGAAGATGCACACTTTAGACAGGTGAAACTGTTTGTGGAGGGAGAAAATCACCAATAAACAATTCTGCAGGAAATAGCATTTGTATAGAAAAAAAACACTTGTTTCAGATGGTTTGGATACTGTTAAAAACTGAGTGTCAAGTTTGGTTCACAAAGTTTAGCAAGTTGGTAATGGTCTGTAGTGCTTGAATTAAATCAGCCTCCTACTCTCCAATAACAACAACAACAACAACAACAGCTCATCCTGGCTACTCACCTTCCCCTGCGCCCTCAGGGCTTCCATACATTGCCAAGGAAACCACACAGAATCACAGTGGGAGTAATAACTACCTTAATCCATCGTTGACAAATTGACTCTATACAGTGTGTGATTAGCTGTGACATAGTTTAGCTTACATTTAACAGCGTGGGTGGTGACTGTGGTCCCCCCTTCGGGGCTTTGACTGACTGACAGTGCCCGGTAGGGTCGCACGTGACCCGTATAATGAAAACTCAGATTTGGCCAGCTTGCTGGAGCAGTGCTGCTGTTCAGTGATCCATTCAGGTACTGAAAACTAGTATACTCAGTGCTCATCTCATTACAGCCCCCAGATTCTTACAGCCTGCAGTGGGAACTGACTGAGCGCATTTGACGTCAATTTATTTCAGGGCTTATATGGCTTGGTCATATAAGAGTTTAAAAATTAACTTCCTGAATGAATTATGATATAAACGGGCAATGTGTCACACTACTATTGTGCTGCCATGTGTTTATATTAATATTAATATGAACATGTGCTGCTCCGTAGGGGCAGTTTACAGAGTGTGGGGCAGTGTGGCGATTCTGGAAACGCCCAGAGTCTGTTCTAATATGCCTGAAGTAGCATGTATTCTGCATAGTTGGCTCATATGTTTTCTTTTAGGGGAAGAACGAGTAACATTCTTCAAAAAATAATGTTTAGACTCATGCAAAAATAATCCTCTCAATAATTACTTATGACGAGGGGCAAACTCTGGGGCTGAAAAATGAAGCCAATGCGGAGATGCCAGAAACTGTTGTTCCTCGAATTGGTAGCTGCTCCATGACTGGTGGACATAACTTGAGGCTGGCTCCAGGATTTTTTACATAGAGCACTCATTGAAGTTATATTAAGGCTTAAAGTTATGCATAATCATGGGCATGGCTGCTTTGAGTGACAGCTAGCAGCTAGATTTCAGCAGCCGGGCATCATTCAGTCGGCCTCAGCTCCACCCAGGCTCCATCTCGTTGCCCATTTTTGGATTAGCTGGGAGTTTGGCGGAGTCAGGCGCTGCCAAGAGGGAGACGGCCGGAGTCACTGTCGCTGGGCTTCGCAATGGCTCTGCATCCATGTTTTATAGTCTAAGCCTATGACTCACTATATGTCCGTATCTGCCCTCTGCCTTCATTTTCTTATTTGGTGGTTTAGGACATTTAGGACATGCGCGTATAGCCTCCAGGGTGTGAGGGGTGGAGGTAATACACCAGGCTGTGTTCTGGCAACAGCGGTCAGGGGACATTCCCTTCTGGTGTCATCTGGTAATTTGTACCAGGGTTCTTGTAGATGGGTGTAAACACAGCAAACCAGACGTTGGGTTGATATTGTGGTGATCCTATTGAGTGCCACTGTCACTAACCACTTAACAGCTATTGATGTGTGTCCTCTGTCTTTCTTCTCTCATGAAAGTCCCCCACTTGAAGGGCTTTCCAGGTACATTTGCAGTACCTGTACCAGGTGCCCAACAATGAGCTTAGTCAAATGAAAATTTATAAGAGCAGATTTTCAGACGTGAACCAAATCGCTGTCATGGAATAGCTACGATCGGCGGATTTTTTATGAAAACAAAGTCAATCTGCCTAGCATTTATTGCTTCGAGGATCTTTAGGTAAGATGATAAAGTCTGATCCATGAGGGTAACTATTTGATATTTTATGACAACCATTTCAAGGTAAATTGTAGAGATACTGAAAAGATTTGTTAGAGAAATATATCTATTTAAAAATAATCCAGTCAGTCGTAGGAAAAAAAATGTCACACAGCACATAAATTACAGACAATGACAACACAGGAAAAAACACATTGTTCCTTATTCTGCACCATCTGCAATATGTGAAAGGAAAAACATGTATTTCCTGACATACTAAGCAGACACAATTCCTTAATGCTCAACCAGTCCCAAGTATATTGCTTCTCAATAGAGGAATTAATTCACTAATATGACACTAAATTACAACATGGTTAACTACTCAGTGCGGATTAACCTGGTGTAAAAGCTCATCATTCTTGTGTAAACACGTAGAGAGGATGTTAATTCAACACCCCTCAGCTCCTGAACACTGGAAATCTACCTGAGCAGCAGTTCAGTGAGGTTTCTGTTGGCGGCGTGTGCTCGATTATGAATGAGGCTGTTTACAGGTGGAACATCGAGGCGTGTTGCCCAGCGGACCTGTTTCACAGCAGACATTTTGACTGTTATAACAGGAAAAGCACAGCTGTAATTAATAGCATTAATGATGGCTCCATTACATTTAAGTGCTTTAAGTTCCTCAGTTAGACCCTGGAAGTGGTAAATCTAAATCAAGTGCAGCTGTTATTAGTGTTATTAATGACACCAATAATAATAGCAAGAGAAATGAATTACAAGCGTATTATAGATAAAGAGAGGCATTTAGTCTATACATTTGAAAAACCCATAAGTGTTAAATATAGGAGGGGTCTACAGATACCATTCAGCTGTAAGTGTCCTCCATTCATCAACATTCAACAGCTTTCTACACAAAGTTGCCATTTATCATAGTTTGTGAAAAAAAAATGCATCCAGTTTTTGTGTCTGTTATGTGTGTCGTGTTATTGATGCACAGCTACAGTATATAATGGGCTGTCAGAATGACAGTTCTGCCAAACTTAAAACAAGTTTTTGTCCCAAAGACAAAGACAAATACAAATGAAGGCACTCGTGTACATTTAAAAAGACTGAGCTTGATATTCTGTACGGCACTTGCAAACATGGTGATCGAGATAAATTGGGGACCCTTCTTTTGAAGGGGCCATCCATCACTTGTCTGCTCTTCACGTAGATTTAAATATTATATATTTATGGATGTTATTTAGAGTGTCACTTGATGAGAGCACCAAAAAAAAAAAAAAAGTTTTGCTGAAGGGCACACAGCTGCGAAGGGACACATACTTTAATTAAAAGTTCATATGAATTCTTTGCAAATTTGATTCTGTCTGCAGGCAGTGCCGCCATGCTACTACTTTATAGTCTTTATGACTGTTCTGTCTCTGAGTCTGTCAAAAACATTGCAGAGGGCCTGCTACACTTCAAATGATGTCTGAAAAAATCGTTTAACATTAATATTATGTTAAATAGTGAAAAAGTAACATTTTGCATAACACATTACCGTTATTTTTTTTAAACAAGTGCAGTTTCACTTCAAAACTTTAAAGAATTATCGAATCAACTCCTGGAATAAATTTGATTTTTGTGGCTATTGATTTTTGTTTGCTTGTTATTTTTTCTATTTATTTATCTATTTATTTCAAGCAAAATAATCTTTTTTGAGAACAACATGATTTCCAGATTCCAGCACCACCTCAGATACTTTCTCTCTACTTTACTATTGCAAGGTTGGCGCATGACGAGCCTGGGGCAAAGACCCTCCTCCTGCGCTGGAGGGGACAGTTATATCTGAAGAAGTGAGTGTGAGATTCACTTTATTTAAGAGGAAAGAGAACCACTCAAGTCTGGATGGTGTGCACGAAGCAGGAACGGCGATTGTTTGTCCAATCACAAAACAAGCATCTCAACAAGTCAACAAGACAAAGAGTGAAGGCGGTGAAACAAAGGCCATGGCGGCTTAATCGAAACCAAGCGTCCTTGAGGTTGATTGCTGCTCTCCATTGATCGTGTAGGACTGTTCTGAGAGTCACTGTGAACATCAAAATGTACTATGTGTAGACTTTGCAAAATAATAGTAAATAATAAAGGAATCGTGTCTGTTAAAATATTACCCACTTCTGCACCCTTTTTTGCATATATCTGAAAAGCGCTTTTTTCCACACAGTCTGAGCAGCTTTTTTCCATACATGGGACCCAATTAGACATTACATAACATGTAAAGTAGAGTAATCTGTACTGAATATTGTTTGTCTTCCCCTGCTGTACAATGACTCTGATATGATGATACACAAATGGACAGGTGCTTGTATCCAGCATGCAAATTAAGGGAATGCGAGAGTATTTTGCCACGCACAGCTGGAATGTGCTACACTACCCTGCAGACAAATGGGTGCACTGGTGCTGAAGTGACAGCAATAGTGTTTGTGTGTGTTTGAGTGTACTTGTGCTTGCTACATAGTGAGGATCAGAACAGGGTTTTAACCAACAGAATGAGGACATTTTTGGAAAAATGACATTTTGGCAGGTCCTCACAACTTCAAAGGGCTGTTTGAAGGTTAAGACTTGGTTTTAAGGGTTAGATTAGATTTAAGTTTAGGTTTGGGTTAGACAGTTAATTTCTGTACAAATCATCGTTTGTGAATGTGTGCATGCGTTGGTTTGTGTGGCCCTCTGTCTCAGCCGGGGATTGGTAGCACCATGTAGGACAGCCCAGAAGAGGCTGGCCACTCTTTGCAACAGAAGGTACATCGGTTGTGTGGTGCTGCAATGTTCATCAGCTGCGGCAAGCTGCTACCTCCTGTTGAACCCACGTTCACTGGACTGTCAGATAGATAGAGATAGATAGAGAGATGTGGGTACAGGGAGAGAGAAAAGGATTTATACTTTTAACAGGAAGGGGGAAAATTAAGAGGGAGAGAGGTGGAGGACAGGAGGAGTCCCAATCAGTCATTTTTGAGCATCTAAATTACGAGTAGAGTAAAGGTTTCTCATCTGATCATAACTGAAAATATAGGCAGTCCTTGGTCTAGCACAGGCATCGCTTTTCATTGCGTGTTTGGGCTGCCTGATTATTATTGTTGTGGAAAAGCAGAGAGAGCAACAGACACCATAAAAGAACAAAGCAATTGAAGCAGCTCTGCACATGTTGAATGCAATGTTCTGCATGTCTGGTAGGTATGAGAGTGTGATCCCAGCTGTTATAGCATCAGTTGCTTGCTAAATATGGCTTACTAAATATGGCAATACAGAGACATTAATATGTATGAGCATGATAAGTGTCTGCACTGTATGTACTATGCAGCAACGTTAAGGGGAAGTATGGGGAAAGTCCACACAAGGAAGAGAGAAAATGGAAACAAAAAGATACGTGTACAACTACTGTAGAAGAAGAAAACCAAGTGACCGGTTGCATGATGCTTTCTGTCTTATTGGTTCTTGCACCTATTGCGAAAGAGCAACCTACACAAACTACACAACCTGAATTTTAATATTATGAGGCATATTAGGCCCATCACATAAGGAACATGGCAGAAAAATGCGACTTAAGCATGAGAGGCAAGATAAACACAATAGAAAACTATCAAAGTATTTAAAAGAGTGTAGCATCTAACTAAATACCATACAGAATGGTTTACATCAGCAGTGCTGTGCAGTAGAGGCTATTAAAGACATTAAGTGGAACAATGATATAAAGCAATGTGCAAAAACAACAGTTGCTTCATAGAAAACACCAGACACAGCCCATTCATTACTTGTAGTGGAAGTGTGTAGTCATATATATAAATATTATATACTGTACAAGATTTGCTGCCTCTGTATTAGAGAGTGAGTCACATTTGATGAAATATGTACCTTTTATAAAAGTAACACATTTTTGAATGGAGTCTGGCTTGTTACGTTTAAGAAGAATAGTTGACAGTAGCTCAAATGTAACATTCATACAAAATTTTGTTTTGAGATTAAAACCTTGAATAGAAAACAGTTCTAAAAGAAAAAAAAAAGCAAAGAATTTTACTTGTCCCACTTGTTTATGTTCCAGCAAACTGGATTATGCTATCACTTGAAAAGCACAAGTTGTGCTGGCTTTGAGCTCGCCAATGGATCAGCGTGCTGTATGAAAACAAGCCTCCTTTCAAGTAATCTAAGAGAAATTATCTGAAAATCGAGGGTCCCTATGGTAAGTATTGAGTTATTCTGTTTGAAAAAGAAACACATAGTTTCCTAAACTAGAAGCATAATAAAACCTCCCATTTGCAAGTGTGGATTTTGTTCTTCCACAAAAAGCTTCTGTGAAACGGTCATAATTGAAATCAGCCTGTTATATCAGTCGGATCTGCAAAATAGACATTTATTTATAATGATATGGTATTTCTCATCTTTTTTTCTTAATGCAAATTAGTTGAAAGTTACATTAACTTTGAAGCAAGAGAAAAGCGAGAAGGAGAACATGTATAGTTAGCTCCATGTGGGAGGAGAGAAATAGAAGATAGGTTCACTGCAAAAAGAGAGAGTATAATTCTGCATGCCTGTATGTTGACAGATCTAATTCAATTAACCAGCAGGAGTTCTGACCGAAAGGCAAGCATCGCCACCCCAGTGCCTCATGTTTGGATGTGCTGTTATGTAAGACTCTGCTAAGACTGTAGCAGCCTACTGTCTTGTGGGGGGGCAGGAATCTGAAGCTTAGTTTTAATGAGTTGGAAATATATAATTGGAAAATAAATAAGAACAAAGTATATTAGGAGTGATTACTGACCTGAAGGAGATTTGTCATCAGTCTTTTTATAAAGCGACACTTCACACTGGAGAAAATCTCATGTGTAGTACGTGTGCCTAATACGACGTATAATTAAAAGATTACATTCACTGTCACTGTCACATGCCCCTGTGGCCCATTAAAACCCAACTGCATAACGCAGATATGCGAAAATTAACTGAAAACCTATCATTTTTTTTCTTTTTCTTTCTTTCTTTCTTTCTTTATTCTTTTTTCCAATCCCGTATGTGTGTTTGACCACATTATGTCCATAAAGTTTTGCATGGGCCTGAAATTTCAGCCCAACTTTTATTTCATTCTTATGCCTGACACAACTTATCAGCCCGATCTTTCTTTCTCTCAAATCCTGCTGTTGCTTTTATATACAGCAGGAAAATACCTGCCGCCTCTTCAGAGCTGCACCAACAGCCAGGTGCAGACACTCTCTTCTGGAGCTGACTGCTACAGCCTTGTCTTCTGCTGTTGGCCACTGAGTGCTAATGTCTCAAAAGGTGATATGCGATATGCATGAGGACACCTTGACAGCAGTATTGTTGATGGAGAGCGTGTCTCTGGTCTAGGTGTTCTAAATATTGGCGTCATGGTAACAGACCAGTTTCTTTAGGCCTAAATTATCAAGTCAGGCTCATAAAGATTCACAGTTTTATTCTCAATACTCATACATTAAACAACACAGAATTAATAACAGCTCATGTTTGCAATTCAAATTTTTAGCCATTAGCCCGGCTAGAAAAAAAAAAAAAAAATCCTACTTAATTCTCAGAGTATTGTAGTGAGACTAGAAGAGTTCAAGATGTGTGTCAGCAAGCCTCCGTCCTGCACTAAAGCCTCCTTAAGAGGACCAGACCAGGTCCAGAGGTGTTATTCTGTGCTCTGGTGTCCCAATGGAGCCAAATTGTGTATTACACCCAATTATCTGTCACATAATTCAAGTGGATACAGTCGGTAATTGTTAAAAACGGCAAACACTTGACTTTGTGATGTGAAATTCTGATGAAAAATTAATCTATGTTTGGATACTCTTACTGTAAAATATCAAGTTGTCGAATTTCCCAAACCAACCAATCACTAGAGACCAATGTATCCGCCTGAATCTGATGTCATTTTCAGTCGACACTGATGCTGAGCCATGATGGTGCTCATGGTACTGCTAATCAGTTCAGATCAGCCTTGATAGCGGCGTCTATCTTGTCGACAGCGCTCCTTGTTATTACTCCTCCTTGGTTACGACAGCGCTTGACAACAACTTGACGGTGGCATTAGTCCTGTCCATGGCACTGATTGGATAATCGTTAGTTGCCTTGTAGCGCTCATTGAATTAAATGCTTTTGCAACTGAGAAACAGCTGTTTTCACATCATCTCCTCTACTGAACGAGGCACCTAATCGTCCACTTGATCTGGTTGAACTATTTCCGTAGCCTATACTTGAGACTTGACCAGAGACAGATTTGTCTTAAAACGATTTCTAACTTAAGTTTTAAGCTTTAAGTCCCCACCCAAATACAATGATTAGTGAAATAATACACTGTAATTACACATTTTTGTGAAACATTTTTCATATTCAGTTAAATGTCACAGTGATGAAGTTCACTCCCCCCTCCTGCAGTGGCTATAATTGATGTTTTCGTGATAACAGTGTATGAAATGACAATGTGATAACAGCGTGACAGTAAGAAAGAGGTGCTTGTCGTAATTAACCTACAGAAAATTATCACTCCAATTTGCATCTCCCCTCGTCTTTACAGAGTTTATAGCGAGTTTCAGCTCATTGTTTCCTGTGCGACTGCAGCTTCACTGTTTTCGTCACCATTCGTTCATTCATTCATTCTCACGGCTCTCATCGCGTCGTTTTCAGCCGCGGCAGGCAGCTGTATTCAGTGAAAGGCCTCAGCAAAGCAGACAGACATTTACAATACTGCACAACATACAGCTACACGTATGACGTTTTTCATAGATGTGTATAGCACATCAAACAATCACGACAATTACACATATCACATTACAACAATTTGTTTGGATTCAGAGCTCACTTTGCAGCACAGTGATTTTGGTTTAGCAACAAGAAAAACTGATGCATAAAAGAAACGGTGAAGAGCCGGACATTTCCCTCGGGAGTTGGTAGAGTCCAAAAACAAAGCAAAAAGAGAGTTAACATTGGGCTTACACCAGAAACATGACTAATGCACTGCCCTTGTGTGGGCCAAAAACAAACAAGCAAAAAAAACATCTGTTATTGCAGGTCCGATGCCAGGTATGACCCCAAAACCACTGATACTAGAACAATCAAAGAAACTATTGTTTTCTAACTGTGCATGAAAAAGCTGCTTTTTTCATCAAGGTGCATGAATTAAATGGGCTTGTGCCAGGGTGTCAATCTTTTGTTTCCAGGTTTCTACCAGGTTTTTCAAGGTGCTCCTGCTCTGTTGTTCTAAGAAATATAATTTGTACAACAACTAATGATTATGAAAAGAGAGCAAACCATTGTGAAGACATGTGACATTGAGTCATGTGATACATGTGTGCACATGTTCATTTTACTTATATCATGAGGAGAAATTGTTCCTCTACATTTGTGCAAAGTAATGGCACATCTGACTTGTACAACCCTGATTCCAAAAAAATGACTCAACTGATTGACTTCATTGATTTTTGTAAATACATACGTATTGTGCATTTTAGGCCAGCAGCAAGTTTCAAACAAGTTGGGACAGGTGCAACCAAAAACTGGGAAAGCTTCTTGGACATGACAAAGAGTTTTCCGTGTTCAATGTAGCATTGAACTGTGTGCATGTGTATTCCACTCTGACCTTTCCTAGCTGCTTTTATTATTGACTGCTTTGGTGCATTCAATAGATGTCCAGCGGTCTTCTCTCCAGGTCTCCAACTTTGTTGGGGATAGTGGATGTGAGATGATGCATGGAGAGTGCCCCAACCTTCCTCTACTCTGCCAGTGCGGTTAAGTGTTGGGACACTCGTGTTCTCTGCCTGGACCTGGGTTTGTCGGGTCTTTTATGGCTGAGTGGTGCTGCAGAGTTTAGACTGTTTCAGGATCCAGTCACACTTCACTCTCCTGCAATACACTGTTGTAAGAGTTCACTAGTTTTCATCATGCATGGCAGGGTTTCTGCTATCTGTGTTTACTGTTCCTTTTATTATTAGGAACATCTGTTGAAGTCTCACATATTAAAGTCTCTCCAGTAAGGATGTCCAGTGAAAATAGTTACATGTGAAAATATTCTGCCTCTACTGGCTGTTTTCCCTGCTGCTTCTCTGATGTCCATGCTTCCTGTCGCTGTTCTCCTGATTCAGTCCATAAAGAGTTTATTCCTATCAAACCAGAGTTGTTGGTGATTGTTGCAACAGTTGAAAGGGAGTATTATTTTGCTTCTGCCAAGGTTGCATAAAGTGTGTTTTACGATGATAAAAGGACTGTTTCTGTAAGTGGAGTCTGGTGGCTTTGGTGAGAGTGAAAAAGCGTCTGCTTCTGGTTAAACAAAAGGGATCTTATTCATTCACAAAAAGCTCTATCTCTGTCGGGATCACTTCCATAACGCTGTCAGACACATAGCAATCTGAGCCTGTCAGTGGCAAAAACAAACACTTTTAGTGGACGTACACTGACGCTACATTGCAGTCTGTTTCGCAGCTGCCAGCTCCTGTTCAATACTGGACCGTTTTCAAAATTATTTCTCTGTTAGTTGCTAATGCAAAAACATGGGAAAAGAGGGTTCATAAACATCAGTGTTATTTGACCAGAATTCCTCCTGTTTGTCTGGGACATTGAAATCTTCCAGGATACGCGGACTGGAAACAGAAACCCTGATGCAGGGTGCAAATTGCCCCAGATTTCAGCTGCATTTAAGAATGAGATTACTGGTTAAAAATTGCTCTATAATCAGTGTTGGACAAGTTACTTTCAAAAGGTAATATATTACTAGTTACTATAATATATAGTATAGTATATTGCATATTACAATGTTACTGTCTGTGTAGAGTACAGCAAGACTGACTACATGTCATTTGCATTAATTAACCGAAGTAACCCTAGTCCAACGTTATATTTGTCTATATATTAGGTTATATTATGGTTTGTAATAATCACGTTATCGCTACTGTAGCCTCGGCATAACCTGGTCTCTATGGCAACCTTAGCTTAGCTTATGATTGCTTTTTACAGTGATTTTGCTGACCAGGTTTACTAAACCTGTTTTTCTACTCGCAACAGATACTGCTCACTTTAATCTATGCAGCTATGTCTGCACCAGCTCCGTGAGCTGTGTCTCACAGGCGGAACTGCAACATGAAGCATTAATTTTGACAATATGATCAGAAAAACAAGGTTGATGCCATGAAAAGGCACTGAGTGAATATGTTTATTTACATTTTGCAACCAAGGCCGGCGCAGACAGACAGAGACCCTGGACACACACCTCTTTCGCAGCAAATTTGGAGACATAGCAGTGGTCCACATTCCCCATCACGTTGGAGTGACTAGTTTGTTGAAATTGCTGTTTCATGTTCCAAAATGAAAAAGTCATAACTTAATAGTATCTGTGTGGACTTGAGGTGCTGAGGATTTCGATGTGACTGATATCTTTGTGTCACGTGCCATTTACCATCTATTTCCCCTCTGAATCCCATCACTCATACTTTGTATTCATAAGAAGTGATCATTTAAGGACTTTGCTCTCTAGACTAGCACTCACTTCTGCATTTGTTTATGTATGCATTCATTGTGTATGTAACTCAAAAGCAAACTAATATTAACAAACAAAAGCATGAAATAAATCACACCAGTGTTTCGACATTTACCAGGATCTGTAAGTTGATTAAAACAGGTTGTTTTTAATAATTATATTACAAAAACTGTGAAGGATGCATGGCAATTAGTGGGGAGTAGAATGTGTTTATATTGTTTACCTGAGCCATAGCACACATTAGCATCTCTCCAGGAAGGGAATCCAACAGGGCAATAAGAAAACAGTCAACTGCCTCCACATCCCCACTGCATAATTTGCACCTGCATTTACATTTTCTTTTTTTTTTTTTTTTTTTTTGTATGCTAACTTAAAATGAGTCATCTGGTGCCCTGCCAACTCAAAGTAGATGGATTTGTCACTAATTTGAATAAAATGTCACAATAGCTTTCATTTCTAATTCATTTCACGTTTCTCTTCTATATCCCTTTCCCCCTTTAGCGACTTTTTCCTTTTTGTTATCTCAGTACGTTTTTTTGACACCCTTAGTTTGGTTCCCTTGGTTTGGAATGAATATCTCTGTATCTAATGTTTTAAATCATCTTTTGGTGGTTATAAAAAGCTCATGATGAAATAGTTGGTTATAATTGCTTCAGTATCAGTCAGTTTCTGTGGACTCTCTTGGCCAACTGGACATGATGTGTTTTGACAATTAACACAACACGTCTTTTACAGAAATAGGAGAAGCACTAACCGCTGCCATGGCAGAATTTGCATTTGATTGACAGATGGTCTCTGGGAAGACACTCCAAAGATCAGTCAAACCAGGGATCACACAGATTGCTAGTTTAATGTGTGCTGGAAGTGTATTACTTCAGCTGTGCTATAACTTGTGCTGTAATATTTTCAATTTGCGGAAAACTGCAGGTTCGGTTGCCATATCCATTCTCCAAGCAGCGAGACATTGCTAATTATCTCTTTTTTGGAGTGACAAGCAGAGAAAGAATGAGAGAGTGAGAGACAAATGGGGTAGTGTCATTTCTTTCTATTGCACTCTGACCCCACTTGTGAAATGCACTCATGCATGTACTGTGTGTGATATGCAAAGAAGCCAATTTCTGTTTGCACCGTGTGCAATACGGTGAGTGATAGCTCATGAAAATTATGTGATCTATAAACTGTAAATCATTTATGTACATAAACAAGTTTTAAAGTGAATGAAGGTTTAATTTGCTATTAGTTATTTTTGCTCCATTTTCTTGATGACAATATATTGATGGATTTTTGTATCATGTGTTGCAGTGACCGATTCCCAGCCAGGAGCCCGGGACCGGGAGGTCGTCTGTTTGAAACAGATAGCTGTGGGATGAGTGAATGAGCAAAAATGGCATTATATGTACAACAGTCGAGCATATCACTGCATACAAATGTGCTATACTTGCTGCAGGTTCAGAGATGTAAATAGAGGCACTCAACCGGAAAAGGAAATGGATGTGCTTTCCCATGAGGCAATGCAACCAATTATGTGACATTAAAAAAAAAAAAATGGACATTTTACATCACACACTGGTGGCTGCTCTGTGAGGAATTCTAGATGAGCTGGTGAGCTTATTCACACTTTGGAGGCCAGTTGCAGTTATTCAATTTGTTGGAGGCAAGATCCAATAGCACAAGCTGCAAAAGGACTCAGACTGAAGTGGCGTAACGTTAAACGGCATAAAACTACTGAATGAGTGTTTGGAATACTGAGCAGATGGATGGACAGTATGCTGCAAGCAAGCTTTGAGAACTTTCTGTGGATGTTGAAATTTTCTTTACCGACATTAAAATGCATCACGTTTTGAACTACGTGAAGCTGACCAAAGCCGCTTTTGAGGATGAAACTACCAACTTTCTTTTACCAGTGACTTTTCAAGCCCACAGGAGGTGAGTCTTTGATTCTACAAAAATACATTTTCAATAAACTAAACAAGGAGGACATGTATTCTGCTATCTGATCTCACAGACTAAAAAGACATTTATTTCACAGGTTTGCAGTATATGTAGGGCTCAGCCTCAAACGTATAGTAGCTTAGACTCTCATTTTTGTCAGGCCTAACAATTAACTGCCAAAATGGCTATTTAACTTAAACTTTTGCATGAATGCTCATCTAGAACTACAAATGTAAGGAAAAAAATCAGTAAACATCTTTATTGCAAGTCTGGTGGCCACACATAATAACACAGGTGCAACCTTTTTTTATATGAATATGTGATAAGTATAATGGAAATAACACACAGTACCGAGCTGATGTATGAGAAAATGACACTGTCACATTAAAATAAACCCCGTGTTTGTTTCCTATTCCAGCCATGTTTGATAAAAATGTCTGCTCCTCGCAGACGTACTGCACTGTGCAGCCCTGCATGAAAAAAAAAACATTCATAACAAAGCATATGTTATGTCACCTTGACTGGTAGCAGGTGAACTTGATATATGATCTTTGTACAAGAGGTCAGCTTTCACTTCTGGCATTATTCATATTCTCCGATGCAAAACAACCTTCTGTGTTGCACAGTACATGCGCAGGCAAGCTACAAGCCATACATATTCATGGAAAAGTGTCTACAAGGTGTTAAAGCTTACCTTTAGTCAAACTTGCAACAGACATCTAAATTTACCTGTAGCATAATAATTAAAAATAGCCAACTAAAGAAAGACTGAAACAATGAATGAGGGACTGTGTGGGAACAGCGGTTCATGCATACCTTGAAAGTATGTAAACAATTTCAAAGACTAATATACAGTATATACAAGGCAGGTGACTATAAGAATGATTTACAATAATCAATAGATAGAGAGATACAGACAGACAGACAGATGGGAAGGAAGCCAGATAGAAAGGAAATTGGACATAAAAAAAGAGTGAATTATTGAACACATGAGCTGATGACACACGGCTTCCTTTTCCGGATGCTGACCTTCAAAGAGTGTTCGTAGGCTTGCTCGGATCAGGCCACGCAGTGCAAAACCCTTCTGGATCCCCTAATGATCCAGCTAATCAGGTTAAGAAATGTTTTTTTTTTTTTTTTTTTTTTTAAATGAGCCCTTTAATTTATTCAAATATTCAATGCACAATCCTCATTTCATTTGAAATAATGAGAGACAAGGAGAGAGGGACAGAGGCAGGGAGGGAGAGGCAGTGGGAGAGTGAGAGAGAGCAGCTGAGGAGAAGAGGAAGAGAATGAATCAGAGAGGACAAAATGTAATTTGTCAGCCTATTCAGACAGCCAATGCCTGAAATGAGAATTAACAGAGAACGCAGAAGACTGCTCTTTAATTGGACAAGGCCACTCTTGACATTTTCAAGCCAAACTTCAGCAACGATGATGGCAGGGAATGTGTCATAACTACAAATTATTCTCTCTGCGACCAGTGCTGATGAGCAGATTCACAAAGCCTCTTTAATTCTTGCACCATCTTTACATGATTTTTTGTCGATCGCAGCTGTGCTGTCCTTTAGAACAACGCCGACGAGACTCCCAGTTCTCACTGGAGGATGAGCAGATATACCTACACCCACAGGGAGCTTGTTTATTCTCTATTTCACTTTGGCACTTAACCTCTCGAAGATTGTAAAGATAAATTAAAATGTGAGACTTAGTATTTCTAAAAATGTTCTTGGAGTTCAGCAGAAATGCTGATGTGAATTCATGTTGGACATGTGTATGAAAAGAGACTTTTGTTTTCTGAGTAGCTCACCGTGAGGCTTGGGGTATCACACCCGACCAAAATGACATCCCTTGTAATTTGTGCACCCAATTAAACTTTTATTCTCTGTACTTTTACATGGCACCAAGGAGAAAACACCAAACAACTGAACTTGATTTATAGTAAAGCTGCATTTGCATCTTGCACTTTGTGTGACTGCTCTCAAACTCACAGAGCACCACACCGAATGTTTTAGCAGCTTTCAGAATCCTCTGTTCGAGTGCATCTGAACCTTCCGCTGGACTGTAGACCTGCTGCACTAGTTTAAGCCCCTGAAGTTAGGTTTTCACTGTAAGGAAGCCAATTTGAGAGTCTTTTCTGTCTGGGGTAATCTTGCCAAATCTGTGCATGTAACATGGATGAGAGGGTCTTTGAACAAGGCATTGTGCCCCTGACTACTCAAAGGGAGCTCTAATTGCTCACAGCATAAAATGTATGTGCATGAAGCAGTGTGGTGGGGAAAAGCATAATGCAAGCTCAGCAAAATGTGGGGACAAATCAAGGATTGGAAAGGACAAAAAAAAAAAAAAAGTCCTGTAATCCACATGGCTCCATCACTAGATTTTTCACCCACACACACACACACACACACACACTGACAGGTAGTCAGAGAAGGAACATTTCCTGCTGACTAAGAGGGCCTGAAACCCAAATAATGTGTCTCACTTGATGTGTACGAGCTTACCAAATTAAGTGCTGGCTCGATCCACAAAGACTGAGCAGTGCAGCCTCGAATGCAGAGTCGGCACAATTCAATCTGTAAGGTTAAATATCGCTTATGCTATGAGCAGTGATGGGGTAGCGCATTACAAAATGATGTAACGTATTACCATTGAGGCTTATGTAGAATTATTACAATCACTATATCATGTAATGCGGTACGTCCGTCAGCGCCGTCAGGCTGTCAGTAAACACAACAGGGGTCAAGAAACGTCACATCCACCTCGCTAATGGTTAAAACGATATAAACCAGCATGAAAATGAATGTTACCAACATGAATCACTCTCTTCTGAATTGACTCATTACATTTTTTTTTTTTACTTTCCCTCAAACCAAATACTGTGATCTGGTGTTTCCCACAGTGCTCCCTGTCAAAGCTAGACTTCCCTATGTACGGTGTACATTATCAAGGGTTATGCTAATGGAATAGAGTATTATTGGAGGGATCTTGTAGTGAGACAGAGAACACTGACACTGTTAAAAGCAGCTGCTCGCTCCAGGCAAAATCACTCAACTCTGCTCCCATTGTCTACTCACATAACTCGGCGTGAAGCACGGATGGAGGTTCGCACTCCGCATATTCTTGCTGCATGTTTTTATCTTAATAAATTCAAATTGCTGTGTGAAAAGTGGCACGTTTATGTGCAAACACATGATTTCACACATCTGGCTATTGGTGTGAAAGTAATCGGAGAGTGTGAAACCAAAGGATCCAAAAACTAAATTACAATCACAAACTTTGTTATGCTGGTTCAGGCCAAAGAGGACTAAATGGGAGTGTGAATGTACTGTTAGTCTAGTCTAATGTAAGGAATTAATTGGAATTAAATCAAGTATTATACAGAAGCTATGACTGAGTTGAATGTAAAAAAAATAGATATTCAACGGTACTTTTAACTCTTCAGAATGACGATGATTAACACATTTGGGCAGTTTCCAGTTGAGTCTTGACATGTTTTTCAGCAATCTATTTATAGTATGGCTCAAATGCCCAACTATATATGTATAGTTGTATAATCAGCTTTATTTCTGACTCAAAAATAGCGTTTCTCCAACAATTCCAATGCTGTGAAAATTGCACCTTGTGCAACATAAACGCATTTTCTTTTCTAAATCTCACACACACTGTGAACACAAACCTTTGCCACAGAAATCTGTCTTTCGAAACTGTGACATGTTGAATTTTATTCATTCAGACGATCAGACAAATAACCGCTGCATGGATGTGATAAGGAAAGGCGTCAAAACGCGCATGAGGTACTGTATGTGGACAGCTGATTTCACAGCTATCAAGGGCTGCTCACTGCTGCAGGAGTGCAGGTTATTCAAAAAGGAAAAATTAATCATGCTGAGTTACTATGATTTTAATTTTTAATTATGGGTGAAATACACAAACATCCTTCGTCTGAATAAGGATGATAATTAATCAGATGTTGTACATACTGCCTTGTGGGTGATGTGCCAATAAATGTTGAAGATTGATCAAGGCGATTGCTGGATGTTTCACTGTTTACAGACTAGAAATGTCTTCAGTCATTTCTTTTAAGAAACCTTTTTTAAAAGTTTTGTCAAACTTTTCTGATATATTCTTGAAATTTCAAAGATAATGCAAACTGCAAAATCCTCAGGCACCAACCTCTCAGAAACACTGTCACAAAGGAAAAGGGGCTCTGACAGAGAATGACCAGCCACCAGCTGGGAGGACACTGTTTGAGGATTCCAGGCTGCTTGAGGCTTATAAGGAGTCCAAGGGTTCACAAGGTTAGTTAGTGCAAGGCCCTGTTCAAGGGTTTTTAAAGAACCCTTAAGAACCCTTTTAGATCACATCCACAGTCATATTGTGCAGCTATAGTCCTAACCTGATCGACTGATGGGAGCCAGTGTGGGGAAGCCACAATGGAGAAAAATACCATCCTGTTTAAAACAGGCTGCAGCATTTTTCTCACACTGCAGATCGCTGAGGGAGGTGTCATTTATACAGAAAAGCAAGGGAGTTGTGTCAGTTTAAGGTGCTCTGATGTAAAGTTATGGATTACCTTTTTCAGATCAGCTTTAAAGGAGGAAAGGTCTAATTTTGGCAGTGCTTTAAGCTGTAGGAAATAACTGAACCTCAAAGTCAGAACTAGACTCTGAGTCATGTACTGCCAGACTTCTCGCTGTGTGGCTGTGACGCTCACAAAGGTGAGGTTAGAAAATCCACCTCCTCTGTGTTTCTCTTTCAAATAAAGGAGTGCAGACTAGAACATTGTGCAGCTTCAGCTTCCTTTTAGCTATTTTCTGAACAGTCTGGACTGTGAAATGGCTGGACTCTGGATTCACACAGAAATAAAAACTCTGTGTCTCAACTATATGCTACATACTGTACTAATGTTTCCAGTATCTTTCACTTAGGATATCAGGAATCAACACTTTATTATAAGAGGAAATTATAATAGAAGTACAGTTGGACGCCAACCCTTGTGTGGTCTTCGGGTCAAATTGACCCGTTTCAAATTTTTACAAGAATAAAAATGTGACAAGTATACATTTGTTCTACCTGAAACTCCATGGCCTTAGCTTATTTCGGTGATAAACATGTACAAATAAAAAAAAATAATTGAGCACACTTGCTACTATACCCCACACATTTACATCCTTTATATGGTATTCGGGTCATTTTGACCTGCATACATAGATGTGCACACACTCAGCACAGAGAAGGTGTCTGATCTCATTTTCCTGCTCTTTTGACACTGTGTCAGGTTGTTTAGAGCATTATTTTGTAACATTTGATTGACAGAATGCCATCAAAGGCACTGTTCATCAGGTGGAGGGGACAAAAGGTATAAATACCTCTACTTCACAGTACAACCTTCCACTCTCAATATGACCAAAGATTCAGCAGTCAGAGGGCTTTAGAGCTCATACTTGAAGAGAGCCAGGCATACAGCGATGGGTAAAGAGGAAAATGTCTCAGAATATGAAGACAATTTAGACATAAATTCTGAGTCTGAGAGTGAATTTGAAGATGACCAGGAACATACACCACAAAGAGCTCCAGACGAAGCACTACAGGGAGCTGCTGGAGCAGCCCAAGAGCCAGCCACTGGAATAGGCCCACAGACATCTTTGTCAAAAAATGGAAAGATTGAATGGTCTTCATCCCCAACAAGTTGCCAGCAATCCGATTTTGATGCCATACCAGCAAGGTACGGTACCAAAATGCGAAGACCACACAAGGGTTAAATTGCAACTTTGTCAGTTAAACGTTTGCACTACATTGCACACAGGTTTTTCAGGAGGAAAGACACACTTCTCAGCACTGATGTCTTGATTTTTAAATCAAATTCCTGAGTCAGGAGCCATCTTCCGCATCTTACACTATTTAAACAATAAACTGTCTTAAATCCCAAACTTAGCTGGGGCTTAAGGTAGAGAACTAAGAGCAACATGCTTTTTTTTGGAGAACTGACCGAGTAGAGCAATGCAAACACAAAACAGTTGTCTAGACTTAGAAGAGGAGATCAGCACTTAGGTTTGCCCTCGCCGGCGCAGACACTCTCCCGCTCAAGTGTCGGGCTTTGCAAGGCTCTAATTACCTAAGCTGCCAACACCAGGTGAAGTGCATTTCAGCTAATGAGGCCTTAAACAGACAGCATCAGATTTTCCTCAGAGAGGAGAGAAGAAAATCACTGTCGGTCGACACAAAACAAGGCATCAGGGATTTTTACAGTATGAATGAAAACATTTTTCTCAACACAGGTGGAGATCAGGCACATTTTTCTCCACATTGTTTTTTTTTTTTTTTTTACCTGTCAGATGCTTTGTGCCAGTTTAACAAAAACATTTCACAAGAACAGTGAAGTAGTTTTGCATTATACAGAACACAGGAAAGAAAGCTGCTGCTCTCACTAAGGGCCTGAAACCGTCCAACATATTGCATTTTTGCATGCATTAGGCAGAGTGTGGAGACAATCTGCTGGTGCGAGTAAGAAGTAAAAACAGAATCAGTCGAAGTTTACTCGCCACCACAATGCGATGAAGATTTGCGATGGTGACAGCTGATGACCATGAAAAGTTTCTTCATGCCAACCTGGACTGACACGAGTGTCGATACACGAGTCAAGTTCTGCCCATGAATGAAAAGAGAGAGTATACACACTGACAGCTACTGTATAGTTCCTTGCTCAAGGATGTTTCATCAGACCGCTGTTGATGTGTCTGTTTCTCAGGCGTCCTTGAGCAAAACACTGTACCTTTACCTAAAAAGGGACAGCTGGCCATGGCAGTGCCTGCATGTAGTACGAGATACTCAGAGGACTTGTGCAAGAAATAAATAAAAAAAATCCCAAAGGCACTTTGTGTAGCACTCTGAATAATGTGGTCCTCATAATTTTTGTTACCACTATTATCATGGGCATCATAATTTTAACCGTTTGCGTTCCACAACATGTCTCTGCCCACATGTATGTACTTAAGCCAGGACATGTCTGGCCCTTGGCGGCTCTCCACCCTCTGCTCCCCCATCTGTTTTCTGCCTTCCTGATGGAGCAGCGTGCCAGGGGAGGCCTTCTGCGGCGCAGACCCACCCGCCCTGAACCCACGATGCACCAGACAGGCAGCCCCTGTTAGCCGCAGTGACAAAAGACTCTGTTGGGTTTGTGGTTAACGAGGCGCTACTGTGTATTCATTGAATAATAACAGCCATATGGTTGTCATCGCTGAACATGCCTCCCCACTTTGCTAGAAAGTTCGGCAGCATCCACAAGAGAAGACAATTAGCATGGTGATGTGCAGTGCGTCGGGCTGGGTGAGGGGTTGCTTTCTTAAGTTCGTTAACTAGTTAGTGACATGACTGTGTTTGGAAATTTAGAGTTGGAATATTGACAATGTTAATGAAGGGGTTTTGTGCCTACCCATTATCTGCCCAGTGTTATAACACGCTTAAAGGTAAAGCACATTGTAGGTTACCGTTTCATTCAGTTGCTATCAAGATAAATATAAAATAGCAATAAATGTATTGACCAAAACATGCTCAAAACATCAATCATATTAATCATAATGACGGCAAAATGAGAACACAGCTTGACATGAAGCCGGTTATATAAGGACAATCTGAAGGACAGTGTGGTTCAGTTAAATATATAATATGCTTGAATTAAAATAAGCTTTTTTTGAATGGATTCATGACTGATTAGTTTAGTTCTCCTTTGTAAAAAGTTACACCCGCTTAATCAGTGTCATTTTTAGGTCTCTGAATGCGTCATGCCCCATGCATGATGCATTCAGAGAGTTACGGTGGCATTATGTGGCTAACTATGTAGCATTTGACTAAGCAGTGTCAACCATGATGGTAAGAAGAATAAAGTTGAGTTTGTTAGTTCAGTAAAACTGTTGGATGAAGCCCATTTTTGGAAAGTAGTCAATCTGCATTTAAATGATTTGTCACTGAGGATAGCAATGTCTTTGTCAGCTCTGCAAACTTCGTACACTCTTTTTTAAGCAACAGCCCGTGTGTTTAGTTCTTACTGTGAATGTGTCACAAAAACATCAGACTAGTATACTTTATATAGGATTCAACTTGCCTTGATCATGCGTTGATCATCACCTCACTACAAACTAAGTTATTATTCCCATCCAATCTTAAGCACTAAGAGTGTTAATATTGCGATAGTGGATTGAAACCCACGTTAATTTGCATTTTCTTTTGCTGTTCATCTGAAAAAAATTGCACTGCATTTGGATGGAAACCTCGGTACCGTTATTTTTCCTGGAATGTCGGCGTTCAGATTAACATTTGGTGCAACGTCCCATAAATCCCCATCTCAGCTGGGGCTGAGTCACAAAACAAGAGGAATAGATGCAGAGAATGAGCCAGGTGTCTGCTCCACAGAGAGGGTGTAGTATATTCTGCCATTACACCTTCCTTGCTCTCCTCCGTGTGTCTCAAACCATAAAACATCTCCCTATTAGCATCCCAGACACTTAGCTGAGGAGCAGCTTCTCTCTTTATATGCAGGCTCAGGCACATGATCATTTCCATTACAATCATTTGGGTGAAAATATGCAGCAGACACAAACATGACATTAATTTTAATGTGGTGCCACAGCTCTGTTCAATTACATTCCATAAAATATTCACAGGGAATCTCACTCTGATTTAGGTAAAGGGGGTATAGCACAGCTGGAACTTCATGGGTGTGCTAACGCAGAGGATAATATATGAGTGTGGAGGTATTTTTCATGGCAGGGACCCTATGTGCTGTAAGTAAAGTCAGAGCTTTGACATGCTGTCCTGGTTTTAATCAAAAATACATCCGTCCTCTAACACATGGGACTTTGTCGGTGATTTGGCCAGTTGTGACACATCTTCATCAAAATCTGATTCTTCATAGAATACCTTTATGTGTTATTTACGCTTCACAGTCGATACAAACCTTACATTACAAATATTATAGGCCACTGGCTGATGAGGAGGTGTCAGTCGTCCTGTCCTAATAATGTAATTGAATGAAAACTGAGGGAGGCATGAAGAAAAGAAATAAAACAGGACCTAAGGATAAGGGTAAAAGATTTTTTTTTCTTTCGGGGGAGGGTGAAGATGAAAATCAAATGGCATGCGTATACTGTAAGAAATACACAATATTAGTGACTTGACAGTGATGAAGGTCTGGTCTGGTACTTCTTCAACTTTCATTCATCACAAATAAGAATCTCTGACAGGAAGATAGGCATTTATCTGAAAGGATCATTGATTTACTTATTTTGGCAATTTCAAGAGAGTGTTTAATGCGATTCTCTATTTGGACTGTCAACCGTCAGGGCAAAAAAAAAAAAAAGAAAAAAGAAAAAGATTTAAATGGAGCCGAAAAAGAGGAGAAAGGTTTGTTCACTAACGACAAACACCTCATAGTCTGTTTTTTCAATAAGCTGGCTCATACATTTCAATTATGGGAAGAGTCTCAGTGGTCCAAACAAGTGTAGTATCAGGTTAGTGTTCTCAAATAAGCTGTCTTGACGTTGTCTTGCCACTGGCATTTTACAGCTGAGATCAACTCAGCATCATTATTGCACCGATTATTCATTTGGACATTCAAAATCTGTGTTTATTGTGCACATGGGCCTACAAATAAGAAATCACCTAATATTATAATGTTCTGCTGTGTGGTACAATGAATGAATACCATTAAACTAAATATTATGCCCTAAGACACAGTGATTAAATGCATTCATCAAAGTGTACGAGCTATGCTGACAATAGCTACTGTGATGAATGCTGTTTATAGTAGACTCACCTTATGCAAGAAAACACAAGTGAAAGTTGGATTTTTATATTTGAAATATTTTTCAAAGTTTTAGAATTTGTTTGACGTTACCTACATGTGAATCCACTACATGTGAAACACTGATGAGGAGTGATAATGCAGACTTCAAGGTAATTTAATGATTCTGATGAGAACTGATGACCAGTCACCACATTGCAGCAGTTGTTCATGGAGGAGGTTTCCTGTCCCTTGACCATGCAGGCAAAGGTTTCCCGGGACACCTTTCAGCAGATGCCTTCAGTCTGTGCTTCCAGTCCACCAGCTCACAAAGTGAAGACAGTGCAAGTGCAAGATATCTGAACCCTTCATGATGCTATTGGAATCCAACAAAACAGTGTCTGTATAATAGGCGGTCACATGAATAACCACAGTTCTCTGAGCAAAGACATCACCTCTCCACAAATCTACGTATTTAATATAGTCACAAGGGTCAGGTGATGTGGATGATGTGATACCTGTGAGGTGGCTGAAAACCTAAAACTCCCTGGTTACAGTTTGGATGGAGAGGTTCTTGGAGCTGCCTCAACCTGAAGAGATAACAGTTCACTCAGAGAACACTGGTTACATTCATAACCAACCTCGCTATGTGGACCCTTTTGAAGGCTGCCCTGCAGAGGAGAACGGTAACTCCTAACCTTTTATTGGGCTCCGTGTTGTTGCAGAATT